>NC_135617.1:58794615-59104038 GCF_053574225.1 Canis aureus
TACCTCCTCTCCCACTGAGAGTTGTCTCATTAGGGATTTACTGAGCACATGCTACATGCCCTAAACCATGTTCAGTTATAAGAATTCAAGACTATGCACGACGCAGCCACCGTGCTTGAGAAGCTTACCTCCGGTAGAAGGTGAAAGGCGTGCAAGCAAAGGAAGGTATACATCACATGGGAGGTGCATCCGAAGCACAGAGGTGAGAAATGGATGGGCGTAGACAGAGTAATAAACTCTGAGGAAACTGGTGGTTGGGGAAGGGATCCCTTTTGGGAAAGAGGTAGCTGAGATGGATGGACAGGGCCTGAACCAGCAATGTGGCAAAAAGAGCTGGCGGCTGGCATGGAAGTGGGAAGTGTATTTACAGAACACCAGGTATCCTTAGGGAAAAGGAGCATCCTTTACCTGGGAGGGCAGTGAAGTGGCCAGATAAATGGGCTGTTATTTTTAAGCTGCGTCTGTTCTGTACTTGAACTGATAAGCATCATCACCTAAATGTACTGTTTAGTAAGCGGTCTATGGACAAAACCAAAGAAAAATATTTATTAAAAAATGGACCAAAAGTACGGAAAACCGTGATCTGGGCCATTTTTGGTGACAACTGCTGTGACAGAGGAAGTGTTTCCCCAGGAAGGAATGCATGAAATGCTTTCTTAAAAAGAAGGTATCATTGACAGAGTCAGTGACAAAAGGAAATGGGTGGTGGGGGTAGGGGGTATTCCCACGCCCAGGGAGAGCAGCTTTGATGTTTTAAAAAATAACATCCTTACAATAGAACAGTACCCAGTGGTAAAAAGAAGTGAGCTACCAAGTCATGGAAAGATATAGAGGGACCTTAAATGCACATGGCAAAGTAAGGGAGAGAAACCGGGCTGAAAAGGCTACAGACCAGGATTCCAATTATACAACATTCTGAAAAAGGCGAAACTATCGAGAGAGGTAAAAGATCACAGCCTGGGGCTATGGGGGCAGGTAGAGAGGGACAGACAGGTAGAGTCCAGGGGATTTTTAGGGCAACAAAATTATTGTGAAGGACTCTGTAGTGGTGGATACTTGGCATTATGTATTTGACAAAACCCAGAGAAGTGCACAACACTGACAGTGAATGCTCACATAAACTATGGACTTCAGTTAGGAATAATATATCAATATATCGGTTCATCAAATATACCAAATGTACCACACAAATGCAAGAAGTGAATAATAAGACAAAATGCCAGGCAAATAGGGTAGGGGTGGGGGGGGCTAAGATCCCAGCTCTACTTTATGCTCAATTTTTCTGTAAATCTAGAACTTCTCTATAAGCTTTTAAATAAAGCTCCTCTAAAAAAAATGAAGTATCAATTTAAAAACATATATATATATATATATATATATATATAAACAGAGGATCTTTCTACCATTTTGAAGCCAATGACTCAGTAGTTTCTCCACCAGCATTTATCAGATAAGGCAAACTTTGTTAGAAGTCCTAAGAGCAACAAACCCCTGGGCAGAGATCATCTCGCTCCCTGCACAAAATTCTGACACATGCTGATGGGCACTTCTGAGTAATTTGTTCCCATTGGCCCACACAGGCACAAGGAATGAACGGACACACACAGCTGAGGACAGTGCACAGAATCTTCAATAACAATGAAACGAAAACTCAGGTTCCCTTAGTCAAATTGCCTCCACCCTCTTCTTTGTGAACCACAGAAGCCACTGTGTCATTAAAAAATCAAACTTTAATAGCTTTTAGTGAGGCGAGGTTCAAACTCCTAAGTTTTCTCCTACGAAAAGAAAGGCATTGTAGCAAATCTTTCAATAAAATCTGTAGCCATGTCCTTGCCATCCTTGCACACGCATGAGCCCCTTCATTACTCAATCTTTTCTTCACATGTGGGTGGTCGTACATGTATCAAAAAACAAATGTTCACGAACATAGCTGACAAGAACCACGTGTAAAATCAGAGTCAGGCCACATACGCAGGTTCATGCTGAGCTTCCGTACCTCCCGTCTAACTACAAGTAACAGTAAATATCACACAGCCGAGTTCAGTCAGTCCTGTGAATCAGGCCAACTACCCCCACCGATCTAGTCGGAATGGAAACCACTTCTTGGGTCCTCGGCATCAGTAACTCAAAACTCATAGTACGCCGAGGTCCAGGTACGCCCTGAACTTGGGACACCCACCTCCTACTCCCCAGCAATATGATAAAAACATCATCTGTTCGTGTCAGTGGAGAGCCTATCTTCAGAGAAAGCAAGATGAATTTAACGTATAGAATGCCAAAATAACCCAACCAATCACCGTCGAGATAACACAGAGAAGACTACTTAACAACATTCAACTGGGAACACAGGGCTTGCCTTTGTTTAGGGTCTATTAAATTTAATAACTTCCCCCTCTGTGGCTTTAAACAGAGAACTTCTTCAAAATAAGAGTGGCTCCTATTAAACTTAATTACTTGCCCGTGGCTGCTGTGGCAGAGGTGTGTCTACCAAACAGGTGGCTCTTAATAAAGGAATGGTTCTGTAGTAAAAAGTAGATGTTCTAGTGTTTTATTATGGTTGCTTTAACTTTCTGGTTTATTAGTATTAATTGCTGGAGCTTTCCTTTTAACCTCTCTTAAGGCGTCACTCCCTCCTGTGAGTTAAGAGTGGCCCTGTGAAAATAAATGTCCACATATACTTGGCACATTATTGAAGCTGCTGGTTTCAAAACCGGACTCAGGGGACTTGATAGAAACTCGGTTATAAGGGACGTTTAAAAAAGAACTGCATCAAACACAGCTGGGGTTGAAATCACACGAAACAACCCCTCCCGATAGGCCTTGAATGATCAAATGGGGTTTTTCCACTGACACTTTCTAGATTTTGTGGTAGTAGTAAAATAATGTTTAGTAACTTTATTTATTAGACTAACGCCTATTCTGCTGACCTTTGGAAATATTATATAGTTTAGGGACTAAGAGTCATAAAAACAGAGACATCTTTAATAGTCCTGTGCAGTTGATTAAGTGGAATTTTTTGATATTTAAATATTTTGCAAGAAGAAATTCAAGACCATTTGCTGAAACAAACAAAAACAAAACATGTAACCTTCAAAAAGATTACAATTCTTAACTCTGTCTCACATTTAAAAAAAAAAAATCCTACAAATGTAGAAAAAATCATCCATACAACCTGCATTGGCCTCTCTCAGAGTAACAAAAGGCAGACAACATATATGACCCTACTCTTATGTCTCTAACTCACGGATCTTACTTCTCTAAGAGACCTCCTGAAAGCATCAGAGAGGTCCATGGGCACAGTGACCAAGACCCCAGAAAAAGGACTATATGAATCCCTTCCACTTCATCTATGCTGAAGAGTGCTACAGACTTCGGTCAATCTAAGCCAATTTACTCAGATGGGTGGGGCAGGCAAGGAGTCATCTGCAGTGAATAGACTTCTGTAGGGTCCCCTCCTTCAAGCTCATACTCTGACCCAAAAGTCAAAGAATCTAACTCAAGAAACAGTTGTTTCTTTTCATACGGGGTAATTACATAAAATACATTTTGAAAGTCTGTAATTATTCACTCACCTAGTATTTTGTAATGACCTGCAGAAAAGTCATTATAAGCTTTGTGCCAAGCCTCAGGAGGGCTTTGAACATCTAAAATGCCATGGCTGATAACACGATTACCACGATAAAGACATACAATGGTCTGGGTTGTTGTCAGGCTTACTTGTTGTCCTGCCTTGCCACACCTTGCTCTTTGCTGGAATCAGTGAGAAACAATTTTGACTACCTCCATATAGTGAATGTTTAGGATCGTTTAAGATGAAACGAGATAATGTATAAGATCCCTCAGGAATGGAGGATGCTACTTCAATACAGATTGTTATGTGATAAGCCACATTCATCATAATAAATAGGGGAGGAGAGGAAAACCAGTCCCCAGGGCTTCTGATAAGAAGCATTTGATTTTTCTAATTCAGCTGCACAGGAACTAAACCTTGTTACAATAAAGGAAGCCCTACTGATCAATTACATGACAATAATTTATTGTTTAGTCATAAACCTATGACTGTTGTTATTGTTTTTGTTATAATATCGAAGGCGGTTTAAGGTTAAGGAAATATTCCCTGAATCTTGGTATTGTGCCTGTGAACTCCAAGGCATCTCGTGTGGCATCTTTACCTGCAGTAAAGTAGGGAGTGTGGGTAACATACCTTTCAATCATCTTTATTTAGACCTCACTTCCATGAGCGCCATGGCAGGGACAACACACTACAGCATCACTGTCTTTATTGTAATCCATTAAGGTCTGGCATTTGCAGCCACGCTGGAAAAATTACTCAGCAGGAATGCCAAAATAGGAAGTTGTACGATTGGATTTTCTGAAGATCTTTAAGTATATGACATGATGGTCTTTCTTTGGGATGGTCTTTTAGGATGAACTGGAGTATCTTTAGGAACAGTACTTTCTGAAAGATCTCTCTGGTTGCTCTTATTCCTATGATCCCTTGGAAAAGAATAGGATCATGCTATTTTCCAATGTTATAACGAAATAGTTATTTTCTCTTACTGACCTTTTATGGATGGTTCCCAAGTGCTTTTAGCTCTATAAACATTCATTCTAAATCTATACAATAATAATAATAAAACATTGAGTACTTCTCTGTGCTAGGCACTGTGTGCAGTGCTTTATGAATGCCATTTGAGTATTAACTCATTTAAATATTTAAATATTTCAAGAGTTTTTTGTTGTTGTTGTTTTAAATATATTCTGTGGTGGATCCATTTTACAAAGCAAATAATCCCCTTTAAGAGTTCAGATTTTTTGCCTACTTGACTCATTTAAGCTAGGGCTTGCTTGCAAATTATATACAGATAGGCAATTTTTACAAAACAACTTTTACTTCATAATATCAGCTACAATCTGTGGAGCACATTAGTGAGTGTGTGGTGTGTTGGCAGCACTTTACATAAAGCATCCCACTGGTTCCTCACAATAACCCTAGGAGATTATTATTATATCCCTATTTTATAAATAAGAAAGCTAAGTTTCAGAGAAGTAAGAAACTTGCCTGTTGTGTGCATGAGCTGGGATTCGAATCTGGATCTGAACCTCCAGTTCTCCCATACAAGTAAGGACTTCTTTCTCACCCATGATCATATGAGAGTATTTTTGTTTCCCCTTCATATAAGGAGATGAGAACTGAGTTCTCTACACAAAAGCATGAACTGCTCTGGAAGGCATCTCAAAAAACGAACACAGGTCTGCCCTAGAGATGGAGATGAAGTTTAATGTTTAGGTTATCCATGTTATGGAGAGAAAGCATCCTTGACCCTAGGGATGGCTTTAGATATTGGGGGGGGGGGATAAGACAGAATCTATGGACTGGGGCACCTGGGAAGCCAAGTTCAAGGAAGGTCCCTAGGACCGGCTCCCAAAGAAGTGAAAGCGGCACTCACTCCAGCCAACTTGATCCCCAAGCCCACCGGGCGGCACTCTGGGGTGTGGACTCAGCCCCACACCCAGGAGGAAGGCCAGGTAAATCAGAGTTCCTCCAGTTCCCTGACAGTCCACATCTAGTTCTTTCTTCCTGTTTCCCCACATGCTGACAAGAGGGATTTTCTGTTCTCTTCCCTTTGATGTTTACACAGAACCTCCCACCCTGGCACCATGTTACTTTGCCAGGAACAACTCATAGAAATGAGGAAAAAACTGGACTGAACTCAGTTTTAAACTAGTTTAGAGCAGAGGCTCGTTCCTATCGTTGGCCTCCGATCAATATATGGCTGGACAATTAACCAGTTTCTGCTCCTACTGCCTCTTCTATGAAACAGGAGTTATGTTGTATTCATTTATGGAAAGGTTTTAAATAATTATCAGTGAATGGACTCAAGGTAACCTATTCTATGTTATACGTGTAAATGATTAATAACAGTGACTAGTCATTTATGGGGAATGTTTTCAGTGTTCTTTGCGATGGTTTTCCCACTGAATTTTATGTGAATGCACCTGGGTGAGAAAACGTGGTAGGTAAGTGTCCCTATAGCTACGATCACTCCCTGAGGTTTGTTCCTCTAGGTACTGCCAGAGGACAAACAGCAAAATCTTCTTCAGCCACAGAGGGTTGTACAGATGGAAGCCCCAGAGGACCCTAAACAGAAGCAAGTTTGCACAAATCTGTCCTGGCAAAGTGTCATTTTGGCCCTATGTGAAACAAAACAGACTCAGTATAAAACACAGAAGGAATGACCAGAACTAATTCAACACCATCCAGCACTGTGCCTTTGATCCCACATCAGCCCTCATTCTCCACCACCCCCACCCAGGCCTTACTCATCCCTTCTCGTGTCTTTAACTGATGGTTGCCTAAAGGAGGTAGTAATTCCTGTCAAGGGAAATGATAATTAAAATTCTATACTCTGCACAATCCCCCCAATACATACCATGTGATTCAAAAAAATAATACTCGCAGTCAAAATGGAAAGTCAACATGGTTTTCCAAAGAATCTCGTGGTTCTCCCTCCACCCCTCTTCTTTCCCTACTCACCCCTGCGGGAGTCCATCTGCTGCAGAAAATGTGAAGGCACTAGGACCAGAGAGCCCCTTCCTGCCATTCGCTTGAGAAACAAAGCCTTCCCTCCTCCCAAGTGGAAAGAAATAAAGGAGTCTGAACTAATCAAAACCTGCAAGCCTGCTGGTGGAGCTTCAGCTTGTCAGTGATGCGACTCAGTGGAGTGAGTAGAGGCTTCGAGCTTTGCAGAAGATGAGACAGGGAGAGAAACAGAGACAGAAACACAAAGAGAAAGAAAGAAAGGCATTAACCTGGCCAGGAGTCAAACAGGTGCAGAGAGCGCGACCGCTGAGAAGAGCGTCTGACACCTAAGAGGAGCCTACTGTGTGTGCCTCAGTGGGTTTACTGGTTTATCTATGGGGGCCGTGCTCCGGTCTGTGTGTCAGGGCTGCACTGAGAGATTTCCTTCCTTATCCACGGGACTCACATGGGTGCCCGAGAGCCCTGAACTCTTCTCCACTTGCCAGTGTGAAGCCTGCGTACGCTCTCCGGCTCTCTCTATGATGAATCCTCTCCACGACGGAGAGAGGAAGCCGCATTGTTCACCACGTGCGCCTCCACCTCGAGCCACGGTTTCTGCAGGGCCTCTGGAATAACACTGTGTGCGCACAGGGGCTGCCAGGGCCAGAGCCTCCTGCAGAGGCTGCGGCAGTCTGGGACTGGCCACTCACAGGCCACGCGGGGCCTTTTAAGATCCTTCCAGGCCTCACCACACTTAAAATGACTAGCTTCTGATAAGGACCTGAAGTTTGCAGGTGTTCTCTCTCAGAACAAGTCAGCTTGGACGTGTGGGACTTAAGAGGCTCTAGAAATGGAAGGCCGTGCCATCAGCCTGCGATCTGGCTTACAGGCGGACGTCGAGAAGAGACAGGAACGCAAGCAGAGGAAGGCCTGGCCTAAGACCCTCGGGAGAAGGCCCCGGTGGAGACCGCGCCCACCGAAGGGGACACAATTCAGCAGAATGAAAGCTCGGTGGCACTGACTGTCCTCTTAAGGAAATGATGCCAGCTCTGGCGGGTTTTCAGTCTTTTCATTTAAAAGGTTCAAGTACTTGATAACCTCGTAATCCAGAGGACCCGGTTTGCCAGCTGTCATCCCCTTGCCCACACGTCTCTGATAGAGAGTTACTGTGAACCTTGGCCCACCCTACAACCCCAGCACCACCACCCCCGCCCCCAGCACGGGAGTGGGTCTGTAGTTAAAGTATGGTCTTTACCTGAAATGCGCCTGGGCACGTCGGTGATGGCAGGAAGCCCCGTGCCCCGCGTGGAAGACAGCGGGGTGGTGGAGTGAATGGACGGGGATGTCATCTGGCTCAGGTAGGACGGGTAAGACTGGTCATAGGACCACGGCGGGGAAGACTGTGCCTGTCTGGGGTCTGGGAAAAAGAAGAAACATCTTTAGAGTACTGGCCACTATGGACTTAGAACATGCAGCCCCAAACTGAGAGGGGATAAATCAAGAGAAAAAGGAGGATCCATAAGGACTACTGACTTCCTGTGGCCCCACCCACTCAGGCCCTGGATGGCACAAACCTTCCTAGACTTCCAGGCTCGATGAGTGTGACAACATGGGCCATGCATAAGGACTATTTCTCTCTCACACATAAGGATTTCTATTTAGAAAGTCTAAAGGCCATTTAAAAAACAATCTGCTCCAGTATCTTTACAAAGTTGAATTCTGTTTATTTTCTGTATCTTCTCATCTTATTTCAATGAACACATGTTACTCTCGACTTTTTTTTTTTAAGTTAGAATTTCTTTGAACAATCAACTTGGTTAAAGAAGAGGTAGACTGTACTTTTTCCCCGTTGCGTATCCAGCTACTATCTTTCAGATGTGCTTTTTGGTTTATAAAGTACATGATTCCATGATTTCACTTTCTTTCCGGGGAGGTCAGTGGATGGCACTTTCTACCAGCAGGGTTAGGAGGTTGAGGGTAGAGATGAGAACAGAGGTAGCAGCATGTGAGAAGAACACGGAGGAGGGCAGCCAGTTTTAGGATTCTCATGTTAAAGCTACCCCAGAAAATAACTTTTAAGAAAGAGACAAACTCAATTTCAAAGTCAACTGCCATTAAGAACTGAAAAGCTTCAGGGCTCCCAGGTGTCTCCATGGGTTAAGGGTCTGACTCTTGATTTCCACTCAGGTCTTGATCTCAGGGTTGTGAGATCCAGCCCTGTTTCGGGCTCTGCATCAAGTGGTAGTCGGCTTAAGACTCTCTCCCTCTCTCGCTGCCCTTCCCCCACCCCTTCTCTCTCTTAAAAAAAAAAAAAAAACAAAAAAACGAAAAGCTTCATCACCATCCAGTTTCAATGTTAAGCATATGAGTTTCTGACAGTAAGAAAACGACCCAAAACAGAAAAGCAGGGATATGTCTTTAATCCTATTGGAATCTGGTTTAAAGATGCCACATGTTTGGAATACAGCCTAGTGTTACCTATAGTCACTGTAATAATAAAAATAATGGGCAGCCAACTTGTTAGGGTTAAGTGCTGAGCATTAACGGTATCTTTTGATGTATCTCTATGGGGTTTCCTGGAGGCACAAGCTCAAAGCCAGTTATATTTATCAAAAGGGCTTCAGTCTACAGAAGAAAAAAAAGGTAAATTTGCTCTATATTTCCAGTGTATATTTCAAACGGTTTTGTTCTTATCAGAGAGCTAATCAAACAGAATCATAAGCAAATTTCTCTTAATTTTCTTTTTGCTAATTCTAAAATGTTTTGCTAAATTTTAAAAATTTGAATACACTGGGCTGTTCACAAGACAACATTGTATATTAGAATATTCAGGGACTTTTGAATGTGCAGAATTAGATTCAAATTCTGAGGCTTCTAGTTTCTAGCTGTGTGATCTTCGGTTAATTACTCAGCAACTCTGAGCCATCTCTAAAGAGGTGGGGGTAATTATCTCTGAATCACAGGGATGTGAGAATTACATTAGAAAACCACGAAGAGAGGACCAGCACAAAGAGGCACTCACTAAGTATTGATACTTGTCAGAAAGAAAAGAAAAGGAAAGAAAAGAAAAGAAAAGAAAAGAAAAGAAAAGAAAAGAAAAGAAAGAAAAGAAAAGAAAAGAAAAGAAAAGAAAAGAAAAGAAAAGAAAAGAAAAGAAAAGAAAGAAAAGAAAAGGAAAGGAAAGGAAAGAAAAGAGAAAACTCTTGGTGACACAGGGCGGTCCCCAGTTAAAACACACCTGAATTGGCACTAATACATTTGGAGCACATTTAAAATTATTTCCCTAACACCTATTAGCCTCTAAAAATGACAAGCTTAATTTTTTAAAATGATCAGTATGTTTGAATAGTCAACGCAGGCTTATCACTAAAAATAAAAATGATTATAAGACACAGGTTATTTCTGAAGTGATTCCTCTTTTAAAGCCTCTTGGTTTTTCCATACAATCAAAGCCAGTTAGTTTCAGCTATTTCTTGTTTATTTGTTCAATTCAGAAACAGTATATTTAAAGGCTAAGTAGAACAATACTGAATCAAAATAATTAAATACATCTGAATATTTATCTGATGTTTACTATATCAACAGATACATAGGAAAATTCCATCCAATTCAATGTCAGGGAACATTTACCAGAGTTTGTGATTGGAATAAAAGTACAGTCCTGTAAATGGTTAACATACACTTTTCTTTCAGAAACCTAAAGAGGACTTGGTCTTTAAAGTAATGAATTTTTGTGCTGTAAAATGTTCAAGGCTGAGATTGTAGAGATGGGCAACATTTCAAATCAGAGTCAGTGGTCCTTGTTACATATATGACATACTTCCTTATTTTAGCCATTAACGTAATTCATTACATTTCAGAGAAATGTAGATGATCTTCAGATGGGAAAAGATGCATTCCGTCCAGCCCTAGAAAGCGATCTCATAAAGTCAAGAACCTCTCTCAAGCCACATTTCAACAGACAAAAAGGACAAGAATCACACAGATAAATGAGCAGGGCACACAGGACTCAGATGTGGATCTGAACTCTAATCTGACTTTACTGGATGACTTCCGGAGCAAGCAGTCTAACCTGTGTGTCTATTCCTCTACTATCACATGCTGTTAGCAGTAGTACAGGGCTCCCTGCCTAAAAATGGGAAAAAATACAAAGAAATGTAAAGAATGACTAAAATGATTAATGTTCAAACATATCACAGAGGAATCAGGGAACTTAATTTGGGCCGCATTTCAGTTCTCCCTTGTGTGGAGGGGCAGCCTGGTCCAGAGGGTAGTAAGTGGGCTTTCCAGCAAAAGGGTTGAGTGTTGGAACCCTAGCAGCTCTGCTATTTATAAGCTGCACGGCCTTGGCTGTGTTAGGGAACTCCTTGAATCTTAGTTTCCTCATCTGGAAATGAGTGAGTGTATCATGATAAAGTGAATATTGTGAAATGGTCATGGGCACTGGCTAGGCAGCCCAGACCCTAACTGTGCTGAGCAGTCCAGGCCATCACTGCACTGAGCAAGCCATTTTAACTTCTGGGTCTCAACAGCTCATCTGTAAAATGGGAATAACGATGCTACTTAGGGTTAGGGTTGCTGGGAGCATTCCAAGACAGGGGCCTTATCTGATGAGTTATCTGGCATTCCTGGTAAATATTAAGCACATAGTAAATGTAAGTGATTACTGCTATCTGTAAAATGAGTATAATAACCACCACCATGTTCATTCCAAAAGTAAATGAGTTAATGGAAGCAAAGGCATTCATTCATCAAGTGCTATATTAAAATGATTACTACTCTCTTTAGGAGCCCACAAGGTCAAGGCTCTGCTGTGTGACAAGGGTTATGTTTCTCAGTGTTGCTGAGCCTTAGTTGCTTCACCTGTAAAATGGGTATGATAATACTATCTCAGAGTTGTTATAAGGACTAAATAATATACTGTAACAGGCAAATCATCATTATCATTCAAAAATATTAAAAATCTGACTCTAAACCATGCAGGGTGGCTGGGGTATCTAGTGTCATTCTTGAAGTTTTCCAAGATCAGACTCAACACAATTCATTGCGATGCCTGGCACATAGTTAGTGCTCAATAAGCAAACACTCAAGGAACCTCCCAGCGTGGCTGGAGTGAATAATGAAATTTTATAATGAAGTAGTAATTACTCATTCTCCAACTTCCCCTTAGGCTCTAAAAGAAGTTGTATTAATGACATTTTAGTTTTTACATCAAATCACTGACTTCCAGAATATACAGTAGAACCGTGTATGAAAGGATAGTTTTGCTTTTAGTGGAGGTCCTTCCTGAAGACAACCAAGATTATAGAAAATAACTTCTCACTATCCTTAACAAGTGAGATCTCTCTCTGGTTTTTTGTCCCAGAGGAGAGACTGCAGAGCCCAGCCAATCTCTTTCAGGGTGACCATCCTAAGATTCTACGAGAATGCCCAACTTAAGGAGAGAGAGTTACTACAGAAAAATAAAACACAAGAACTACCATACGGGGTTCACTAGATCTCATAGAAATAATGTAAAAAGCGGACAGCAATCTCAAAAAAAAAAAAAAAGAAAGAAAGAAAGAAAGAAAAGTGATAGTCTCCAAACACCCCAGGCCCTCTCTAATACCTTGTGAATGGTATCACCATTTCTGGCCTGTGTGATCTTGGATAAATCACATAACCTATCCAATCTTCAACCTTCCTGGTGTGTACAATGGGGATAAATAAGGAGACCTTCCTCCTCAAATTGTTATGAAGGACAAGGAGCTTTAGGAGCTCACAAATGTAAAGAGAAAGCACACGGTAAGAACCCAACCAGTGTTCATCACTATTAAAACGTCTCCTCTACTGAACTTTCATTGTGTGTTTATGTTTCCAGCCCATAATCTCTTATCCTAGTAGAGGACAGTTTTTAGAAGTCTGTACTTTTGAAGTCTACTATTTGGAGAATATATCTGTGCTGGTCATGTCAATATCCCTTATGATCATTTAACCTTAATCGTGTTCCTTCTTCATCTTGGTTTCTCCCAGAACAAGAAATTCTAATCTGTTTAGTGTATTTTTTTTTAAAGATTTTATTTATTTATTCATGATAGTCACACAGAGAGAGACAGAGAGGCAGAGACATAGGCAGAGGGAGAAGCAGGCTCCATGCACCGGGAGCCCGACGTGGGATTCGATCCCGGGTCTCCAGGATCACGCCCTGGGCCAAAGGCAGGCGCCAAACCCTGCGCCACCCAGGGATCCCCTGTTTAGTGTATTTTTTTTAATACTGTACACCTTAACTTTTTTCAAACTGTAGTGCAAAAAATAGCCATAAAATATCTTGATTTCCTAAATGCCCACTCACCAAGAAAACATAATCCCATCATAAACATACAATGATAGCATGTTTGCTTAGTTATGGACAATTATTAATGCTTACAGTAGAGAAAAGTCACCTTAACCTGATCTCACAGATGCCTTTGGAACTCAACTTCCTGAAGAAACCTGAGACTTCTGGGATTCGCTTTAAACTTGGGTGAGTCAGAGCAGGTGACAGATGGCTTTTAAGCATCACCAGCCAATCCTAAGGTTGCTACCAGGGACGAGTCCTAGGCCTTGCTCTGAGACAAACCTACTAATTACCATTTGCAAACAAGAAACTGTCTTCACTCTGACTTCAGGTCCCACAGGGCTGATAGAACCACTCTTTCACTCCACCCCACCCAGAGTTAGATTGAACAGTTTGTCCCTTTGACTCTGCAGAGGAAGGTACAGTGTCCTACACTCCAACATAAATAAGAATATTCTTTATTTTTGTGTCTCAGAGGATAGAAGTGCCAATCGTAGTCTTGCTATTATGTCCTGGATAACCTGTAACTACCTATCAAGCACCCACAAGATTTCAGAGGAACTTCCTTTCTCAGAAATTTTTCGAAAAAAATGAAAACCACTATTGAGCTTTAAATATTTTATGGTGTTCTTAAAACTGTAATTCACTATTTTTACATGACAATCCTCAGAAACAGTATCAATATTATTAATAATATTTATGATTATATTATAGAAATTCAAAGTACTGACATGTTTTTATACAGATATGACAATTTAAAAACAAAACCTTTGTTAATGTTTTTTTTTATGTGCAAAACCTTTGTTAAATTTTTTTTTTTTATGTGCACATACTCCTTAGTGCTTGGGAAATCTGAAATCCTAAATATCACATGAGCACTTAAATATGACCATACCCTATTTCTCCCCAAACTCCTCTGCTCTCACCTAAAATGGGGGTTTTTAAAAGGAAGTTGTGATCAAATTTGACCTGTAAGATAAACCCGAGAGAGAAAATCAGGTCTTCCCTCTATGATGGGCCTGCCGTTCTCACAGCCAGGAAGTGACAAAGCAAAATGATTAAATGAGAGAGAAGAGAAAGCAGCAGAGGACCTAGGTAGGGCAGAGAGAGCTCCTATAGCCTAGATGAAACCAGTGAGAAAATGGGCCCCAGATCGAACTGTGCAAGCATGCCAAGAACTACCGCCAGGCATATAAGGTCAGGCTACTTAGTAGATATCTTGGATCTGTAACTACACCCTTCTAGAAGAAATCATGGTTTCCTTTGTGAGAAGAAACCAATTCTAGCTACTAAGAGTTCAGGTTGAATAAAAAGGAACCAGGCATTCGACATAAAAAATCCTTCAAAGCCGACAGAGAGGCAAACCATAAGAGAGTCTAACGATAGGGAACAAACAGGGTTTGATGAAGGGAGGTGGGTGGGTGATGGGCTAGATGGGTGATGGGTATTGAGAAGGGCACTTGTTGTGATGAGCACTGGGTGTGATGAATCACTGAGTTCTACTCCTGAAACCAATACTGGACAGCCGCATGCTAACTAACTTGAATTTAAATTAAAACTTAGAAAAAAGAACCCATCAGCATTGGTTCTAACTGGCAGTCTGTCACAGACACAGCTACCACCAACACTGTGCAGGATTGCTCCATATAGCTTATATTTTAAAAAGACAACAGAAGCCCAGAGGTCTGCATACACTTTATAGTCCCTCTCCCAATTCATTAAGTCAAGAGCAAGGCTCTGATTTAGCTGACCTTTTTCTATCTGCAGAGCACAAATAGTCATTACTGCCACCTTAGCAGGGCTTTTGAGGGGCAGGGGGAAAAGGAGTTTTTGCATGCTGTTCTGGTGAACCAGCAAAAAATTAATTCTTATTGTAAAAGACAGCTCCTGTAAGCCCATATGGCAGTGTGATGGGTCTAAGGGACTGATAGGACACAAAAGGCCTTTCCTGCCTTGCTCACACAAGCAGCTGGGAAAGTTAAGACTGAAAAGATATAAACAACAATTAATTCAAAAATGTTCAAAGCATGTACCTGTGTCTTTAAAAAAACACTCTAAAGATAGAAATGAACCATGAAGCATCAATGTCAGAACAGACTTCATAAGGTCTCTTTCTAGAGTGGTGTTCCTTCTGCATGGGCTACTTGGGGATTGTTCCAGAAACTCCCATAACATAAAGTACAGAAGGCAACATACCCAGGAGATGCTCCCCAATGCTAATTGGAGAAGAGTGGTTCCCATGTCTCAAGGTGTCTTAGCACCAGCCAAAAATGGAAACAACTACTTATTTAAACCTGTAGGTCTAAGGAAGGCAAGCTCTCTTCTTTGAGCTGGACCACAGTTTCTGAAGTTCAATCACTGGTACAGGGAAAAAGGAAGGAGTGGCCATTCACCTCCTAAAATGGTATATAAAGAGTCATGGCTCTAAGAGTAGCCATACTTTCCAATGACTGAAAAGCTAATTCCATGTCTGCATAATTGAACTCTAAACACTCCAGGTAATAAAAAGAGAAGGGGGAGGCAGACAGAAAAAAGGCACCCTAGGAAAATGAACTGACTCTAGGAAAATATGTAGAAGTCTTAAGTCTGAAAAAGTCTGAGTCAGGCTTGGGGGGACGGGGAACAAAGCAGGCTGAGAGCTGCACAAAAGCCCAGTGAGCGGTAAGTATGGAGACTCAGTGGTTGCTCCGAGCAGGCCTCCTTTTGTAAACACTTCGGTTAAACACGTGTAGGTGTGAAGAAGGGCCTGCTTTCCTAAGAATCACTCACAACAAGGCACACCATGCATGTGGGTTGAACTTCATGCAGAGATGGGAGGAAACAAGTTAACAAGGGCAAAGCCTGAATCAGCGCACAGAAGGCTTCTTCCTGTTTGTGGGGCCAACAGACCTCTGTGTAACGTGACCCAGCAAGAGCCAATGGTTTCTGCCAAACTTCAGCACATCTACCATCTACTGTGAGCACCTGCTGTATTTGGGAAACAGTATGATGAGAAACCTCCACATTCCCACCCCTCTTCCTCCACCCAGTTTCTACCCTAATCAGTACATCAGTCTGTGTAAACCTCAAATATTTCTTAAGAAAAACTGGGGTACTTAAAATGAACTCTGTAGAGACTCTACTAGTTTAAGATTATACCCTTTCCATTGCTCCCAGGGTCAAATAAAGCCAAGAATCTCAACAGAGAGAGGCAGGTTTACAATTTCCTATCCTCAACTGTTTTGGTCATATTACTATCATTCATAATACAAATACACTCACATCCATATGTACATTCATTCCCATTTCAAAACAATTTACACTAAACACCAAATGTTTAAATTCTATGTCTTCTCTAAGAACCTTTCTAGATAGACTGGATTTTTCAAATGAGCTCTCCCACTCACTTCTGGTTCTCTCGACTAATGGGAAACACAGCTCTTAAAACACACAGGCTCCTCCAAGCACAGGAAGAGCCTTGGACGGGTGGCTCCGGCACCAACCATGCAGTCGTGCTCCACTAATCTGCCTTCTCTAAGTCTTACTGCTTGCACCTGGACGATGAGAGGAGCACCTATCGGTTATGGCTAAGATGTTTCCCAGCTATGAAATGCTACGATTCTAACTACTCAGAAAAGTGGGCTCCCTACCCTCAGTCCTTTCTGGAGACAGTGGTTATAAGTGAAATTACTGAAGGTGGGTTGAGCAGATTTGGGCCGGCCATGAAAGGTAGTTGAGAGCTGTCAGTGGTGGTGGGTGGCTCACGTTAATAGAGAAGATACGAAGAGCAGGATTTTGACTCCTCCTCTCGTCCCCACCTGGGGCTTCCTCAAATGGACCAAGGTGGCTACCGGATTCATTTGGCAGAAGACCAACCTCACTGATTCACAGAGCTTTAGACTGAAATTTGAGGAGAAGAGAGCAGCACACTGTTTGGATAAAACTGGATGCTATGTCGGGTACACTGGGCATGATGAGTTATGTCACAAAGCAAACAATGAGAGAAGAAAGACTTAGTAACTGTTAGAAGACAATGGCAGAGAAGAGAATGAGAGATGATATGTGGAGTCTAAGAGGTCACAGGCCACAACAAAAGGTTAAAAAAAGAAAACCAAAGGAAGTTGAATTAAGACAAGGTAATGAGAAGTGCCTTAAAAGTATCACCAGCTTTTGGATGAATGGGACTCATAACCGTCTCATAAAAAATGAGGGGATTTTCTTATTTAGAAAAAACTTAATAGAAGAAACGAGAGTCTATATCACGTCACACCTAATCTGTGTGGCATATCCCAGACCTCAATGGTAAAGCCAGCAGAGGGATGGGAAGAAGCTACACACAAAACCAGAACCCGAGATATGACGGAGATGTGGTGCTGCTGGCCAGAGAAGTGAACTTCAGTCCAAATCACCACACTCAAGTGGGTGGAGTCAGTTCAGGTCAAATCAGGCTGATGTCCACATCCAGGGGGGCAGCCAGAGCAACTAGGGTATTATAGAAGGTCCCCAGGCATGGTGACTTCTGCTATCAGATGGATCATGGCATCCACGGTGCTAAGAATTATCTCCTGGTCATTCATTCACCCATGCAACCATTCATTCACTCATTCCAAAAATACTGACTGAATGGCCTACTGTGGTACTGTGCTAGCTACTAGGGAGGTTAATGGTAAATACAGACAGACCTAACCTCTGCCCCCATAGACTTTACAGTCTGGCAGGGATGACTGACGTGAATCAAAGGTGAGAAATACTAGAAAGGAGAGTCCTTGGCACCATGACAATGCACGATGGGGGACCCCAACCACACCTGGGGGTCTAGCTTCTCTCATGATGTGATGTGACCATTAAGCCAAGAACTCAGTGGGCAAGCAAAGGTCCTGGAAAGCGGCAGGTAAGGTGAACAGGACTTTAGGCAGAGTGATCAGTGTGTATCAAGTTTATGGGACGGAGACAACAAGGTTTTTGGAGGAGTCAAGAGAGCCCGTGTGGGTGGATTATTGACAAAAGGTTCAAAATCTCGTGGGAGGAGAAAAGGGGAGGAGTCAGCAGGCAAAACCTGCTGGACCACACTGGAGGTTTGGGGCCTTATCCTAAGCGCAGTGGAAGGTCACTGAGGTGTTTTAAGTATGAGGTGACATAACCAGATATGCATTTCTAAAATCTCCCTTAGCATCATAATAGAAACAGGGCACAAGTCCAGTCTAGGACCGGGCAAACAGGGAAGGGTGTATAGGGCAAACAACCGCTGAAATGGACTGGGGGGCGGAGCCCAGGAGCCAGACTCAGGAAAGCCAGCAAGTGGCCTGGGGCATTTAGCTGCCTCCACACACCATCTGACTCAGGACCACGGGGATGAGGCTCCTGGCATGCCTCGGGCTGGATCAGATCAGCTCTGGCTGAGCAGGGGGACCTCTGGTGATGGGCCTTGGGCCTGCCGCCGTGATTTGGGCAGGCCCCGCCTCATCCATTCTGGTTCAAGGGCTAAAGCCTGGGCACCTGGACTTTTAACAAGCTCCCCAGGTGATGCTAAAATGCACCAAAGTCTGAAAACAATGGACTTAATTTTTACTGATGACCCTCGGAAAGGAAAATGACCCAACGCTATTCTGATTTAATCTTCCCTATCAAGAAGAAGGATCTTCAAATAGAATGAGCAAAACAAACATGCTTCAGAAGACATGAAGGCCCAGGAGAAGTAAGAAGACAGAGGAGAGAGACTTGTGCTTTAGACGAATTCAAGGTTCTGCTCCCAGATGAGTTCACCCCACAGTTTTGCAAGAATTGTGGAGACCAGTAGGCAAAGGCTTCTTTTTGACAGAGCAGGGCTATAAAGTTTTATTAAGTCAAGTCTGTTTCCCCATAACTCCACTCACTACTAACCTTAGCTTTGTTCTCTGGCATTACGCCTGCACATGAGAGTCCTGAAATTATTTGAAGATTGTGCCTTCACGACATGACCTATGATAGTTGTATATTCGCTTATTCCACTCACCTCATTTTGAGAAAAGCATTGCTACTGGTAAAATCTAAATGTCAACTAGTTTTTTGGAGCTTCTGTTGGTGATTTGATGACCTGCTTGCAGTCCACTGAAAACACTAAGTCACCTTCAACAGCCTGTGGACAAGTTTCTCACACCTGAGCTCCAAAGTAATGATCAGAAAGCAGAACAGGTTCACCAAAACCCATCTCCTAGGGTTACTACAGCAATAGATTAGAAGAAAGCTCACCTGTCCATTGTGCATCTTGACCTCAGCAAAGTATATGCCTTATCTCTGATGTGATTTATAGCCAGTTAAAAGGTCTACCAGAAAGTGGTGGTTGAGATGACTTCTGGTCGGCTTTGAGAGAGATGTATCGTGGCAGATTCAAATTCATTACAATCCAGAACATTCATTAAAGTCTTTAAAGAATTAGAAACAATGTTTCTAAGCTGCAAGATGAGACAAAGTTGTGAGGAACAGCCAACACACTGCGTGAAGCTTTAGAATCACTAAATAATCCTAACAAGATGGAAAATGATGAAACTGAGTAAGAAAGAAAGTACAGTGCTGCGTTTGGTCAAGTCCAAGACAGGATGGCAGAAGCCTGCCCTAAGAGCAGCCACAGTGTGATAGAATGACAACAAAGTTAACACTGATTTTGGATGCATTAAGAGTACCAGAAGACACCTTCCCCCGCCACTGCCCTGGCCACACATAGCTAGAGGACAGTGTTTTCTCAAGGCAGCATCCAATGGAACCTCCAGCCATCACATGAGGAATAGTTGAAGGAGTAGCCAAGAGCTCCCATGTACCCTCAACCTTTCCACAGGACACCTACTTCCTGCCCAACCTGAAACTTAGGATTTCCCCGGATCTTTCTTCCTTCCTCCTAACTTTTCCACTTGCCTTATTCTCCAAAATCCCAAGACAGAGCCAACTCCTCTACAGAAGTTCTATCTTTACCATGACCTACCAACCTCCTGAATATCCCTCCATATTGGTAACTGGCTCAACATCTTCCTTGTTTCCCTGACTTGTACGAAATCCTACCAAATCCTAGGAGAGACTCATTCTCCCTGATGATCCACTACACTAGAGCCCACTCCCATTACCAAACTGCAATGCATGCAGGAGAGAAGCACATAACTGTGATGGTTGGCTCTTCCAAATATTTCTATCCTTAGCCATCTCCTCAGTGATGCTCACCCAAAGCCACTTTCCTTTCCCATCATTCATCTGGATGACTGTTCCAATCATTTACTATTCTCCTTAACCTTCTCCCCTAAACTCTCACCTCCTCTCCACCTAAAACCACCTTGTCAGGTTTCACCTTCCTGGGACACTCATTTTAGCTCTGAGAGTTTCAGAAATCTCCTGGTGCATAGGTTTTCTTATTCACAAAACAGATTTCACAATATGGACTCTTCAGTAATATCTGTCTCAAAGACTGCTACTGTTTTGAAACATTAAAAAGCAAGTCTCTATCCAAATAAAGCCCTAGAAAAAAAAATCTGATGATCTTATGTGGGGGTAGGGACATACAATTTTGTTTCTGGAGAATTTATGCACATATCAAGATGAAGAAATGGAATCAAAATGCATCACCAGAGCATCCACTATACCAAACTGCATGCCTGACATGCCCCTCTCCTGGGTTGGCCTTGTAGGGTGAATATTTCCTCCAAAGCTAGATTCCTATTCTGATTATTTTGCCTACAGTCCATTGCAAAAGGTAAAAAAGGGCAAGAAAGGTCCCTAGGCAACTAGTGAAGAGGACAGACATGCATTTGTCCATATATACATATACATATATACATGTCTGTGTGTCTGTATTACACATGCACACACATGTGTGTATATAAAGCTAAAACCAGATATAAAGCCAGAGAAAGATAATGCTCTGGAAAAGAATGAAAGAAAGAAATCAAGAATTCCTCTGGGCAGAGACCCAAAGACCAGCTAGAAACACAACAGTCTTGGGGAAGGAAGGATAAAGCACGGCATTATGTAGATGGAGTCTTCTTATCACAATTAGACATTAACTATGCATCTTCTCTTCCAGATAGGAGGAAATTACAAAGGCAAGTTTTTTGGAACTCAAGAAATTAATTCTTTTTGGAACACTGCCCCTCTCCATTTTTCTAAGAGCATAATAAAGCTCTTATGAGACCCCAGAGCATATTCAGTTAATAAGGGATTCCTACTGACAAAAGTCCAGAGACCTTTAAGAAGTTGATCTAAGGACACTAATAGGCTAACAACAACTTGATGTGTTGACCACCAGCCTTCCAGAGTCTTCCTGAGCCTTATTCTTCAAAGCCAGTCAGGCTGACCTCAAATTCTGCCCTTCTTCATAAGGTGGCTGCCAGAGCTCAATGGATGTGTAATTTTGTTCACACACAATTTGTAGCATTTTCTCACATGGACTGTAACTGGTGACTCTTCTAAGGAGCTTGCCAGCTTACAAATGTGCATGGCAGCAGCAAATTTACTTGGATCTCCTGCGCAAACCATCCAAGGCAGAGAAAGGGACAGGATTTTCTGATAACTTCAAAAATTAAACATTAGCACCACCAAAGTAAAAGAACACTACATTCAACAGCCTGCCTTTGAAGGCAGTGATTTCAGTTCCTTCAGACATAAGAGGCCTGCAAGTAAGTAAGAACATGGTGGGCAAAAAGCATGAGGCCTCACTCACCTCTCCCTTTCCCCATGCCCCACCACCTTGTCAATGCTGATGGCACCTGTGGTCACTCTTCCTGCTAACAGTCACTGAGCCTCTCTAGGGCCTCCGGCTCTTCTTCACACTTGCAGCCACTGTCCACCAGCCCTGCCCCATGCCCACTTCACCTCCCACTCTGTTTCACATTAAATAGTTGTGTGGTCACCGGGCATTTGAATACAGCTGTAATTTGAGACACACACTACTCAGCTGTGCTTTCCTATTTCGGAAAGGATTATGCTAGTAAATATTTCAGTGTTAAGGCTGTGGGCTCAGGCCTGGGACAGCCAAACATACACAGCCCAAGCTCAGCTGGCCTAATTGGCTGAGATCCTCTTCATGTTTAAAGGCTTGTTGCTGGCAAAGGGAATACAAAGTTGGGTGGAAATACTTCACTGCAGTCAATGTAACTGCTGATAAGATGATTATTTACGTGATGCCTGGCCAAGTTGCTTTTTGAGAGATTTCTAAAAGTATTACCTTGAATATAAATTCACGAAACAGTAATTTAACCATTGAAAACAATTTTATTGCATTTTAAAGCATGATTCAGATACTCCTAATGCATCCCTTTTATGAAAATATCATCCCTGAGGATTCTAAATAATATCCTATGGGGAGAAGAAAAAGAAAGTAGTCCCTTAGAATATGTATCATTTAGATTGCCAGCAATATGCCCGACTTGACAGGGATGAGGATGACTGCCTACTAAGGATCTACTAAACTCATAGTTGATTATAGTGGCTGAAGAAGCTTTCAGTGAGTCATCTCTTGAAGACTCAATTTCTTCCACCTGTAAGATATGTTTTTTTCAGAATTGTTTTAAGGCTTTAATAAGAACTTTATGCAAAACTAGTTTGTCAGTGGGGAAAAGCTGCATAAATGAAAGTCAGCAGGTTCAGAAATGGGAGGAAACAGCCTCTCATGCATCAGCCTCCAAACAGTGCTCATGGTTAAGGAGCATAGGACCCTGAAGCAGTGCAGATCTGGCTTTCATACCTATATTTGCCACTTACTAGCTCTAAGTGGGACTCTGGGCAGGGTATCTAAGGCATCTGGCCTTTCAGACCCTCAGCTTTGCATAATAATACCATCCACCTGCCAGAGCTGTTGTAAGGAGCACAGGAACTGACCTCATTACAACTCCTGGCACACAATATGCATCCAATAAAGAGTAGCTCACAATAATTCAATCAAACAGGTACTAGGGCGAGGATCATAATGGGTCACACTTCCTCAAGAAGTCAATGACCCATTTATTCATTCATCATCAAACCAAACTCACAGAGCAACAGGCACTATGTATAATGGGGACATTGAGGTAAATAAAACATGGCCTTAAACTTTAAAAGTTCAAAGTCTGATGAAGGAGACAGACATGTAAACAAATAATTGTCACCAAATGGACCAGTGGTATGGGAGGGTGCTTTAGGTTCAGCCTGGGTAGGTTAGAAGAAGCCTGATAGAGGTCCTGGCATTTGATCTGAGTCTCAGAGAAAGACGAGAAATGCTGCCATCCTTAACTCTCTCCTGGTCTACAGCAACAGCTTCCCAAATGATGACCCTGCTTCTACAATGGATTGTATGGCCCCCATACAATCCATTCTTCACACAGCAACCAAAGTGACTTTTAAAAAGCATGTACATTAGGGACGCCTGGGTGGTTCAGTGGTTGAGTGTCTGCCTTTGGCTCAGGTAGTGATCCCGGGGTCCTGGGATCGAGTCCTGCATCAGGCTCCCCGCAGAGAACCTGCTTCTCCCTCTGCCTGTGCCTCTGCCTCTCTCTGTGTGTCTCTCATGAATAAATTTTAAAAATCTTAAAAAAAAAAAAACTTTTTAAAAAATAAATAATAAAATAAAGAGCATGAATATTAGATAATGTCATTCTCTTGTTCATATCCCTCAAGAGCCCCCCACTGCAGTCAGAACAAAACCCAAGCTCCTTTCTAGGCCCTTAAAGACTCCACGTGATCCATTCCCTGCCTGCCTTTCTGTATCATTTCCCATGTCCACCTACACAGACCTTCCTGCCCCCTAGGCACACCACGGTCACCACTTTCTGAGAGCCTTTGCATGACTTTTCCACGGCCTGAAATGCCGTTCCTCATGATCTTCCGAGTTCTTCAAGGAACCCTGTCCCAACATTCTAATCAAAATTACCTTCTCCCTTCCCTAAATTGTTCTCTAATACATCATCCTATTTAATTTCTTAAAGCATGGTGTTATTATCTGAAATTATATTGTATGTATGCTTATTTAGCCATTTACAGACCATACCTATCACAAAAACGTAAGCTCCTTGTCAGCAGAAACTATCTTGTTCCCTTAATGACTGGCAGATAGTAAGCACTCAAATATTTTTTGAATGAATGAATAACAGAACAGCAGAATGCCCACCCCAAAGGTTAGATGAATGTCCCAATCCACCAAACCAAAGGGCCTAAGTCTGCTTTTTATCGTTTATTTGTTTTAGATGTAGCTCACCCACCACAAAGTACTGAGTTTAAAATAGAGATTATCTCGAGTAATATCCCCTAACATGATATCCTTGCTCCACTGCTATCATCACATTCTGAATCAAAAGAAGCAGACATTTGTGACTGGCTAGGTATTTCTTAGCACCTAGAAGGAAGCAACTTCCTCAGGAAGCCATAGAAAGCCCTGAGCCTCCAGACAGAACATCAGCCATTCATGACACCGTGAGACCAGCACTGCAAAGAAGCCAGCCCACTGCACGACAGGAACCGTTAGCCCTAAGGAACTACAAGAGACACTGGAGGTCACTAATATGAAACACTAAATGCCTATCACTTCCTCAGTTTATAACTTTTAACTTCATTTCACCCCTTTTCCGTTGGCAAGTGGGAGAATCAATAGTGACCACAGAACCACGATCAGCTTCTACAGTCTTGAAGTAAGAGCTTGAGATGTCAAGAGGGACAAGCCAGTGAGAGGTGACATACATCTTTATCCAAAGGATTCCATGAACTAAAATGCAGATGTTGACATACTGCAAAGAAGTCACAAAATCCATTATAGCTAAGGCTCATAAGTAGAATTTAAATTGAATGATGCAATTCTGTAGATCTTACACTGGAGTGAAACCAAATGGTTTAACTATGTAAGTATTATACTGAAATGTGATTTCTGCCAGTATTGTTCATCACCAGGGAACAATGGAACCCTGGGGACAGGAAACTAGAACAGTTAACGCGAACAAGGCATGACATCCCAGCCCTTCTTGTACGGACTTCTTCTCATCTAAACTTTCATTCAGGGGCACCCGGGTGGCTCAGTGGTTTAAGTATCTGCCTTCAGCTCAGCTCATGATTCCAGGGCCCTGGGATGGAGCCTTGCTTAGGGCTCCCTGCTCAGCAGGAAGTCTGCTTCTCCCTCTCTCTGCTCCCTCCCCCCAACTCATGTTCTCTCTCTCTCTCAAATAAATAAATCTTAAAAAAATAAAATAAAATAAACTTTTATTCATTCGACATTTCACAAGATGTTAGGCACAAACCAAAATAAATCCCGTAATAAATCCCTTAAAGAATTTGCAATCTAGCAGGGTAGAAAAAAACAAACATGTGGAAGCTCTAAAATCAAGCAATCTCAACTAGAGCTTAGAGGATGGACAGGCAGCATCTAGATAGAGGTGCCGGGCTCTCTTGAAGAAGCTAACAGTGACCCTGGAGGATAGATGGCACCCTCCAGCAGACAGAAATCATGGGAAGTAGGATAGCCTAAGTAAGGGGGTACAGAGAGAAGAACGTGTACTCAGGGAACAACAACATTATCATCTGGGGACCGGGTGTGGCATGTGAAGGCTGGGAAGGATAGCTAAGTCTTCCATTAGACTACACCTCAAGGACAGAGCACTTTTCTTTTCCCCCCATCCCATATTACCTAAGACCCAATTCTTTACTTCAGGTAGGCTCGAAGTCATATTTACTAAATAAATAAGAAAATTAACCCAGAGAGGAAAAAAAATGAAATCTATTCAACTCACTTTGAAGTTGTTGCTGCTATGGGTCTTCTGGTTTTCCTACTCATTTGAGTTACAGTAGAACCCTACACATCCTTGGTTATGGATAGACTTTGTATTATCTCACTGATGACATAGGAGCACATATAGGAAGTGCATGTGGCCAAGAGTGGGTAAGGGTGGCGTGTGTGTGTGTGTGTTGTGTGTGTGTGTGTGTGTGTGTGTAAATCTGCAAATCAGGAGGCTGAAGAAAGTTGTTGGGCCTAATACCTTGTGAACGTTAGAAAAAGGAGAAGACTGATCTATAAATCAATTATACTGGTGCTGTAATCCCAAATGCAGAGTTAATTCTCTTGTGATATAATTCCAGAAAGCTATCAGTACCTAGAAATACAAGTGTTTTATAGTTTGATTTTTAGAAATACATCCAGGAAATATTTAAAAATTATTTTTAATTGACCATGATGCAGTTGCATCACAGTATCATGTAAGAAAAAACATACTGCATCAGGAGTTGAGAGACCTAATTCTGCTCTGCCACTAACTTGCTGTGAAACTGTAGACAAGAAGCTTGATGTTCCTGAGCCTCCCAACAGGAAGGAGGGCAAGGAGCAGAGTTGAGCTGAATCTATGAATGTGGTCACGACCCTGATCTCTCCTGGTACCCACGTGGATCTCCTCAGATCTTTACTTTCTGCACTTACATCTGCTGCTAAAATGTAGATCCTCTTCACCACTTTTACCAACCTTTTGGTTAATGATATCTAAGGTACCTTCAGTTTCTAAAATGTCCTCTGGTTCTCTTTTATGATGTCATCTTTAGGTCTGAGGTCAGAGCCTTGAGAAAAGCATTTTCTTAAAAGTGAATCTAGCGACACACAGTTTCCAAAGGCCATTTTTAAAAGCATTGGTCATTAGCAAAATGTAATTAGCAGTTAAGGGTTAGAATACAGAAATCAAACATTTCAAGAACCCAGGGATTGCCAAATCGTAGAACATGCATTTTTCTTATATATATTTTATTAGTCATCATAAGTCCCTTAAAATCATATATAAACACTTTTATATATGTATCCAAATGCTTCCATACACACATATGGTCTAAAATAATACTATAAAGACAAAAGGAGAGCCATTTATGGACCTTAATCAAAGATCTAAAGCCCACTACTTTAAATGCAGTAGCACCTATAGCTACAAGCTTTATGTTTACAAGTTAGTGTGAATTTCACCCTTGCATTTTTATTAAGGACACATGTCTAGTAAAGGCATTAGCCTTTTGATTCCTACATATCAATATTTAGGGAATTATTTAGGCTAATAAATGGCTACTCTTCACAGAGCTCTAATGTTCTTCCCTGACGCAGATATCTGGTTCTCTTTAGCATTTAAATAGTTTATTTTTATAATTCTGTATTATTTTTTAAATATATACTCAGGTATACCCTTATATGCAGACTAATATACATACACTCACTCTAAATAAATATCCAAGAAGACGTATATCTAATATGGGCAGGAGAGATAGAGAGGTAGGTCATCCATTTATAAACAATTATGTTTATAAACCATTAAGGACACTTAACACCTAGCCACTATGAGGGAAAACCTCACCATTAGAACAGATCAATGTTGAGAGTTTACCGTACATTTTGAGTTATTTTCCCTCCATTCCAGTCCACCCTTGCCAACAACAGAAACCAAATGACATGACTAGGTGACATCAGCTCTCAATACTTGTGATCAGCAAATTAAAAATCTATGATGACTGACACACTCCTCTGTCACCATGATCTAAAAGCAATCGCACTAAAAGCAAGATCTGTTTTTGCACAAATGGGGCAGAAAAAAAAAAGAGAGAGAGAGAGAATTGGGAGTCTTACTGCACCAAACATGAATGATTAGTCTGTAATGCAATGCTGACGTTAATTTTTAAGAAGAAAGGTAGTAAGCAGCTTACTAGAATGTAGTATAAAAAGAAATGTCGCATTAGGACCCGGGGCTAAATGTGAATCAGCAGCAAATTCTGTTTGCCTGATGAGCAGCTCATTGACCTTGCCTTACACCCACCAATCAAGGCTTCCTGTTAGCCCTGGGCAATCTTCAAGCAAACTTAATGAAATAGTTATACATGTAAGAAATTTAAGCCCAAGTCTGAGACAGTAACACTGATTTTCTAATAGCGAGGGTGTGATGCTCTCCTCTGCGCCACCCAGGGCCCAGTACAGAAACTTATTAATGAACATTCTCCTAGAGAGCATAGTTATTACCCTCCACCAGTGTGCAGACTGACAGTGCTCCAGAGCACAGCATTCACAGCAACTTCCCCCAAATTTTATCCCCAAGTTACTGCATACTGGAATTTGTTTTTCGTTAAAAAAAAAAAAAAAAAAAGAAGAAGAAGGAGGAGGAGGAGGAGGAGGAGCGAGGAGGAGGAGGAGGAGGTCCATAAGATCTTCACGTCTTGATTCTTTAATAATAAAGCCATTTCAGAGCCCAGGAGTATTGCAGTGAGTGCGTCTCATGTGGCAGCCCCTCACCCCCAGCCTGCCGGAACGTGTGCAAGTGAAACCTAGGAATCTGTCTTACCTGTAATCTGACTCTGTCCTTGTGGATTAAAAGGACTTGGTGCAGAGTTCAGGGAGGGCCGTGGGTTCTGAGGCGGGACACCTACTCTCATACTGGGATGAGGAATGCGCCCTAAATCACTGAGGCGGTCAGAGAACAAACTAGGTTTAGAGTCATCAAGCTTCTGTCTGTGCCCTGGAAACAGCAAATCATAAAATAAAAGCATATTAATTAGCTGAACAATTGACCATACTAAATAGATATGTGAACATACATACTGGGGGGTTAAGCCAAGGAACCATCAATACTGATATTTATAATGAAGTGTCTCTATAATGCCTTCTATCGCAAGTGGTTTTATAAGCATCATCTGGTGGCAAGCATTCCTACTCCTCTGTCCTATGAATGGAGAGCCGAGGGTCCCAGATGGTGACTCGGGAGTTGAGTGCCAGCAGCGAGGCCAGGATGCCGGAACTCAGGAGAGACTCTCTGGGTGCCTCCTCTAACCCTCTTGGCGATGGTGGGAAAGGTGATTGTGTACTGGGGTGTGTCTGCCTGTTTCACGAAGGAAGAAACTTCCCCAAAGTTCAAAGAGTCTGTGTACGTCACACATATTCTCTCAAAACTGGGGCAGAAACAGAGACAAACACATTTGTCAAAGGGAAATTTCCACAATGATATAACTGACTTTTTTTTTTATTACAACTATACCTTACTGTGACTGCTTTCTGAAAAATTAAAACTCAAACCTTTAAACCCCTTTAAGAGGAAAAATATGGAAATATAGTGAAGGAAACTCAAATTCTCAAGAGGAATCTGGATATTTTGTGATACCCCAAAACCTAAAAGCACATAAATAAACTATGTTAAATCAGAGAAAATGCTTTTTTAATTTTAAATCTAGTACTATGATTCTGTATAAGAAATAGAAAAATACCATTTGGGTTACCATGTGAATGTGAGAATCCATTATTAAAAAACAAAAAAACCTGGTCTCTCTTCCAGTTTATTCAAGTCTAAAATCTAAGGAAGTTCTAGATTTTAAAGAAATATGCAAATTACAATATAAAGAAGGTTCAAAGGCTTTTTGAAAATCATGAAATCATTCTGAGCAGAGTACAGTGTTGTCTTGGTGCAAGTATAACAGAAAAACATCTGAATATTGGTGCTACATAAGTTAAGTGCACACCTGTGGAGTGCCAGAGTGGTGAATGAGTACGATAATGCCTCATATGTGAACAGAAATACACTGTAGATTCCTTCTTCCATATTCTGTACCAGAATGAGGCCCTAGTCTGTCACCGCAACATACTGTAACTGAAGCTGATTCAAAGAGCCACTAAGGGGCACCTGGGTAGCTCAGTCAGTTAAGCGTCTGACTCTTGAGTCATGATCTCAGGGTCATGAGATTGAGGCCTGCCTCAGACTCCGTGCTGGTGAAGCCTGCTTGAGACTTTCTCCCTCTCCCTCTGCCCCTCCCCTCTCCTCTCGAACAGGTGTGCATATACACGCCCTCTCTTTAAAAAACAAGAGCCATTAAGATGATGACTGGAATCAGAATTTGCCTTCTGAAGAAAAATTCAGGGAAATCAGGATTATTATCCATAAAAAAAAAGAAAAAATAATGGAAGGAGGATTATTAAGAGCCTTTGACAGTGAGGAGGTATATTCTATGAGTATCAAGAACACCTCATCCTCCTCTCAGTACAGGACAAGAGCAATCTATCAGGAGAGGGTTAAGGTGAACATTAGAATTTCCCAGCTATAAGCTGTCTTCATAAGACAGATTCCTTATTTTATTTGCCCCAAAATGTATTTTCCTGTCTCCTTTTTCATTGCCTACCCAGCCCAAAGAAAACAGACAGGAAGCCAAGGCTTGGAAATATGAGCGTAGCTGTCTCCGCAGCCAAACATGTTCCAAATAGGTCCATTAACTGAAATGCGCCCACCACCCTATTTCCTGCCAGCATCAGTTTGGGGCATCTGCTGGAACTAGGAACTGAGATCAGGAGAAAAGTTACCAAGCGAATTCATTGTTTTTTATGCTGTTTTCCCCATTGTTTAGGACTTCTTAACCAGATTATGAATAGATTTTGGAACTTTCCGCAGTCTTTAGAGATTGCCCCAAACAGCTCCCAACCCGCAGCCAGCAAGATGGTCATAGACAAAGCAACTAGGGCCGGCAGAGGTGAAACAGCAAGCCTGTGGTCTTTAGCCATCAGCAAGCTCAGCCTGGATGGTATATGGTTCCCGTCCTAGCTAACGAAGTTGCCCAAAATATCCAGATCGACAGAAACACCTGTGCAGGGCCAAGGCTGGTTTTCAGCATGAGCAGAAGCAGCAGCGAGGATTCAATTACAACGTTAATAGCTCACCCACTACCCTAAACAAACTTCCGCTGATGCATCTTGCTATGTCTAACTAGTTTCACAATTAGGGAATTACAGAGTACTTGTCACAGTTAGATCCGTGGATTCTGTTCCCCATATACATAGAAAAGAAAAAAAACATTGCTGTGGTGTTGATACAGCTGTAAACATTAACAAGAAAGCTTATGGAATTGTCCCTGGAAGTTATTTTTTTTAATAGGCCATATTTTTGGAATGTCAGATTCCCTGAGGACTAAGGAGAGGACTACATGAGCCTGCATGGTTCCTTTAAACACTGGGACTTTATGTGGGCTATGGGTCACAAGAAAACTTAATAAAGCCTTGCCTCTGCTTTCTACAGCCTTTTCATTGGGTTTTCACAGAGACTGGATGAGATATGAGCTCAGCATATGGATGGGTGAGTACCCTTGCCATTTCCTCTTAGCACAGTGCTTTAGGGGAGCCACAAGAGGCTGTAGGCAAGAATAAAGGACTTGAAACAGCACTGATAAGAATGAAAAAATGTAAGAGCAGGTGAAATTTTAAAAGCCTCAATGACCTTATGGAAACTACCTTCAAACAGGAGCTACCAAGTACCTACAGACACCTAGAGTAACTCAGAGAATATCTATCTGCGGTTGCGTACGTATAAAAAGAGGTATGCGTTTTTCCTTGTAGATGTCTGCCCCTTCATAGCCAGCACCACAACCACAACAAAATTCTTACGGTACAATGAAGAACAGAAGCTGAAAGGGTTCTTCATCTTTCAACCATGACAAACACCAGCTACCGCTAAACCACATCAGGGTTAGCATGAGAGTGATGGGCTGAAAGAAGACCTACTTAAATCCTCCATACTCAAGTACTCCCTTAAGAGACCGAGAACATGGAAGACAAGGGCACAACAGAGTTAAATCCAAGACTCTGCAATGGTACAGGGAGAACTGAACCTCATCCGAAGGGCCGAAGACAGTGTCTTCCAAACAGGAGGAAGGTATAAAGAATGGGAAACTTATTTCCTGGAGCAGTGGCTCTTCTACTCCAGCTGGATTAGGAAATCCTCCAGGGAGCTTTGAAAAATATAGACGTCCAGACCCCACCTCGGCTCAGTTAAATCAAAATCTCTGGCAAGTGGGTCCCAAGGAGTTATTTTGTAAAAGCTTACTTAGCACAGGATCTGATGTGCAGCCAAGGCAAAGGACCACTGCCCAAGATGATCTCACAGTCATGTACTTGATGCCACCTGTTCATGCTAGTGACTCCCCCATCTCTGAGGTAAGCCCTCACCTCTGTCCTGAGTTCCAGGTCTGTAGGTCCCGCTGCCTACTGAACTCTCCTCTGGGATGTCTAAGACATCTTAAATGCAGTATATTAAAAACAAAATTCTTGACTCTTCTTGCCAGAGAACCCTATTCCTCTCCAGGAGTACCCTCATTTGAGTAAGTGGCACCAGCCACTCATTCATGGAAGCCAAAAACCTAGACATTTTCCTTGATTTCCCCTTATCTGTCACTCCCCACATTCAACCTATTACCAAGCCTTATCATTTCCATCTCAAAAGTGTATCTCAAAGCCATTCAGTTCCCTCACTTCTATTCTCTAGTCTAGGACCCCATCATCTCTCTCTTGGGCATCTGACAATGTCTTCTTACAGTTTCCCATCTCAGAACCTCTCTGTATTCCCGAAATGCTCTCCTCCTATTTCTCTGTTAGGTCCACCCCTTTGACCTCAGAGTGAACACCACCTCCTATGATAGGCCTTGCCTGCCTACTATACCCAGAGCAGGTTTCCTCCTTCTCGAGCACAGCCTCCGTGTATTTTTTTTATGGCTATTACCACAATCTGTAGTTCTGTTGTGTATTTATTTTTCTCTCCTGCAAAACAAAAACCCCATGAAGATAAGTGCTCTATCTTGCTTAAAGTTGTATCCTTACAACTTAGTTTAGTGCCTGCTATAGGGTAGCTGCTCAACAAAGATTTATGCAATGAATGATTGAATGAATATTCCCCTCTTTTAGACCAATGTCTCTTGGAAAGTAAATTTTCAGGCCCAGGATGTCATAGGATAATGTTATCTTCTCCCCCCCCCCCCAAAAAAAAAAAACCTCTTCTCTTATTTGGCCATCCAGTGAATCCAGCAGGCAAAGCGTTACTTTAGAGACCAGTCCTTATTGGTGTTTGCTAAGAAATGTCCCTGAAGGACATTTATTTAAGTGAATGCTGAATTGCTTGCTTGCTTTCTGAAAGAGCCCTCTCTATAATTCTTTAGCATTGTTGCAAGTTATTCAGAATCAGAGAGCTGAAAAGGGCAACAGGAATCATTTTGACTCTAAATTTCAGAGCAGTGTATTTCTTTTATGAATGAGGACCCTGAATCCTTGAGAGGGGAAGTGACTTGCCCAAAGTCACATAGTCAGTGGCAGAACTAGAACTCAGGGTTTCTGATGGCTAGCCCCGGGCCCTTTTCCTTCCCACTGCCAACCAGCTTATTTTAGATTATAACCACTGCAGCACCAGGAAAAAATCATGGTCAAGAGTGAATTTAATATGGGAAGGAAAAAAAAGTAATTTTCAGAAGAAATTTCTTTCAAGAAGTTGAGTGTATTTGGCTGAATATGACTTTTGTTGCAATAAACTCAGGGGCACGAGAAGAAAGCATGATCAAAAGGTCACAGCATTCACACATCCTTAAGAGCAAAGACGCATGTGGAAAAGTTAGGTCCCTAAACAAGAGTGCAGCTGAGTGCAGTTGATTGTCCCATCCCTTCTGACCCCACTCTCATCGTACAAGGGCACCGCGTTTATAAGGCAAGCTCGGGATCCTGCCATTAGGATCTCTGCTTAAAAGATCACGCACCTGAAAGCAGTAGGTGAAGACCTAGAAACTGTGCTATGTGAACTACGAAAACAAACTTGCCTCTGTAATGGGACCCATTTTGCCCATTTCTATAAAAGTTAACTGAGAACTGCCTAACAACCATGGAAAGCTGTGTGGGCCCCCAGCCAGATCTTCACACTCTATGCACTGTACTCAATGCATGATGCACTGCACCAGTTAGAGCACTCCTCCTGAAGGACGCCAAGAAGCGCTTCCAAAAGAGTGTACTTTCAGAAAAAAGGCAACTTCACAAAGAGGGCACTCTATCACAGCAAGCTCACTCTCACGGGGCATAGTCAAGTCATTTCACCAATCGCTAGGGCACGAGGTTTGGCAGCTCGCCTTTTGACATCAGTATTTTAAATTGATTTTAAGCACTCACTTCTCTTACTGGGTATCTACTTCCCTCCTGGGTATCATGATAATACAATTTTAAAATAAAATAACTAAAGCTAAAAGGCAGATCTGCAATGGACCGTCAATGAGGAACCAATACCAAGTCTACATCTGGGTCCATTAGGCCAGCTAGCGTGGGCATGTGCGGGGCATCTTCCTAAACATTGCAAGGAGGAGGGGAGAGAAACTATTCCAGATAACATCCTTGTCCCGCAGCAGTTCACAGTCTAGTAAGAGAAGAAAGACAAGTAAATGTAACTGAATAAAGCTACGATGAGGGCAATCACTAAAATGCTTAGGTTTGGGAGATCAATTGAGGAAATATGAATACGGACTATTTTAAAGTATTAAGGAAGTAATGCTTTTTGCGATTATATAAGAATATGCCCTTATTTTTTACCCATATATATTTACCATATATATTTACCCATATATATATTTAGGGGTAAATGTCACAATGTCTGGTATTTGCTTTAAAACATTTCAGCAGCGGCATCTCGATGGCTCAGTAGTTGAGCATCTGCCTTTGGCTCAGGGTGTGATCCCGGGGCCCCCCCACAGGGAGCTTGCTTGTCCCTCTGCCTGTGTCTCTGCCTCTCCCTGTGTGTGTCTCGTGAATAAATAAATAAAATCTTTTAAAAAAATAAAATAAAAAAATGCAACATTCCAGCAAAATAACAGATGAAGCAAATATAGCAAAATGTCATTAGTTATAAAATAACTACGAATATGTTTGGAATTTTTCATAATAAAAGAAAAACTTTTAAAAAAACACACACACAATAAACTGCTCTAGGAAGAACTGATATTGACTAATAGGAAAGAGGAAGTCCTCACGGATGATGAGATCATCATGTCCTAGAATGTTGAGTAGAATTCTGATAAGTAGAGAAGAAAGGAGGAGAGCTAGCTAGAGAACAAATGACAGAAACATGATAATAAATATCGTGTGAGACAAGACAGTGTTGAACACATACGTGATATGAATCTCAACAGAAGCACGCTATTCTTCAAATCACTTGACGTCTCTAGTTTTGCAACTACACATTAGTTCTTCTAAACTATACAATATATATGGGAACTCGGCCTTTTAAGACACATCTTTTTTTTAATCCCAACTATTGAAAAGATACTCTGGCAACCCAAGAGCCTCCTCTGCCAGGCACTCAGGCTTGCCTGGAGGAAGGGGTGACCCTGGGAAGATGTTAGCTAATTTTGTTGTCAACAAGTGTGTGGGAGGAGAGCTGGTCCAATACTCTAGGCCTCAGGCCACAGGAGAGACTCGTTTAAGATGTTCTGACAATGATCCTTGGAGTAAAAAAGAAAGAGTTGCCATTTTTCAGACGAAATTGGTCATAGAGCAACAGAGCTGCTATTCCGTAGTAGTTCTGGAAAAACAACAACAAAAAAATGAAGCCTTGGTTCTAATCTCTCTACGCTAAAATTGGTACACGAAGGAGTGTCTGCAGGGAGGGGCTCGGGAACAGGTGGACTAATTTTTTTTTTTTTAAAGATTTTATTTATTTATTCATGATAGTCACACAGAGAGAGACAGAGAGGCAGAGACACAGGCAGAGGGAGAAGCAGGCTTCATGCTGGGAGCCCGACGTGGGATTCGATCCCGGGTCTCCAAGATCGCGCCCCGGGCCAAAGGCAGGCGCCAAACCGCTGCGCCACCCAGGGATCCCTTTTTTTTTTTTTTAAAGATTTTATTTACAGGTGGACTAATTTTAAAGCCCAAATTCTACTCCAAATGAAATTACTTGGCATTCTACTACTAAGGATGGGTCTTAGTTCACCTCAAAGAACCTGATTTAGATGGTTTCCAGCAAAAGCAACATAACAGGAGAGATTACACAGACTCCAGGGAGTTCTTAAGGGAGCCATGCAAAGTTGGGATCCAAATGCTTTGTAACTGTTGAGGCTCCAGACTGAAAACCCTGATTTTCTGCATTCCTACGTATGTGTGAAAATGGAAATACCACGAAGAAAAGTGAAACTCCTCTCTGTTTACATTCAGATGACTACATTTCACTGGTGGTTTGTGAACGTCTAAAAATCAAAGACCATACTCTTGTGATGCTTATAATGTTTAGTTAAGCCCTCTGCCTCTCCCTGACATACCCTGCCCCCACTACAAACAGTCCCAACCAGCTTCTCCTCTAATTTCCTTATTTCCATTAATACCACCACTTTCTACTCTCCAGGACACAAAATCCAACCCAGGTATACCTTTGCCACCTCCCTTTCCTGAACCCCAGCCTCCGGGTTAAGGCCATTCCTAGTTTCCAAAGGGATAGGCCCTCATTTTCTCCAGTCCCACCAGAATCACTCCTAATCTCTCACTTGTGGCTAATACACCAGGGAAAGCAGTCTGGATTAAATGAAAGGACACCAACTAGCTGTATGGCCAACCACAGGAAAAGATTTAAAGGAGCCCTCTGGGCCTACCAAAAGTAAAGGGTTCATTTCCATAATTTCTAAAGTTTTTTCAGCCCCTAAATCCTAACATTACTCATCTGCTCAAAACCTTTCAACTATAAAAAAAAAAAAAAAAAAAAAAAAAAAACCCTTTCAACTATCTAACACTGTCTATTGAATTGAACAGAGCTCCCTGAGCCCAGCATGGAAAACAAAGACTTGGAAAGACCTAGAAAATATGGTCCAAATGTACGTTATCACTCTCATTTCAGATGGCTACAAACTGTACAGCTCCCCACCTATGTTCTACTCACACTGGACTATCATAGTTCTTCAGAGAGCCCCTGTGCCTTTGCACAAGCTGTCTCCTCCACTAATAATACCCTCACCCCATCATCTCCATTTGGCCATCACACTGTCCTGGTCTCTTCTGTCTCTAGGGCCTCAGTGAGCCCTCTGGTTTCCATCTCAGCAAGCTGAAAGCCGCTACCATTATTTTTTTGTACAACATGTAGTTATACTTAAGTGTAGTAGGCATTCAGTAAGCATTAGCTGACTCTGAATGGATATAAAATATTTATATAGAATTTCAAACTCTATTATCTTAGATTCTCCTGGACTTGACTGTGAACCCCTTGAGGATGGGTGTCATGTCTCATGTCTAACACATAATTTAGAGCCTAGGTACAAAGAAGGCACACAACAAATGTTTATTGAATTAATAAATAAGAACACTGATAACTTTAGAATTACCTCTCCTTTTATCCAGTAAAAGAAAGGAGGAGAAGAAAGAAAAAAAAAAAAAAGAGCTAGTCATTGGGAAACATTTCCCACAGTAAAATTGATGAGTCTATATTCTTTGCTGGGAAAGGCTGCTGAGTCATCTTTTTTCCTAAGTATGTGCTGTCTGGTTCAGGTCAAAAACTATTTCTGGACTAGAACAGTAAAGTGGACTAAGAAATTGCCTTCATGCTGAAGAAACCTCTAGTCCTTGGGAGCCACTAGAAGCCATGCAACATGACATGTGCGTGGGGCCCCAGAGCTCACAAAAGACAGCTCATGAGAGGAGACAGCCGTAGAGCCATATTAGTGTGTGGCTTCAGACAGAGGACCACAGATCATAAACAAATCTCCTTCCAGGAGATTCTTCTCTGATGGCATTTCAAAAATGAACTAACAGAGCGTCTCTCTAAGGGCCCTTCTTAATATATAAACCAATTTCTAAAGGAAAAAAAATCATAATCACTTCCACATATCTTCAAGAGCCCCCTTTCAGCCCTTGAACAGAGTCAGGCATGTAGAATTCAGAGTTTATCGAGGAAGAAGAGAGGAAGAACAATTTCACCCAAGAGAGGTCTGAAGCCTTCCAGTCTCTTGGGTAAAAACATAATTATGGGAAGAAAAAAAACATAATCTACTCAAGAGACATAATTACATAGTTAAGCCATAGACTCCATAGAAATATTCTAGGAACTCCAGTTTGTAGGAAAAAAAAATGTTAAAAACTGAATTTGCTTTCTTTTAATAACAAAAGGCGCCAGTTTAGATGAGTGAGTAAAAAGTTCACTCTCCCAAACCCATTTTTTAAATGCAACTGGACCCATGAGCGAGATCACTGAGGGACAGCCTACTCCAAAATTTGGGCTTATAAAGGTTCAAGAATTCAAGATTTTTCAATAAATATATAAATGAAAGAATTGTGAAATATTAACATGCATGTATCGTAACTGCGAGTTCCTTTATAGCTTTTAGATTTCAGGCAGTGGCAAATCACGACCATCAAAGACTGAAGGGGCTATCAGGCTATGCCAGGATCAGTCACACATCAGGGAATAGCTTCCAAAAAACATATGCTTAGAGTGTAATCCTTTTTCTTGAAATAATGGACTCAAAAAAAAACTTGAGACATCTAAAGAAAAAGAAACTCACGGGATGCAAGAAGAAAAAAAGGCTTAAAAAATTTTTTAAAGAAAGACCAGATGAAAATATAATGGAAACACACAAGGGGAGACATAATACTTTTTGCAAGTTGGGGAAAAAAAGAGCTCCCGGAGAACCTGGCTGACTTCACTGCAGCACCGCTCCCGTGTCCTAAAACACCCCTCATTTCCTCGGCCCCTTTACGTCCACATTCTCTGGCCCTGAACGGTTCCAATCCCACTGTCCTTGACTTATTCGCCTGTCATTTCCGAGGGATGATCTTTCCCTCTTCACTCCCATTTCAAAGTAAGGTTACACGAGTGAGAATTTTTCAGAGCTGGAAGAGAAGAGAGATTCCCAGGCCACATTCTTCACTTGAGAAAAGTAACCGATGCCCAGGAAAAAAAATTCTGTGACTTGTGTGAAATCGTGGAGGTAGGCAGTGACCCTGGAAGCTAGTCCCCTGACCTGTCTCAGTCCTCCTCTACCTCCAAGGAAAGGAAGGGGCGGGGGAGCTGAGAAGAAAAGGCCCAAAAAGGACAGTAAGAAAAAGCAGAGAAGCTTACTTCTGAGAGAGTTCATTACAATTATACCCCATCTGCCCAACTCTGTTTCATCACCACACGTCTTGTCGTCCAACTAATGACAACCCAACATCCACAACCATCCTGGGCCATCTGAAACTGCATCTCTCATCTCCCTTCAGTTTCTGGGAAACGAACAAAAGATCTCTATGTTTACACCCCACACACACTCAAAAAGTTAGTAAAATTTGACTGTTACACTTCTGAAAACATTTCCTTTGCCTTCTTTTACTATACGAAGCTTCAGACACCCCAGTTTTGTGCCACGAGCATCTGCAGAGATCCCATTGAGAGATGTAAAGATTTTTTTTTTTTTAATGATAACGTTTTAAGCAGTGGACATGGTAGTTTCCACAGCCGAACAAAAAGCATCACTGTTTATTTGCCAATAACCCTGCTAAACATGGATGGCATTATTATTCAAAGAGGCCAGTGACAACCAGCCTACAGACTGTCACGCAATTCCTGGATCCTGTCGGGCTGCCCTTAGCATGCAATCGTCCCTGTTTCCCTTTTATTATTATGGTTTCAGACATACGTTATATAACCGTATGTGTGTCCAAAGCAGAGGGGGAAAAAAAACAGTACGCAGAAATAATTAAAAGTGCGAAGGGCTCCTCTCTTGACACATGCCGCGACAGAAGCAGAGCATCATTTTCAATTTTCCCAGCTCTGTAACAGGAAGAAAACGTTAAAAAGTAATAACCAAGGAAAAACTTAGCCAGCTCCCGCGGCCCGGTCTTGCTGTGCTGAATGGCAGTGAAGATCATAGAGGAAATAAAAAGAAAAAGACAGAAGAAGAAAGGGGAGGGGGAATTTCTTGGCTTCAACTGGACCGAGTCCAGCTGGCAAGAAGAGGTGGTTTTCTTAACGCTTGCAAAACCTGATTACTTTTTTAAAGGAATGAAGAAGAAGGAGATGTAAACACAGCCATTAAACCAGATTTAAGGTACTTAGCTTTAATCTAGTCTAAGACCTCTCTGATTGTCTGCTGCTCGGCAGTTCTCGGCTCGCTAGACATTAATACGGGCAAGTCAGGGTCTTCTGAACGGCGATGGCTGTCAGCTGAGCTCTGTGGTTACCCTCTCAGGTCAGGCATGGAAGGAACAGTGGCTTAAGCAATAATGGATGGATGTCTGCTGTGTGCTGTGTCTGTCAGAAGTCTGTTTTACTACATTAAAGGGCTATTGTGTTTATATCTACACAACAGGTCTTAAACAGATTGTTTAAACATGATTAAACAGGAGATGTCTTTGAAATAAGCCCCCTAATAAAATTCAGATGAGCAGGGAACTGAAAATGCCATCGACGATGACGATATATATACTTAAAAAAAAAAAAAAAAAGATCCTTTCTTTCTAAGCTGCAAGGGTAACATGATATAAACTGCAAAATAAAACGGTTAACAAGTTAAATTCAAAGGATCCCCTCCTACCCAAGTACCGCTTTCCAATGGAATAGCGCTCATCCACCTGTCCACCCACCCCTCCTTAATGCTCTTGCACCATTTACTAGAGTCTTGATAGACAGATAATTGCTTTACTCAGCCTCGGGAAATGAAAGGAGTCTATTGTGTTAATCCCGGTATTCTTATCTTCTGTGAACTCTGAATAAGAACTGAGAACTCTACCTCTTCATTCCAAAACTCCTGGAGTTCACTCACATTCAGATCTGCTAAAGTGTTCTTACATTCCAGGCTGTCACAAAAGGTGCCAAGTATTTTGAGTAGGATCAAGTTATTGTTATATAAAAGGGAATCGAAAGGAGTGCTAAATGGAGTTTAGAGATAGCAAGATTTAACCTTTTTTGTGTGTGTGTGAGGCACAGATGAGAAAAATGCATTCTTTTCAATCCAAAGGAAGTGAGTTGGTGCTCATTTTCAGGCTACCTCAAGTGAAGAACACTATTGAGACACCAGCTTAATAGTCTATTTTTTTTGAATATCAAAAAAAAAATCCCTTCGGGTGATTAAAATTAAAACTTTTTTGTTTTTCAAAAGCAAGTGCAGTGTTAAGTTTTAAGAATTTCTGTCTGCTAGCTTCATGCTGAATTATTTAATCAATGACAGTTTGGTGAATTCTTCTGCCCTTTCCACATAATACATGTATACTGGTATCTCTATCATGAAACTACTGAGTATATGGCGATACTATGGAGTTCTGGATCTCTTTCATATAATTGGGAACGTTGTCCTCTAGAGACCAAAGATGCTTTATATTCTGTTTATACCATGACACTACAACCCCTCTGACTAGGAACTCACCTTTCCTTGCAACATGGTATTCTTATGTATCAGCCTAATTATATCCCTTTGTTTTTGGTTGTTTGTTCTGTTTTTTCAAAATGGCACATGCTCAAGAATCCATGACACTCACTGGAAAAGAAGTAGTACAATCTGAAAAGTGGTATAACCAATAAAAGCACATCACCTTTGATCCTTTCTCCTCTGAGTCCTAGCTCCTTAACAGGCCTTTCCCTGAGAATATTCACAGAAAGGATATCCTTTCTGCTCTCAGGATAGGGTCTTCCCAAGAATTAACCGGCCTAATGGCTCAAAAAAATCCTACTAACAACCCAGGAAATTGAACACTAAAACTCTACTCAAGAGAACTGATGATTGCCCAATATATAGTAAGAAAAACACCACAGGCCTCATCAGGAGATGTGGGTCCACCACAAATGGTTAGATTGTGAACTTCTCAGGTACAGAACCTTCTTATCTGTAAAATAACAGACTATCTAACTTCCAGTTCTAAGAATCAACGATGCTCTGGATACCTCACCTTCACTCTGGGCTACAGAGAGAGAGAGAGAGAGAATTAGTGAACTTAAAAAAAGTTCACTAAAAGACCTAGCCTCTATGTGACTGAAAAGGAGAATCTCATAGCTAAATCTGGGCTTGACTACACAAGGAGCAGAAAACCTGCTGTCTGTTCCTAGATTTGCCACTAACTTGGTTGTGGAGCTGTGGGCAAATAATCTATCATCTCTGTGACTCAACTTCCTCCCATGACTCAAACTTCCTCATATGTCAAATGAGGATCAAAGTATGTGCATCACAGGAATATTGCCAAGATGAAATGAAATTGATAGAGGTGAGAACATCTTATGCAGGTAAAGCCACTCTGCAAATATGATCTCCATAGATCAATTAAAATCTCCTATGCACCATGAACTATGCTGAATCAGGGGGCGCACAATATACTAAGAGAGGCATCAGATAAGCAAATAATTACAGTAATGTGATAAACACCATCATCAAAGACTGAACAAAGCCAGAGGGGAGCCAATGAACAAATGCTTAATTTCCAAGGGTGGCCAGAGAGGGCTTATAGAAGAGATGGCATCTAAGGATAAGTAGAACGCAGTCAAGCAAATGTAGAAAAGAAAAGAAAAAAAAAAAAAAAAGATACTCCAAGCAGAAGGAACAGGAAGTGCAAAGACAAAAAGATCTAAAAAGGGTAGAATGAAACAATTTGGCATGGCTGGAGCTCAGCTACCAGGGGTGTGGGTGGGAGGCAGGTGCACAGATCAGATGCTGAAAGGCCTTGTCCACCATGCCACAAAGTCTGAACTTCATCCTGTAAGTAACAGGGAACCACTGAGGTATTTTAGGCACGGGGTGTGCCATGAGCTGATTTACAGTTTAGGAGGACCCATCTACGTATGGGGGTAAACAGATCTAGAAGGGAGTGCAATTAGGGGCATTAAGCCAGTGAGGAAATTACATCTGTGTTACAGGCCAGGAGATAACAGTGAGAGTGGGAACCAAGCTAAAGCAGTGCTAATGGGTACAAGGGAACGGTGCACAGATCCAGACAACAGAATAATCAGATGTAACAAGGAAGGGAGAGAGTATGAGTCTCGGGTTTCTGATCTGGTCACCTGGGTGAACTGTGGGGCCCTCAAAACTAGTAAAATCGAAAGGGTCCCTATGTGAGTAGAGAAGTGTGGCTGAAGTGGAGGTGGGGACCCCCAGACATGTGTGGGACATCAGTTTGAGGTGCCCACAGGACATATTCAGCCCTTTCTGAGCCAAGTCACAAGTCAGACTGTGGTTCTGTATTTACCACTTGTACAGGTCAAGGAATAAGCAAAATTTGTTGTGGTCTAAATACTGCATGGGGGAAGCCAAAATCAGAGCCAACCTCAGAGATGAAGGAGAGCAGAAGAAAACCTGAACCCATAGCAAAAAATCTCTCTAATTAACTGTCTTTCCCAGCCTATCTTCTTATCCCAGCTCCTTCCTGATTCCCAGGGAGCAGCATATTTGAGCACTTCTCATCGTGCCATTTGCACTCCAGTGAGGTATGGAAACAAAATAAAATAAACGCAATCCCTCATCTCTACCCTCCCCCCCACCCCCCCCCCCCACACACACACCCTTGCTCACTCCCGTGGTCCATCAGAAAGTAACAAACCCTGAAGAATCTACACGGGGATGGAAAAAAAGAAGCCATCTGTTATGGATGGAGATATGGCAGGGATCCAATGCAAACAGCACGAGTGATATCATTTATAGAACAGCAACCTGACTAATAAAAGGACTTTAAAGTCTGAGCCACCAAGTTGGGCTGAAGGTTTTTAGACCTTTTCCTTTTCCCTATATAAAAACTGAACTCCAGAGGTTGCTAAAATCTAAAACAATTTAGAATTCCCCTTGAAGAAATACGATGATCTCCTCTACTGGTTTTGTAATGGGCTTATTTTCTATAAATTCAAAATTAGACCCTTAGCTATTCTGTAATCTTATGTACCAGTTCACAGTATAAATGTTCATTCCTTAATCTTAATCTGAAAACAGACTTCAATATGCAATTAAGAAGTTAATTCCATTACCTGATCTACTTTGTTCGACCGAATTACATTCAACTGAGTATCTACAATGAGCAAAAACATCGGTACTAGCACAGCTCCAGCAGAAGTCAGAAACTACAGAACTTAAAAAAAAAAAAAGACAGAATTGTACTAGAGAAAACAGCATTGGAATTTATTTATTAGCCCCTAACATAGAAGAGGTCCTAGACTAGCAGAGAAGATAGATTGACAGGTGAGGCTGAGGTACTTTGCTAAAACTCAAGCTGAAGCACCGGGCCATGCTAAAACTTCCATCAGCAGACCCGCAAAGAGAGCCAGAGTCAAGGGGGAGGGCTTGGAGGGCTTTTTATGACAAAAATAAAAGAAATTTAGTGTTAAGTCTCCTGAAACTCACCATCTATCCACCTAGAATTTCATTTCAAGAATTTCTGCCATTATTATAAGTTGTATTACTAATACTCAAGATTCAGCTCAAATACTTTCACTTCAATAAAACCTTCCTTCCAAACCCCAAGACAGAAGTAAAACTGCTTCTGAACTTCCATGTCACTTCTGCTGCCACCTTCTTAGGCCCTTACTCATTTTCTATCACTTTCTGCCACACAGTCACCGTCATCAATACTCATGCTTTATCCTTTTCCAAGATTCGGCCTCTTTCTGAGCCATGCATGTGACTAAGTCCTCTCTGAATTCCTATGGCCCTTTTCAACACACATATGGTAGGCACTCATACGTTGAATAAATATATGAATGAATCCAGAATATGGGTTGGGGGCTGATGGAATCCATACTCTATCAGCCTCTCCATCTAGTAAAACACAACTCATTATAAAAACACTTAAGGCAACCGAAAAGCCTTCTAGCCATTCAGTCATGGCTGTCTTGCCCTCTTCCTCTACAGTATGTAATGAAAAGCGAGACTTAATACCCAGTAAGTACTCGCTGGGAGTCTGGCACTCAAGGAGACATTTGAACTTCCTAGCTTTATGCACAGCCAGAGTAAGCTCTACAGATTGAGAATTTTCCAGGCTCATTAAAAGAAATGAACAAAATCAACTTTTGCTTATACTCCTTCTACAGCAAAGACTAAACCGGACCGCCCCCCAAAAAGCAAAATGCATAATGAATCATCGCAATGTGCACAATGTATTGTGTACTTAAGTACTTAAATAGATATAAATACTTAAAATACAAACCTAAAACTATTGTGGGTGTTATTTAACAAATGTACCTAGTTTAGCTCTTCCCAAAATATTCCCTAGCCACTGGTAAGCAAACTGCACTCCCTTGCTTTACCTTTCACTCTGACACAGCTATCTCTGGAGCACACCAGTACTGTGACAAGTAGTTAGGAAAATTTTCTAGCCACTGAATCTGCATTAAGGGCCTGGGCAGACAGAATGTAATTACCCTAACCTCAAGATGTGTTTTCAGTGTTGACAAATCACATGTTTCACTGAATTAAGAGTACTTTTTCTTTTAAGAACAAAATCCCTTGGCCCAGATAATAATTCACAACGTGTATACCCAAGGTGGCCCGCCTCTTCCCAAGCACCTTGTACCTGTTGACCGTGGTGGCATTCGTGAAAAAGGCAAGAAAACATCTGACTTTCATAACGACACCGGAGGAAGAAAACTTGACATTCATTCTCAAACATATGTGACTCCTTTCAAGAACTCCTGACTCAAAATTTCAGAGGGAAGTGGCCCTGTAATAACATCTCTTCTGAGAATAGTGCCATATGGTTTTAACAGAGGTTTATTTCCTGAACCCAACGAGGGCTGCTGATTCTCAATCCAACGAAAATAATTATGCAGACAATTTCACTCTATTACTTTCAGTGAAACCCATTCTGTGTGGTCCACACATGCCCACTGACACCTTCAAAGAGACATTAAGCCATTTTTATGTACCATACCCTTAATGGGTGGAATGCAAGGTAAATTTCCTTGAAGATTAGCACCTGTCGTCATGCATAAGGCACCCCCACTTTGACTACCACATGTTAATTCTCTGAGTGGGTCAAGAGGAGAGAAAGGAACAGAACTTCCAAGCTGAGTAACAACTAATTATCAGCCAGATATTAGGGAACACACACACACACACACACACACACACACATGCACACACACCAAGAACCAGAAATACTGCATCTCCCAAAGTCAACAGCGCTGCTGGGAAATTATTTCAGACACAATTGGCAGGTAGGAGGCCTGGAGGAGGGCAGGATGGGGGGAGGGTAACGGAGAACCACTCCCTTGTGTAAATTTTAGCAACATTCAACTGCTAACCTTAAAATAATCAGGAGAATAGGAAAATAAAATCCCTTCAGTGCGAAACAACACAAATGCTATAAAAATAAAGATTTAAACCAAAGAATACAGCTATTAAATAGCGCTTTCAAAGAAGACCACCCTTAAGCCTCAGAATATTCCCTAAGAAGAGAATACATCAACCCACGCCAGTGTACCCCTGAACCTGAATTTTATTATAGTCGTTGGCTATGAACTGAACTAAGTCTCCCTTTCAGACTATTAAAGATCACTGGGTTTGAAAATAAACCCATGAAAACTACTTTTTATTTTGCCAGTGCACTTGGCGCACTGCAGAAAGATCCTTTCCCTCCCGTAAGATCTGTGCCTTCCAATTCCTATCCACCTCCCTTTGAATCAGTGAGAGAAACAACCAAAAGAAGGGCAAGGCCTCTCTAGACGTCCACGGGAATTTCACAAAATCGAAGTAAAATTGCAAATATTCTTTAAGAGAGACATACTATAAGAGAGAATGTCTATTCAGGGGAAGCAGCATCCAGACCCGCAAGGTCAGAGCAGGAACCAGATACAAACCAGCACAGCATTAACCACAAGGCAGGCCCAAAGGCTGTTCCAGGACTGTTTTCTTTAGACTGCCTGAAAGTCTTGCCAAGAAACAGACGGATGCTGCTGAAAGAATCTCTTCCACAGCTGGGCATCTGGGTTCTATGACAGACAGCCCTACTCCGGTGTGTGTGGCCCATAGAACACATCGAAAGCTTGGGAGGGAGTATTTGGCAGAACAGGAGAAAACCCAAGGATGGTCTTTTAGTGGGAGCAGGAGGGAGAATCTAATTCCAACATCATGCACATTTGATTAAAACTTTGCCTTTGTTGCTGACACCCTGGACCGAAATTCTGTTTCTCACTTTTCCTATCTGTTTCTGAATATGTACTTACTGATTGGGCAGAGAAACTTCTCTGCTCGCTTTCATTTCCAGGAATACTTTTACATCTCATTTTTGCACCAGCCAACACTAAGGCATTTTTGTTTCTAACAATCGGAGGGAATGTTTGAATAAAAAAAACAAACTGAAAAATCTTGAAATTTCTTAAAAACAGCAACAACTGGAAACTGCCTAGCCATGCATGAGAACTATGTTGCCAAACAGGTTCTGGCGGAACTTTTTTTAATTAAAAAGTAATTCTACGTACCACCACTTATCAGATTTATTGTCTTAAAACATTAGCAAGTACCAGAGTTTTACTTCGGTAGTACACTGCTAAAACAATAAAACAGGAACAGAGCTGTAGTGAAGAAAGAAAACCAGCCTCTACTGAGGTGCCCTTCAAAGTAACAAGTCAGAGGTCAACAGAGAAAAGGAGGGTTAACCTGAAAAGTTAACTGTCAACAGAGAATACCTAGCTTCCAATAGCAACAGAACAATAGGCTACCATCTTCTCAACTATTCTATTCAATTTAAATAGCTTTGAAGATGCCTGGGGTGAGAGGTATGGGTATTGCTGGAGTTCTGCAGAGAAAAAGAAATGCACAAAACACAAACTGCTTTTTAGGAATTTAAAAACAGAACAATTCCCTGATTTATACCCATAAACATCACCTGAACACTTAGCATCTTGTACAAAAGCCATTCATACTCCTGTTCAGGAATTCCTCGGGTTTGGACCTGCTTTTGATGTTGCGAACCTTGTGAAGCCCATGAGTGGGAATCTCTCCCCCACGTTTTTAATAGTTGAGACATTTTTGCTAAAAAGAATGGGAAGACATGATAATCTCCGACCCTCACTCCCCACCCCACAGTGTTCCTGCACATTTACATGGCTCCTGGCTTGGTGTTCTGTTATCCTTGGCTTTAACTGGCAAAACGAAATAGCTATACCATTTTAATTATCACAATACCATTATTATGGATTTTTGGCGAAATCTTGATTTAAGGTCTATAAAAAATTTCCCTAGGAGAAGGTGGCTGAAAGAGTCTGTTAAAATGAATCTGTTTAATTTTTATGGAAACATTTTGCCTTCTCCAAAGCCACAGTACCTGACAGAAACTCGCACTAACAGAGTTTGGGGCATGTCTTCAAAGAGGTGTATTACAAGGGTGCCCAGGGGGCTCAGCAAGTTGAGCATCTGCTTTGGCTCAGGGCATGATCCTGGGGTCCTGGGTTCGAGTCCCCTGTGGGGAGCCTGCTTCTCCTCTCTGCCTCTCTGTGTCTCTCATGAATAAATAAATAAAATCTTAAAAAAAAAAAAAAGAGGTGTATTGCAAAGGGAAACAGGCCTGGAAATGAGACATTTAACACCCAACCTCTGTACTAGAGAGGGCATGGTTTCTGATCCTCCAGGGAAACTCACAGTGACCAAGGGTATTCTGGGTACCAAAGAAGGACAATCTGATCAAAGGACAATCTTGGACTCAGAAGAAGAGGCAGGATCCACGAGGATCTCATCCCCAAAAACCTGTGGCACTCTGTATCACTCATCATATACTTTTTTATAATCTCCTCTGGAAGGTATTTCTAAACCCCCCACATCTACATAAAATCTCTGAAGGCAGAGCACATCTATACTCCATTATGTCTCTCAAACTACAAGAAAAGCTGGTTTTTAATTGACTGATTTGTCCCAAAGTCTGGGCTTTTTTCTATCATGTTGGGGTCTGGGCAAATCTCAAATGCATCTGAGGAAAGAGATGGAAAGGAAAGGAATGAAAATTAATCATGTCATTTGGTCATATCGCTTTCTTGGATCACTTTACACCGTCTCCACATTCAAAGACAAATACTTCCTACTTCAAAAAATATATAAACAAAGAGCCGTTAAGTGTCCCATCATCCTAAATACTAACAATACTTTTGTTGATTAGCACCCATGGCTTGACTAATTATCAAATACATGAAAACGCAACCATCAAAACTCCACATTGCCACAGTGCTGTGGTTGGATTGACAGAAAAAGTAATACCTACTTTTCCAGTGGCAATGGTGGTGTGCAGTAGCTTCAATGTGTTTTTCATTGTGGAAGGGGTCTGATTTCTTTCATACGGATGTCGTTAGGAGGCTGAGGATTGGTGATGGAGTTAAGATGACAGAAAATGAAGCCATGGAAGAAAAGACTGCACAAATGCTTCATGCTACTCTAGTTAGAGATGAAAGGTGGGTGGAGTGAGCACTGGGCTTGCCTAGCTCATGTCATTGGGGAGAGATGTTCGAGAATGGAGTATAAAGAGCAAACACTGAAAGCACTCAGTTCTTGGAAACTTTGCTCACTCTTTAGATTTTATGTGTTAGAAGCCGATCTTAAGGGCATTACCCACAGCGGTTTTGAGGTTTTTGAATAAAGGAGGAAAACAGGGGAATTGCATGGGCATCCTGATTGACCTCAATAGTTGATTTTATCTCTACATTATAGAACTGAATGAAAAAAGGAGCACTTTAGCCACATTTATCCACATGTTCTCTATAATGCTTGAATGCTAGCTTAATTTTGCTCCAAACTCCTGCTATGGATAGGGAATATATAGAATAAATATATGCATGTAGATCAAACCTATAGACCCACAGACTTTTTATGTGCTTTTCTGATATGAATTTGCATTACTAGAAGTTTAAAACTAGAAGATAAAATATAAATATCACTTTACGTGCTAAAATCAACATTCCCTTTTGCTTATCTCTACAAATATTCTTTAAAAACTATCCATTTGTTCACAAATATTCAATGGGCATGTGCTGTGTGCAAGCCACCTTGCTAGAAACACTGGAAAATATAACCTCCCATTATATATGGTCTATATCCTCAAGGATCTTACAGGCTGAAAGGTAAGGTAATATCTACACATCCATAACTAATACAAAGCAGTGTGTTTCAAGCATCATAAAGCATTGCAGCCAGAGTGCTGCAAGACGTTACACTGGTAGACATCCTTCCTGGATGCATAAAGGAGTAGGTGTCATTTGAACCAGAGAGGTGGGTAAGATTTCAAGAGATGGAAATGGAAGTAGCATTTTCTAAGCAAAAGCACAGCATGAAAAGATATGCACAATTTGGGAAAGGCAAGGCACATTCAGGGAACAGTGAGCACAGTCTGGCTAGAGCAGTGGTTCTCAACACAGATAGTACCAACCACTGGGGGGGTTTCAGAAATTCCTGGTGGCAGTTTTGGCTGTCACATGACCACAGGTACAGGACTGTAACTGGGTGGGCAGAAGGTAAGGATGCCAGGTGTCCTGCAATGCATGGGACAATCCTTCACAATGAAATGTTTTTCTGCATCCCTCATGATTTTTGGAAAACCTATCGGACATTCAAGTAGATGAAAAAATCTCTGGTTATAATTACCGAAGCCTAGAACCAAAGCTCTATTTAAATATAAACATAAAGGTTTTTCTCTACAGTTTCAAAATGTTGGATCTTCTAGGAATAAAACTATCTAGAAATCAAGATAAGAGTTTACTTTATTCTACTAGGAATTTTACCAAGAGTTTTCAAGAGTTCAGAAAATCTCCCCCAACACTCTGGTATCTGAGCCACTAATATATACCTGCATCAATCTCAATTTATCACTGTTATATTCAAGATGATTTTATATATGTCCAAGCAGCTGGCTAGTTCATTATATTTTTTTCTCCAAGTATTTAGACATTAAACTATATCACTATTTAATTAAGTTCTTTTATTTCCTTTATGCTCCAATCACATGATTTTATTGATCATTTGGAAGTTATGCAGACAGATATAGAAAACAAATAATTTCACTTTAGGGTAGTAAAGGGACAATTACTGAGTATTTGTTATAAAAAGTGTGGGGGGATCGGCTTCAATACATCTGAGAACCACTGGACTAGAATGTGTGTAGGAAAGTGGTTAGAGATGTAAAGATAAGATGGGGCCAAGTGATTATGGGCTTAAAGAAGCCACCTGAGAAGCCTGTAACTGATTGGGTAGCACCTGAATGTGGTACTCTGCAATGGGATGCCCTCACATTACCATGATCAAAGCTGAGCTTCAGGGAGACTGAACAGTAGGCACTGTGTCAAGAAAACTTTAAAAGACAGTGGTGGCTGGAAGAAGAGTTAGTAATCCTGGTGCCTTGCTACGGTTCCTTATACAAGGTAAGGAAGGGATAGTTTATACAGAGATGCACTATTTAAAGATCAAAGATCAAAAGGGTTTTGTGACGCAAGTTTTGGGGTTAAAGGAGATGGGGAAACGGGAGATGGTGGGGGGGTGATGAAAGATAAAGATCTGGGAGTTGTTCACAAAATCAGAGTGATGGTTCATGCCTGATGGTGCCTTAAATAAGCTAGCAAAGAAACAGAGGAAATCCAAGTTCCGAACTTATGGTGATGTCCCCTTGTAGGAGGTAAGTGGGAGTTTAAAAGATAAAGCAAAAGAGAAAGAGGAGCAGTCAGATAGGCAGGAAGAAATCGGAATACAATAATGGCAGAAGCCAAGGATGGGAGAGAGGACGTAATCACCAGGGTGACATGCTGCAGAGGGGTCGAGGCCACCCAAGGGAGAGTACTAGCAAACTTCAAGATAGCAGTCTCAGTCGAGCCAGGGAGCGGAAGCCAAACTGCAAGAAGCTAGGAGTGAGTGGGTGTGAGGAAGTGGAGGCGACAAGTCTAAGTGACTCTTTCAAGAAGTTTGGTGGTTAGAAAGAAGAGAAATAAGATATTAGCTCAAAGGAGTAGTAAAGAAAAAAGAACGTTTTAGGATGGTAAGTCCGACCAAATAAGCAACAAAACGTGCCAGGGACTGTTTGCCAGGTTTTTTTATCTGTGAAATAAATGAACAGAGTCCCAGCAGCCTCTGTTACACCTCAAAGATTCTAGGATGAGCTGCTCAGCTGTACAAATTATTTTGGTTAAGAAATAAAGCGCCCTAACAAAAATCTGTTTCAGGAAAACAGGCCTGATCTCTCCATGGGACATAAAGGGGGGGGAAAAATACACTGCCCAGTTCTACTAGGTTCCTACTATAAGCTACAAAGTATCACTTGGGGAGCTCACCAAGCCCATCCATGAAGAGGTGTCAAAGCCAGATTGGCCCCCCTGCTTGGGGACCTAGAAGAGCATGCTGCACAACCCCCCAGGAGATGCTACATATTGGCAAAACTTTGAGCTCCAACATCAATGCCCCCTTTTTTTTTAAGATTTTATTTATATATTCTTGAGAGACACACAGAGAGAGAGAGAGAGAGAGAGAGAGAGAGAGGCAGAGACACAGGCAGAGGGAGAAGCAGGCTCCATGCAGGGAGCCCGACATGGGACTCGGATCCCGGGACTCCAGGATCATACCCTGGGCCAAAGGCAGGTGCTAAACCACTGAGCCACCAGGGCTGCCCCATCAATGCCTTTTTCCTTCACATCTGAACTGAGAGCATCCCAGCACCTACAACACAGGGCCGTCATACATATTACATATAATGTAAGGTATTATTATTGATATTCTTCATACCTCAAGATTAGAGTTACTGCTGCAGTTTAACAGGTATGGAACAGAGGCAGGGGAAAATGAAGTGGCTTTCCTACACTGCTACAGATACAGAAGAGAAGGCAAACTTCACAGCTTGCAATGTTGTGACCACATCAACTAGACCAGGCTGATTCTTCATTAACTCAATAGTCTGTACCAGCTCAGATCAAGTAAGTACTGATACTCACTATCTGTGGTTCTAAAATTAGATTTCTTTAAGACTAAGACTCTTGTGACCAATAATATCTATCTGTTGCTGAATACGTCACACAAAACCCGAAAATATCATATAAATAACCATGAAAAACTAGTATTTCAGAAGAATGGATTAAACTCTAGTCATGTTTCCACTCCTCTGCTTTCTTTGGGTCCCTGAAGCCTTACTCACCTTACTCGGCAGGTAAGCACAGGGTGCGGGCGGAGAAGGGCATCTGGGATCTGGTGCCAGGGAGGAGCCCAGCGGGCTGGGCAGTGGGCCCACCTGGAGGTGTCACAGACATTTGGCCAGTGTATTTTTTTCTCAGGGCTGGGGAACACAACTTAACAATGTTTCTGAAAGATCCCCTGAGATCATAATAGGAAGTTAGAGTCTTCAGAGTATCTATGGAATGCCCACAAGAAATGGCTTGGCCAAGGCTTATAAATATGTCACAACACAGGCGACGGTATCTCAGAAGCATGCTTAGTCTCCCCAGTGTCACTGGGTGAATTACAAGGAACTACAGTAGAGACAAAAGAGAGAGACACATACATTCTAAAACACTGTACCCAGGGGCGCCTGGGTGGTTCAGTGGGTGAGCATTTGCCTTCAGCTCAGATTGTGATCCCGGGGGCCTGGGATCAAGTCCCACATCTGGCTCCCTGCACGGAGCCTGCTTCTCCCTCTGCCTGTATCTCTGCCTCTCTCTGTGTGTCTCTCATGAATAAATAAATAAAACCTTGAAAAAAATAATATTAAACAAATAAATAAATAAAACGCTGTGCCCAATTTATAAACATTTACCTTATGTGGCACAAAAAGATGACCGATCTTTTATACTCAAGTATCAGCATCCCTCCCTTCGGAGCTCCCTTGTGTTTGAAAGCAGTGATGCAGCCATGCTAGACACAAAGGTCCCGGACACTGAAGAGACTGCCATGGTCCCGCTGAGCAATGAAACATACTGCAACTCACACCCAGCAGAGGCTTTGTCCAGACAATTTAAAAAACCATAAATAGGATAAGACACTATGGCTATCAAAATGAGGTCTTAAGATGGAACCAATGAATGATATAAGGATATATATTGATTAGGGTAAAATGAGAGAAGTTAGTGAACAGGCTATCTTTCTGCTCCATCATATCCAGATTCTGAAGGACAAAACCCCTCCATTTCCTGTAGGAAAGTAAGTATGGGATCATGCTCTGACACTGATTTCAGCTGTTTTGTTTTGTTTTGTTTTGTTTTTGTTTGTTTTCCAGCTTTGTAGAGAACAAAGTAAAAGATGCAATAATCTGGTTTGAGGCAGCTGATGCCACCCAAGGGCCAGTAGAGATACAGCTTTAGAATGCGGACACTTCTCAAAATGGAATAAAGGTTCATATTTCACTTTATATTATTCTCACATCATCATCCTAGACCACGAAAGGAAAAAAAAATTCTATTTAGGGCGCTTCTTGGATTTACCAATCACTTAACAGTTCATGTACTTCACTGTTCACTAGTACCTGACAGTTAGTAAGCTGGGAAGTTGAACATTAGCAGGGAAAAGGCATAATCCCTGAGGAGAAGCCAGGGACATTCATTCAGGAACCCAGCTATCTCCATTGTTACAAACATCTTTTAAAATTTTGAACATGACCCACAATGAGTCCAACTCATGGTCTATTTGGTTTTATCCCACAAATTAATAAAAATAGAAACATTCCCATTAACGTGCTTATTTCCAGGATAAACTGAAGATTCGGATGCAAATATTTTATTGTATTGTCTCAAAGCAATATGATCCAGCTAAAGAAAAATAACAAATAAACCGAGCTACCCCATTCTTGCCAGGAAAAACTAAACTGAAAGAAAAAAGTAACAAAAGTAAGAGGAGGAAAAATTAGTGTTTTTTAAAAGAGCATTTACATAAATGTGAGCTTCACTGTATGAATTTCTTTGGTTTACTACCATGACACTTAAATGCTGAGGGAATCCATTAGTTTAACTCTCAGTAGAACTGACAAGATAAAAGGGAAAAAACATATACCAAATGAAATAAAGATTAATGTGGGAAAGGTTTCTTTTTTTCCCCAGCTAGAAAGGAAATCTCTCCACCCTTCTGGAAGACTAAGGAAACTAACAATGCCTTCATGTCAGCCTATTTAGCATGTAGCCCACCTTACAGCCTCACTTTACTATTTTAGGTCTTTGTCAAGTCACTCACTTTTTCCTACATCTGAGGATGATAGAAAAGCTTCCTTGTAAAGACCTTTTCTCTTATTTTTCTACAGAAAGATTTTATTTCGATTGGAAAGCAACGATGTGCATTTTACTTCCTTGAGAAGCTATCAGCATGCATTTTACTTCCTGTGCTCCTAAGACCAGAGAGAAAGACAACAAAGTGGCCCAGGAACTAAGCCATTTGGGGAGACACCTTCCCTTTAGAGATCACTGATTGGTATTTGGTGAAAACGGGATGGCCGGGGCGGGTGTCTGTTTCAGTCTGGACACACAAGTGGCCACCGCTCTGCAGAGCTGCTTGTGCTCAGGCCTGCATCCCTTATCCAGGTCCAGACGGCGAACACTTCATCCTAACGTTCTCGCCAGCCAGTACAAGTCCGGGCTTCAACAAGTTACGTGTTTCTTTTCTTACACAAGCCCAGAGACACAATAATACACTGTGGCTCTCATGAAAAGTATGCTAATTGGTGATGCTTTCCAGACATCGGTGTCAAAATTTACTTGTAGTTGGTGCCTACTTGCTCACGTTTCATTCGAGTTCAAATTATTTGCTCTGCAAGGGAAATGTTTACTTTTGTACACATTTTGGTTCCAACCTCCGAAACCATGGCTAGAAATTAATCTGAACCACTGAATGTCTGCTTTAAAATCCAAACCCAAGTCTACCAGTTTAATGCCATCAATTACAAATACACTGTTTTTAAAACTCTGTTGTGAATAGCGGAATAGTCTCACCACACACACCAGAGCCCTAGTCCTGACGAATTATTCAAAACTATAGTTCAAAATTAGTTAGCACTCATGATCTCATGCTTCAGGTTAGTTTTTTAGCAACTCGGAGAGCTCACTTATCCATGCATCTGTCTACTCTCACCTAAATCTCCAGCTACACATTCGTGTGGTCTCACACATATACACACAAGAACACCCATACCAAGGTAAAACAATCGCAGAACTGCCCCACTCCATTAATTTAATGCTGAATGAAAAAAGGTAGACCATCGCCTCCCTCTTCCTATCCCCTTGGTAAATATCAAACCAGTGTTTTTCACAGGATTAGTAACAGAAAATGGGTGACTTCCCTGATATAAATAACTCTACAGTGCACTTCATTGATTGTAAACCCTTGAATACACTAAATCCATTTCCTTAAAATAGTCGGAAATGAAACCCCTTTTCCCTTTATTTTAAATCAATGTTTCTCTGTATGCTTTCTCTTATTTATTTTACCATCTGCTATTTTGATTATTTATTTGTATGAGTATCACATGAACGGCAGAGGGAATTGATTTTGATGGTATTCTTCTGCAGTCGGAAAGGCCAAAATCTGATCATGAGTTCTAACCACAGCTGCCCTGGGAGCATTTTTAAGGCTAGTAATGTGTATCGGCAAATCACGTTTTTAAAGAAAAATTGCAGCAGCAACAGATGAATACTGCTAACGCTTTTAATAAATATTATAAATTCATTTAGCAAACTATGCGATAGGCACAGGACAATACGCAAAATGCTAGAAGATATAATCTCTCACAAAACAAAAAGAAAACAAGAAAAGAAAAAGAAACGTAAGCCTAGTTTTGTCACAGTTTGGCTTCCTCCCACACATTTCCTGCCATTAAGGGTGCTGTAGTCCATGCTTAGAATGGAGCTTGGAGGAGTGCCCAGAAGAAGCCAAGAACAGCAATGGTGCATAGTAGGTACTCAATAAATACCTGACGACAGTGTGACCTAAGACCCATTCATTTCATGAATGTTTCCCGTCTCGAGACACTCCTTCCTTTTGCGCTTTTCTTCTCCAGGATGTTAACACTGACTTTCATGGCATATAAACTCCCTAACAGTAAGGTGCAATTCTGATTCTCACCATACTTAGGTTGGAAAAGTACCTTTCCAGCAGGCTTCCTTGCCTTTATGTGTCTCCCTTCTGTTTCTTCTTGTCTTTGATTCCTCCTGCTTCCTCCACCAAACTAAAATATCCCAATTGCACTGCAACACTGGAGGTCTTCTATAGACAAAGGTAGAATTTGCTCTAATCTCTGTAATTCCATGTTATGTAGAAATCCAATTCCATCTACTTCCAACCATCCTGCAGGAGAACCCACGGGCCACCCCACTGTCTGCTCCATCAACTCAGATTCTTCTGAATGGTCTTTACTGTTCTGTATCCTTAGTCCAGTTCTACCTCTCCAACTTGATTTTCCTCTTCTCTCCAACATTCACCCTCTGTTCCAATCTAGCCTTTCTCTTTCCGTCCCCTACATATCAAATCGTCTTCCTCTTCCCAGAGCTCTTAATAAAGGTCTTGAGTTCACCTAGTCATTTGTATCTCTTTTTTTCCAGATTGCATTTCCTCCAAGTGATCACGTTTCTTTGAGAATGTCCATCACACACTAACGATGATGAGATTTTTACATCCATTTTGCCATTTACAAATGAAAAACTATTATTATACATAATCTTCTAAAATCCCCACTATAGGGGCGCCTGGGTGGCTCAAATGGTTAAGCATCTGCCTTCAGCTCAGGTCATGATCTCAGGGTCCTGAGATTGAGCCCCCACATCAGGCTCCCTGCTCAGTGGGGAGTCCACATCTCCCTTGCCCTCTGCCTACCCCCCCCCATCGTGCTCTCATGCTCTCTCTCTCTCTCAAAAATATAAATAAAATCTTAAAAAAAATAAATACAAAATAAATAGTCACTATTATAGGTAGGTTTCAGTATCCCCATTTTTCTATTGAAAATGCCAAGGTCCCGAGAAACAAAGTGATTTGTCAAGGATGCGCATTCAGGAAGGGTCAGCACTGTGGCCTTCAGTTTGGTAATTTGAAGTCCCAATGGTCCCCCCACTCTGCCATATGCCCTTCCAGCTGCTGACCCATTTCTCTAACGCCCTTACAGAGAACACTCTAAAAGTGTGCTCATTTTCTAAATTCTTTTTCCCCACCTCCTACCCTCCATTTCTCTCCCAAACTTTCGCCAAGCGATCCTTTGAACCTATCCTTCGATTGACATTTCTTTTTGCCAAGATCACCAGTGGCTTCCACAAAGCAGAATCCCATGGGTTCCTCAATAACCCAGTATTTCCTTCTGATTTTTCAATGTCACATCAGTGAAACATGAACTCTAGGTAGCTTCGAGACTTTAAGATGCTTAACAAATACTCTGTATGGCCTGCAAGTTCACACTGTTGCCATTTTTAACTTCCTACCCAGAATGCACCGTGACATTTGTTTAGCACCACATAATCAGAGCATCCCCATTCCTCCCTGTCTTTGCTTACCCACCTCCCTGTCTTATTTATTAACAAGGAAAAGTGCACTTTAGAACTACCTCGGCAAACCTGCCACAGAGCTTTTGACCTTGATAGCTGACTGAGCCTCTAATGTTTTCCCCTCTGTCACAGACCCTCCTCAGCCAAGTCACCACTTCCCTGGCTTAGTTCTTCTTCTGCCTTGTTCTGTGGGGCATACTCCTCCACAGAGCTGCTGCTTCTTTTCTCTACTTCATTTAGCCCCCTGGACATTAGAAGTCAGACACTAGAAAAGCTGGTTCCATTTTCACAAGTTTTGAATTAAAAAATAATAATAATTCAAATTACATTTTCAGGTAGGCTAAGGAGCTGAAAATAAAATACCTGCCAAACTGCTCCTGATTTTCCAGATATCATACTGAATTGAGGATAGTTTACATTTAAGGATTTCCTAAGAATCTTGAATCCATATTCTATCATCTTTCATGTAGCTAGACCTCCAGAAATTGGAAAAGCCATTGTCTGGCATTGGATCTTCCTTCCATTTGCCCTTCACCAGACACCCTATTTCCTATGGATCAGGAGAGAATTACTCTGCCCCTTGATTCAGCTATTCCTGATCCACAGTCTTTTTCTACTGATAAAAAATGAAGCACTATTTTTCCTTTCCCTTCGTGGTAATTAGTGAACCGCTACGTTCAAAAGACAGTCTTTTTTCCTACATACAGTTCTTTTCTCCATTAATTGATTTAAATTGTTTTTTTTCCTTCACTTGTATTTGATTCCTACTTACTTTTGATTCTCTCTCTCTCTTTTTTTAAGTAAGCTCTGTGCCCCATATGGAGCTTAAACTCACAACTCTGAGGTGAAAAGTCGCAAGCTCTAAAGACTGAGCCAGCAGGGTACCCCCATTACTAACTTTTGCAAAACAAAAACAAACAAACAATAAAGCATATAAAAATTGTTAAACTGGGTGATGGGCATTAAGGAAGGCATGTGATGTAATGAGCCCTGGGTGTTTTATGCAATGGATGAATAACTGAACTCTACATCTGAAACTAATGATACACTACATGTTAACTAATTGAATTTACATTTTAAAAGTTTTAAAAAATTGATAAGCTTCTAGTTGGAATAACATGAAATAATTTTGGCTGTGATAATATTTTCTGTACTTTCTTTAAATTCTCAGCTAGAATCTTTTCTCTTCTTGACTTTGGTTTGAATCATACTAAGCCATTTTTAAACATGAAATGCTTAATAGAGATGTGTGACCTAGGCAAGTCTCTTAACTTCTCAAGGCTTCTTCCTCACTTGTAAAACAATTTTTTCTCTGACCACTTCACAAGGTTATTGTGAAGTCAAAAGAACAACATAAACTTTGTAGACTATACATATATAGAATCTTTTTTCAAAGGCAGGTCTGAGAATCCTAAGTGGAGGCACACAGCACCACTCCAAAGGAGGAAATATGGAGATGGAGAGATGGAGCCTCAAAGAAGTGTGAAGAAGAGCCACAGAAGCCCCTCAAAGCATGATTACAGTACCCAGCACAGCATGCCCTTGGTCATTTCACATGCCAGACATCACATGAGAACCTGTCAAGTGGAATAAAGTGAAAGGAAAAAAAGGGACAAGAAGAATAGCAAGGAGGAGGATATACAATTAATTCAAGTTATATTGTGAGGCAGGCAACTATATCAAGAAATAAATAACTCCAAGGGCTGGAATATTCTTAAGGAACTAGAATAAAAAATTTCATACCAGTTTTTATAAACTAATTTTCAAACTGTTTATCTTTACCTAACAGAAGATTTACCATCTAGAGATTTGCCCACTTCCTTCTAATAATTAAAAAAAAAGAGGGGGTGTGTGGGTGGGTCAGTCAGTTGGGCATCTGGCTCAGGTCACCATCTCAAGGTCATGGATCAAACCCCGAGTTGGGCTCCATGCTGGGTGTGGAGCCTGCTTGAGATTCTCTCTTTCTCCCTCTTTCCCTCAGTCCCTCTCCGCCTCCGTCCCTCTCCCTCCAAAAACAAAATGAAATCAGCCTAGAAGATATGAACAAAATTGTGTAAAATAAAAAGGATGCATGAATATATATGCATACACACAAATATCACTCAGGAAAAACACTGAAAGGAAGTACATCAAAATACTAGCTGGGGTTATCTTTGGTGTTGAGTTTCAAGTGACTTTTATTTTCTTCTTTATGCCTTCTGAATTTTCTGAACTTTTTCCATCCAATGTTTTTCTTATGTAGTAATTAAATGAAAATAAACGTTCTTGTGAATGGATAAACTGTGACATATCTAAACAACAGAATATTATGCAGTATTAAAAAGAAATGAGCTCTCAAACCATGACAAGACATAGAGGAACCTTAAATGCATATTACTAAGTGAAAGAAGTGAATCAGGAAAGGCTGCATATTATATGATTCCGACTATATGACATTCTAGAAAAGGTAATACAATGGAGACATTAAAAAGATCACAGGTCAGGGGCTTGGTTGAGGGCGAAAGGATAAATAGGTGGGATTAGTTGGGATTTTTAGGGCAGTGAAACTACTCCATATGAAACATGTCATTACACATATGTCCAAATCCATACTATATACAACAAGAGTGAACTGTAACATAAAATAAGGACTTTGGGTGATCACAATGTGTTACTGTGCAATCATTGTTTGTAACAAAGGTACCACTTGGCGGGAGCTGCTGCTGTTGGGGAGGCTCTACACTTGTGGGGGCAAGAGACACAAGAGATGTCCATATCTTCCTCTCAATTATGCTATAAACCTAAAACTTCTCTAAAACAATTACATCTTAAAAATAAGTTTTATTCAAAATGTAAGAAGAAACAATGGGTAGCACTGCACCATATATATGCTTTTATTACTAGTCCCACAAATGTTATATTTTCACCAAAACAATGTATTTTCCACATAATCTAAATTACCAAAAAAGAATAGTACTACTTTTCTGCAATGGCAGAGTACTTATACATGGCAGCATTAAGGCCAACAGGAAAAAACAAATCCCATTCAGTAGGTAGGAATTCCTTTCTTGCGACTGATAATAATTTCCATTTCTCAAAGAAGAAAAGGTGGCCTCATAAAGATATGTCAGAGCCAGAGGAGTCCAAAGTTGTACTGCTGATTGTCACATGAGACCCTCTGTACCAGGGTTTCTCCCCTTGTGCCCCAGTCCTTCCCACTTCCCACCGAACTGAGGAGAAATAAAGAACTACAAATAATATTTGAGACTCTTGGTTTAGATTTGCCTTAACCTCTGACATAAAGTTTTATAAGGTTGCCTCCCAAAATCACTCACAGATATTCAAGGCCCTTGGTATCAAGCAGCAGAAAAAGTAGAGAAGAGAGTTGACTTTGTTGTTGCCAAGGAACTGGGCTGGCAAACTCAACTCCTTGAGGCCTCCATTTTCTCATTTATCAAAGAGGAGAAATGGATATAAAGCATCCAGCACAGAGCCTCATGGACCAACGGACATTCGTGGTTATGCTCTGCCCCCACCATGCACACACTCTCTTCAAATTGGGTAAGTTTTGTGGCACTCTCCTTAGCTTTGGAAACCCTTCTTGGAATCAAAATGGAAGCCCATTCTGTGAGACAGAGAAGTGTCCCCCACTTCTCTGGGCAATGGGAATAGTGAGAGAGCAAGAGAGCTTGCAGGTGCTGCTAGGGAGGGAGATCTGCTAGATGACAGAGCAGAGGGGAGAATATGCCACAATAAGCAGAGGTAAGATGGGAGACCATGGGACTGAGTTCTCAGTAAGGGCACAGAGCAGATGCGATAGGGACAAGGGACTGAAGCTGTCAGGAGATATGGTTGTGGCCACAACTGACAATAAAGTATGGCTAGTCATTAACTTTCACAAGTTATTAAAGGAAAAGCTGGGACCCTGCTCATTTTCCCTACACAGTAAGCCCTCTCATGTCCTGATACGTTCAACATAATACTGATTACTCAACTTGGCTCTATTCTCGATTTTGCTATGTTTCTTCCAAGTTGGCTTCTCAAAATTCTTTCATCAGCACCCAACATTCAGAGGCTCGGACACAGAGCAGACCAGCTATAAGCGTTTGCCCAATTAGTGAAGAAAGAGAGGACATATATATCTTATGAAAGCTGACTTTGCTTCCTGAGGTTAACTGATTTTAATGACCAAACTTGTTGAGGACAACAATGTCTAAGTATCGACATTAGAATTTCATGGAATTGCTTACAGGTACTTCTTAAGTGTGTAGAAATCTTGGGATTTAATGTCCTAATGTATAATCATCTTTTTAAAGCAATTATTTTAAATAACTTACAACCGCAAGTCTTCTGACTGCCTAACAATTGAGACCAATAATGTGACTATATTTTCCTGATGTGAAAACTATCGAAATCCATTCCAAGAACCAGACAAATAGCAACAGGTCTAGAACTAGGAATATAACTCAGCCATGGTTCAGCTTCAGGAGCTCTTCACAGTAGCAAATACTAACTAAGTAAAATAATTTCAGAAATTAAAAAATGTTTTTTTTCCAATAGACTTTTAGCATAACTTATTCCAACTTTGAAAACAATGAAAGGAGAATTTATAAATTAGCCAGAAAAGCCACCTATTCCTTCAAACACAAGGATCATCTTCCATCCCTCATGAAGTTTTCATTTACAGTGATATTTGACTCATCCTGTTGAGTACAGGGGTGCATAACAAAAGTGGTAATAACCAGAGGCATCTATCTAGATCATCAGGTTTCCTTCCTCTGGTCAGTTTGCACCACAAATCTCATGCTGCAAAGCTACATTTCATCTTTCATTGTCAGATTTTTTCCAACTCAGTTGCAAATTTTTATGATATTTCAGTTCTCCTAACAAGAGAGAATGAAGTGATCACGCCACTCCATGCAGGGCTTCTCCTGGGCTGTGACTGAGGATGGAAAGTCAACCCTCAGCAAAAATGGATGTTCCATGTTGTTATATCCCATCAAGTCCCTTCCTAATTAACTAACTTCTATTCCTATACCACCACCGGGCTAGCAAGTGACAGGTTAACTACAATCAAACCATATCCTCGGCACAGCTCCTGGACAGCCTGGATGAAAGCAAAGGGAAAAGACAGCTCTCCTGCTTGGGTTATTATAGCTATGTGGCTCTACCAAGGAAATGCTGCCTCAAGCTTGACAATATATGGAACCAATATATAATATATAAGGGGAGCAAAAATAGGCTCTATAAATAAGAAAATGGGCATATATTCTACATTTTAGTCCATCTATGATTTCCTCATTACAGAACCCAGAAATCCCTGCAGCCCCAGCCCCAACCAACTTCCTTGCTATGTCTGATCTGTGCCATAAACATAGATTTCTAAAAGTACCCAGGGGAGTCCATGTGGGAATCCCCTGAGAAGTGATCAAGGCACAGGACCTTCCACTGGCACGCTATCTGAACACCCACTCTTGCTCCCTTTAAATCTGAAGACCTTTATGAAAACCTTTGTCCTTCTCCATGAGCCTTTCGACATTACTACAGCTCTGTGTCCAACCTCCCTAAAGCCCCGGCGACTGAACACACTCACTTGGTCTCTATCACAGTTTCTCAAAAGGAAAGGGAAGTTGGTTTTAAGTCTTACTCCAGGTAAAAAAGCTCAAGAAGAACAGATGACAAAGCCATGTTGGTGGGGGGAGGGTATACCAATGGGTCTTGTGTTGCCTCAGAGAATATACAATCTGTTTCATAACTCATTCCTTGGTCCACAATACTTAAAAGGTATACAGATGATAAGGAACAAATGCCCTTCTGCTGTCCACACACGTGTAAGGAAGAGATGTTTCCAAGTAACAAAGTATTCAGAAGAGAGCTCCTTTTTGTAATAGGAATAAACCACACCTCTTTTCCCTTGCTTTTCCTTCCGACTCTCAATCTCTTGACCTCAAGAGCAGAGAAGAGGAGACACGAATCCCTTTCAGGTCGACTTTTGCTACAGGAAAGGTAGCTCTAATTTTTAAGGATCCTTAGAAGGGGTCTTAAAAATAAATTATCTGAGGGCGGGGGAGACCCAAACATAGAAATCATGAAAATAAATAAATAATGTACCAAAGTGCCGAGGCCACAAAGAAAATATCACAGACAAGAAAGAAAGGAGGCCAGTGAAAGGAAGTGGGTTGTGCAGCCAATGGTGGGCTGCGGGCGGCTCTCCAACAGTGACGATGCTTTGGAAAAAGTAGTGGCTCAAGGGTCTGAAGTGTGCTTAATGAACCAATGAGCCCAAGTTATTTTGGAAGGAAAGAAAAATATGTTTTCTGAGTATTTTTCCTTTCCCCAAGCTTAGCACCACACCCGCTTAGCCTTCGTCCCAGTTGGGTCACCTGTTTCAAAGTCTGTTTCTTTCGTCTCTTTGATTATTTTTTTCCTTTAGAGAAAATTATATCCACTTAGCTCAAAACAAAGCACTCATCTGAGAATGCTACATATGTGCACATACTTTGTTTTTCATAGTTTCATCAGAGAGCTATCATGAGTGCTTAAAGCAAACCATCTGCAGGTGTGCTAATTTGTTATTACAAAAGTTGCTCCAACAGGTATTTAATAAGCAAAAGACTGGATTCAAGAATAAATCTAAAAATAAAAACTGACGTTTGGCCTCGCTGAGAGAGGCTAAAGCCAGGAAACAAGGCTCTTTGCTTCCCTGCATCCCAGCTCCAAAGTGGACAGGATGGCACACTCAGCAGGTCTTTCTCAGGTTTGTTCTGCTCAGCTTCGCCACTGCTCTGCCAGCTTTTAAATGCATGAAGGTTTCTGTTTTCAGAAATAAATCCTGCCCATAAACGCTCTCCTTCCTTCTCTGTACCCATACATTCCTTGAGGGTGATTTGTGGATCCCATCTCTCAAACTCCAGGTTACATGAACTTTGGTGTCACCTGGAAGTGCTTTTAATTTCTCCCAGGAGGAAGGAACAGAGAACAAAAAATGAGTCAACTTCATAAAACCCCACCTTCTGGATCTGGCATAGACAAGTCAAATATACCTGAGTTTTTCCAAAAATAAAATCTCACTCGGTCCCACATTCTTGATAACACTTCTGTTCTAATTACCAATAATAATTTTTTTTATCATGTGGCAGATTTGTTCCTCTTTTTTGGTCATATTTTTCTCAATCAAAGATTCTAATGGCCACTGAAGCAAGACAAATTACCCTCATCATTTGTGTCTATAAACCTCTGCAATTCTGAGCTTCAGAATTATAATGGGAACCAGAAATAGTGCCCCTGACTTTAAAAGCAGAAAGGTGGCGCTTTGTTGCACTTCATAAACACACAGAGAAATGCTAATATGGAGGGGATTTGAATGAAAAGCCATCTGGCCAAACCCTCAGCCTTTAGTCACCCATCCTATTTAACAACTCTTATAGTCCAGGAGTCCTTCTCTAAATCCAACCTAAATCTATCATGCTTCAGTGAAAACTTGTTCTTTCTCTGACCGTGCCAGAAACAAAACAGCTGGTCACCATACACAGCTTAATAACTCCTCATAATTTTGAAGTCTGTTATTAAGTCATTTCTGTCTCCTCTTCTTGAAGCAAAATAATCCCACGTCTTTCAACTTATAGGTTCAATTTTACAATCCTTTAATCATCATCAATGCTCTGCGCTAAACATTCTTCAGTTTTCCATGTTGCCTTCATGTTTTGAAACCCAGCTCACCTTTGGAATTGTTTCTCGTTGTCCATAAAAGCCCGAAGACTTGACTTGAATGGTAACCTACTGCTATGTTTGGGTAATTTTTGGTACAAACCTGCTCCTAGGGCTCCTTCTAGAAGAAAAAAACATGTTCGTCGGGACCCGGTGTTCTTACTACTTAGTGCTGGTCACAGAGCAGCCGTTCCCCTCCTCCCCCATCTACTCCCACTCAATCTTCCTCACCAGACAGAGCTCTTCCAGGTCTTTCTCAACTTACTTTCCCTAAATGATCCTATTATAAAATGAGTATCTAGCTAATCTGATCTGATCCACTTACGTAAACCAAGTTATTAACCAAAAATGTCTTCAAATGTGTTCTCCATGGCAGATAACATCTCTGCAGGTCCTGTCCTCAAAGCCTTAACCCAAAGAAGAATCTTAGGCACCCTGGCGAGGATCACACGAGAGAGGTTTAGGGCCTGTGGGGGTGGACGCAGAGAACCCTTCTGTGCTCCTCACATTACGCTACGGAGACCACGGGTAGAATGATACAACCAGCAGCTTTGAGGGAGGTGATTCTGGTTATCTTTTTCTGCAAACCTTTTCTCAACTTCGCAGGCATTCTCCTACTGCTTTCTCTTCTACCAAAATTAGACAGTAGATTCTGACACTGAGCATGTTCGGGGCTTGATACGTGATATGTCCTTTACCTTGAAGCGTCTTCCCTGGCCTTCTCGGAGCTGGCTCCTTCTCACCCTTCAGCCTTGGCTCTAATGTCATCTCCTCCCAAGTGGTCTTCCCTGCACACTCTAGAATAGGTTCCTACCCGTCCCCTGATGCCCCATTATTCTTTGGGGCATGGCTCCATCAGTTCCCTTTAAAGTACTTATCACAATTTACAATCAGATGCAATTAAACACAAATGCTGATGTGCTCATCTCTCGTCCATCTTCCCCTCAGGATGCAGGCTCCTCAAAGGCAGGGATCGTATCTGTTTTGCCTCGTGAGCCTGGCACCTGGCTAACTGTATCCACTCAAAAATCATTTTTGAACGAATAAATATCCCCACTGCCAGAGATATTTACATTTTTAAAGCAGATCTAATGGTCATTAAAAAGGGGCTCTGGTAGCTATAATAAAGGGGGCAGATGTTTATGGTGGTGGGATTGTTTAGTAGGAGGAAGGGGTAGGGGTCCTCCTCCTCGGACCCATGCAGTCTTAGTCAGACGAGGCCAGCCCGCCCTATAACAGAGACAGCTGCTGCCTCTTCCAAGACCTTCACTAGAACCTGCTGTCCATCCCATTGTCTCACTCCTGCTCCTTCAAGCAACCTATCTCGTTTCCCGTTATTCTCTCTCCTTTTGGCTTCAACAGAGGCATGCCACTTAACAGCATTCCATCGTTGTCCTGATGCTACTTCCTTACCACCATCACCTCCACAAAAGGACCATCAGTGCCACAGGAAAACATCCAGGCGATTAGCATCAGAACACGAGCAGTGGCAATCTTTGGAGATGTGATTAGGGACACTTTTTATTCTCTTAACTAATTTTTTACTTTCTACTCTTTCTACCATGTACTTGCCTACATTTTCTTCCCATGCAACTTTTTTTTTAAAGATTTACTTATTTGAGAGATAGAGAGCAAGTGCACATGTGTGCATGAGTGAGGGAAGGGGCAGAGGGAGAGACTCCTCAAGCAGACTACACACTGAATGCAGAGCCCTAGCCAGGGTTCAATCCCACAACCCATGAGATCACAACCTGAGCTGAAAGCAGTCTGATCCCATGCCTATCAGACTGAGCCACCCAGACGCTCCTCATATTAACTTTTTGAAGGTACCCGGACAGCTCAGTTGGTTAGGCATCAAACTCTTGGTTTCTGCTCAGATCATGATCTCAGAGTCACGGGATCAAGCCCCACCTTGGGCTCCTTGCTCAGCACGGAGTTTGCTTGTCCCTCTCCCTCTATTTCTCCTCCTGCGCTCTCTTTCTCTCTCTCTCTCTCAAATAAATAAATAAATAAATAAATAAATAAATAAATAAATAAATAAAATCTTTTATTTAACTTTCTGTTCGAGCACTATTTCACTGGTATTGAAGTAAGTTTCTACTGAGGGTTAACTCACACATCTTATTTTATCTCACAAAATTCAGTGTTTTCAGCTCAAACTTCCATTTGAGCGAATTCAAGACTCTTCAACAAACATGTGCACACACACATACACACATCTATGCCTTCTATGTGTGAGGCCTTAAACCCTGCGACCTATTTGCCACAGAGCACTGCTACTACATCTCCAGGTTTCCTTCTTAAGTAACGCCACTTCATAACATCAACCAAAAGCCTGACCAGGAGCTTCCACAACTTCCATGACAAAGCATCAGGGAGTCTTAGTGGTGAATAACCAAGCAAGACGAGACCTGGGCTCCTTTCCCACCTCCACAGATCATCTGCTGAATTGCAGAGCAACATAGAGCCAATGAGTTTTCAAATGGCCATGCCTTGGTTTACCCACCTGTAAAATGTACAATGTATCCCTCAAAGGGGTGTAAAGAGAATTGAGTGAGGTAATGTCTAAGTGTTTGGAACTCCTTGGCAGAAAGGCGCTACATAATTACTATTTGGTATTTAAGTTGCCCTTCATGTGCGCCAAGTTCTTTATGATCATTCCTTAGGAGTTACTCCCAACTACTCTGAAGCTGTCTTCACGCCTATTTCTACTTGAAGGACAAAGAAATTGAGCTGGACAGTAATTGAGTGATTTGCCCAGGGTCAATAACATGGCACTGAGTCCTCACCAGAGGAATTTCCAGGTCCTCCACTTCTTTTAACCATACCTGAAGCCACATCTTAAATACAAACTGCCCGTACAGACAGACTCCCCGTTAACCTACTCTGAAATAGCCCTCACGATAGGGAAAACATTATAACTTGTTTTTGCAGGTAGTGTGAATGGTGAGAGGGTGAAACAGAAACCAAAGTTCTAGAATTAGTAACCTTGACTTCATAGTCACACACACACACGCCCTTTTTTACACATCCATGTTTCTCCTCACTTCTGGTAAGTACAGCAGCCTATGTTCTGGTACCTTCCTCATCTTCTTGAAGGGCCTATCTTTTTCTACCAATGATTTCCAGGGCCAAACCTAAAGAGACATAGAGCCTTGGTTAAATCATCCTGAGTACTGCCCAGCCAAAATGCATGCTAGCATTTTTTACTCAAGTTGTAGGTCATGAAAATCAGTATCAAGAAGGTAAAGAGTAAGAACATGCACATCACAGATGGTGCATAGGCAGTCGGGGGGCTAACGGAAAGGCAGAGAGTACCAGCTTGCTTAGGTGTGAGCTGACCTCTTCCCCACCAGCCACTTCCTGCCCAACCCTAGCAAGCAGTGCACAAAGCCAACCCTGGAGTCACCTTGTCCACTGTGCCTACAGAAGCTCTATCCCAGATTATGGTCTCCCGACTCTCTTAAACCATGCTCCTCCATCCATACACCTATTTTTCTCTCTCTGCTTCATTCAGCGACTCATTTACTGTATATAAGAAGCACCTTTTGGTTTGGAGACCTGTACTCTCATCAAATGACAGGAAACGTGTGGACAACAATATCTAAAAAATGCTGCTCTAGTTCTGCAAAGAGCAACAGCCAATAACCTTTGACGATCAGCTATACCGAGTTTTGTGGGTTTTTTGCAAATTGAGTTTTCAAATGGCCATGCCTTGATTTACCCACCTGTAAACTGTGCAATGCATTCCTCAAAGAGGTTTTTTTTTGTTTTGTTTTGTTTTGTTTTTTTGGCTTTAACATAAATTTGGGTTGAAAGTTCCAAAGCAACCTAGGCCCTGACTAAGTCAAAAACAGTGGAGTAAGGCATTTCATTTCCTCTCCCTATATGCCTCTTTCTTCAACCCCTCCCCTCTGCTGGAACATTCCCTCCCACCTCCTCTCCACCATTGGCCTTGGACTCTTCAGAGCTCCCCACGGTGAAAGGCACTTAGGTCCATTTCCCTTCATCCATCTTCCATGAAAACCTATCCATACTGTATTCTCTTCCCTTCAACCCTACTCTGACTAGCCTGGTAATAATGCCGGAAAGTCTCAGCACAAAGGAAGACAAGTACAACAGTCCCCCTTATCCACAGTTTCACTTTGTGCAGTTTCAGTTACCCACCGTCAACCACGATCCAGAAGCAGATGATCCTCAGAACGTCAAGACAGCAGCCTAATGCTATGTTACAATGCCTATGTCATTGCCCTCACTTCATCTCATCACGTGATCATCATCATCACAAGGAGAAGGGTGAGTACAGAGGAGTAAGATATTTTGAGAAAGAGAGGATGGGACCACATTCACATAACTTTTATTAGAGTATACTGTTATAATTTTATTATTCATTGTTGTTAATCTTTCATGGTACCTAATTTATAAATTCAACTCTATCATAGGTATATAGAGATAGAAAAAAAAATAGTATCTGTAGGGTTCAGTACTGTCCATGGTTTCAGGCATTCACTGGGGGGTCTTAGAACGTAGCCACTGTGGATAAGAAGGACTACTATAGGGCAGCCCGGGTGGCTCAGCGGTTTAGCGTCGCCTTCAGCCCAGGGCCTGATCCTGGAATCCCGGGATCGAGTCCTGCATCGGGCTCCCTGCAAGGAGCCTGCTTCTCCCTCTGCCTGTGTCTCTGCCCACCCCCCTCTCTCTGTGTCTCATGAATAAATAAATAAAATCTTTAAAAAAAAAGAAGAAGAAGAAGGACTACTATAGTGTGACTCTCAGGCACTAAGGACAGATAGACTTTCAGTTGGGTGCCCTGCAGATCACAGTAGCTGGCATACACAATGCTGCCATTTTTAGGAAGAAAAACTCAGAGTTTACCACTAACAGGTTCTTGTGAAGGAACTACTAAAGGATCTGTATCACAAAAAAGGAAACTGAATCCGGAAGGAAGAACTGAGGTGTAGGAAGGAATGGTGAGCAAATAGATTAATACACGTACCATTTAAACAGTGTTAACAATTAATCGGAGGAGTATAAAAAGTGGATAAAAAATATCAGATGACCGAAGACAGAAGACAGAAGACAGGAAGTGATGGCAATTTAAAAGTATGCTGAAGTTCTTATAGTATTCAAGAGGCAGATAGAGATCATGATTAATTAAAAAAAACACAAAAACAAAACTCGGGCACCTGGGTGGCTCAGCATCTGCCTTCAGCTCAGGTCATGAAGGGTCCTGGGATCGAGTCCCCTAACAGGCTCTCCATGGGGAGCCTGCTTCTCCTTCTGCCTATGTCTCTGTCTCTCTCTCTCTCTGTCTCTCTCTCTCTCTCAGGAATAAATAAAATGTTTTAAAAACATTAAAACTCTTAGGTATTTATATTTGGGTATATATATGTATTTAAAGACATTTGTTAATTTTAATTCATAATGTAAAGTACACTATGCCATTCAAACTGGTTCTTTAGTGAGAAGATGACCCTATCTTAGATAGCAACATATGATTGTAGCAATATCTTGTTCTAAACTTTGTATTAATAGCATGGAAATTGAAATTTATTTGAGACTTTGTTAAAAAATTTTAATCTGTCAAAAACTACTTTCTTATGTTATTCTTAATATTAAACTGTTCTCATTTTTAACTAAAAAAATAAAATAACAATTTTTTAAAAAGACAGATATATGTGTTGAAATGGTAAGGGTAACTACTAAAAGAAAGAAAGAAATTACATGTTAATTTTCAAACTAGTAGAGGAGGAAAGCCAGTACGTATCTAGAACAAAACTGAATAAGAAATATCCTGTAAAAGGGAAACACTTGCCAAAAGAGGAAATATAGAAATACAAAAAACAAAAACTCGCACCTTAAAATTATAGAATCCTGCTTTTGCTAAGAGTATGCCAGACCTGCAAAGCATCAGAAATCCATATTGCGAATGCTGACCTGCAACAAGTTTGCAAGGGTTCAAGCAGGCAGTGGCCACCTCCAAGGCTGGCTGAGGTCCTCCCTGCACACTTGAGCCACTGTTTACTTTCTAGTGCTCAGGGCTTCATTAATTACTCTCCCTTTATCTCCCAAAACCTGCTCCTAAAACAGGATTACAGATCACTTCTCTTTGACTTAATATACATTTAAATCTGAGTTACGATTTCCAGACGTTTGGACTTAAGCCTTAGCTCTGAATTTGAATGAGGTGCTCTTGTCTATTAGCAAATAGATTTTAGCCACCAGTGCACAGCAGCAGAGAAACTGGGAGAGGAACAGGGAGCCCTCCCATTGCTACTAAAGTACCACACCCCAAATACAGTCTCCTACTTGAAGACTTTTTTTTTTGCAACATGCAGCATATGAACTGTTGCAACATGCAACATGCAACATATGAACTGTTGCATATGACCTTGAATTAACTTAGACCTAAATGGCCTAATTAATTTAGACCAATTTCCAAAAGGTACATGAAAAACATGAGCAATTATTGTCCATACCTGCCTAGATTAAAAAAGAAAAAAAAAAAAACTTTTGAGATTTTATGTGAAGACTACAAGATGTGCTTTCGTGCACATGACAAATGCATCCTACAAATATGCTAGGTAGGAACAAATATATGACCATAAAGAGCAGCAACACAATCTTTTTCCTCTGTTATCTTTAAGTATACTATTCATTCTCATCTGGTCTAGTCCCTCTTGAAGAAAATGTGATAGCATAAACAAAACAGAAGTAAGACAGTTCAGTGATCTATCAGGAACTTTCTTTCTTGGAAAGAACATAAGAACATTTTTTTTAATAAATTAATAATAAATTCATCAATATAACATTTTTTTTCTCTCTCTCACGTCCCTAACACTGTTTTGAGAATGAACGATTTCTGACTTGTACCAAAACACAAACACTGATACACTAGATCAAGTATATGTGTGTTTTTAGGACACATACACCTGAAAACCTGCCATGCGATAACTTAGTTAGATGGAAATGTATCGACTGGAACATGTGCATATGGAAAATGTGCTCCTACTGTGAAAGCCACAGCTCCTTGTTAACACAAGTCCCATACAATGAGAAAGCACCCGTCAGAAGTGGGAAGCCAGGGGGGAAAAAGTGCAGAAGAGGGACACAAGCATGTTTTAACGGCTGTGCTAATTTGCCATGAAAGGATGTTAGGGCCATAGCTCCTTGCTACAGCATGCCATGTGCTGCTGAAGTAAATTACTGCCATGCAGTCGGCTAGCGGAGGAATGTGTAAACAGGCCATATAGCCTTGCATCAGTTCCACAGAATGTTGCACAACACAAAATGCCTCTCGATGTGTCATTTCCTTCTTGGCCATCTTCCCAGCTCCTGACAGTCAGTCAACAAAAAAAAAAAAAAAAAAAAAAAAAAGTACTGAAAGAGATTTAAAACTGCTCTTCTCAAGAGCACATTCCACCAACCACCAGACATGACCTCTAGCAGCGCTTCTGACTGCCCCATCTTTCTTAAGGAAAGGCAACAGTTTTGTTTTGTTTTACCTGCTCTTATTCTCTTAAGTCAAAGATTTTCAACAATGCTCTAAATACTAGTGACCAAATGATTAATATTCATGACAACCAAACCATGGCTTATATTTACTGACTTGTAAATATCAAAACATGGCATTTACCCATAATTTCCATTCCTTGGGCACTTCAGAGACACATGAAGAACTAGGGGAAGTCTCCAAGGCAAGAAGTAACTGGCTTTTCTACTAATGCTCTGCACTAAGGACTGTGGCATCAGGAGTATGGGACAAGACCTATGAAGATTTTCTCAAATTATCTTCACAGACAGAAAGATTATGAATGCCAAGAACTGCATCCAGAGATGTCCAGTGACCTTAAAAAAATTCTTCTGCTAGCCCTCCATGCAACACATATTACACATTCCCCGCCTCTCACGTGCGGCCAACCTCTAAACAAGCGTTCACTGTCCATAAATAAGCAGAGGGCATGGGCCAACCACCACAAGAAGTCTATTCTTTCGCGCAACTGTGATGAAGGGTGGTGGAGGATGAAGGCAAGCAGCCATTGAAATTAACTGGAATGGGGAAGAGAAAAGGCCAGCCCCTCGAATCTCTCCACCCTCCAAGGGGCTAGAAAAAGCAGGTCTAGGTACAACAGAATTAGAGAATAATGAGATGATGCCGTGCCCAGAACCACCCTGTTTCGTGTAAGTCTGTTAACTTAGGTTCATAAGGTAACATTTCTTCAGCTGGAAGTGCCTTAAGAACACGGAATAATAAAACTATCTCCAAAGAATTATAAACTTGTGATGCACAGGTGAGAATGTGCAAGCAGGAAAAGAAACCAGTTTGGCTGAGGACCTAAGCCTGACAAGCTGAGTGAGCCAGGGTGCTGAGGCAGTCTGAGAAATATAAACATTACCTTGCACTTCCAGACAGCCTCTTCCTTGCCTAGGTGCCAGCCCTTACTCAAGTCAGAACTCAGCCAAGCAGGGGGGGCACCTGGGTGGCTCAGTCGGTCAGGCATCTGACTCTTGATTTTGGCTCAGGTCATGATCTCAGGGTCATGATCTCAGGGTCCTGAGATTGAGCTGGAAGTTGGGCTCCCCACTCAGCACAGAGTCTACTTGAGAGTCTCTCCCTTTCCCTCTGCCCCTCCTCCAGCCCCACCCCACCCCTGCTCATGCATGTGCCTGCTCTCGCGCTCTGCTCTCTTTCTCTCTCCTCAATCTATCAAGTAAGTAAGTAAAATCTTAAAAAAAAAAAAAAAAAAAAATGCAGCCAAGCAGGGCAGTGTTGCAGGAAAAGAAGAGCAGATCTTCTTCCTTCTCCCACCGGATTAGGACAGGGAGCTAGCTGGTCAATAGTGAATGGTAGTGTCCCAGCAGGAAGGACACAGATGACAACTTTGGTCTCTCCTTAAAGAGTAACTATGATTTGCTTCCCTAGGGCACAGCACGCAAAAACTTAGACACCCCCTCATGTCTGTCAGGCTATCAGGTTTACAGATGTGCTAGCAATTGAGAACTTCCAAAGCTGGATGATATAAACTATAAAACCTCCAGGCTCTTCCATTTGAGGATTCATAAAATACTTCTGCTACAGACTTGCCATGTTGCCAGGCAAGGCTAATAACCTCTTTATGTTCAAACATTAAATGTTCATCTCTCATAGGAGTATTGGTCTGGTGCACTTCCATTTGACCTGCAAATACCAAGTACCCAAGGTAACACTCACCCTTAATTCATCTGATAATTACCAAATATCCTCCATTTGGAAGGAAGTTACGATAATTAAAACTGAGAGTCATGGGCAGCCCTGGCTTAGCGGTTTAGCGCCGCCTTCAGCCCAGGGCGTAATCCTGGAGACCTGGGATCGAGTCCCATGTCGGGCTCCCTGCATGGAGCCTGCTTCTCCCTCTGCCTGTGTCTCAGCCTCTCTCTCTCTCTCTCAAATAAATAAAATCTTAAAAATAAAAACAAAACTGAGAGTCACCTTGTAGAACTTTTTTTTTTTTTTTTTTTTTTTTAAGAAACTGAGGTAGGTAGGAAAGTAGGGTAAAGACTTTGTGATTTTGATGGTTGGCTTCTTGAATGGATCTTAGCAGGGAAGAGGACCTCTGTGATTATGAATTAATGTAACCAGAGGGCACTGGCTGGAGACTCAGCTCTCTCCTTAAAACTCTGATAAGAAGCGGACGGGACTTGAACTACCTCCTCCCTTAATGATAAAGCATCACAGTACTGTGGCCAAACCTGACCCCTAGCCTCATATATCCTGCCCTCTTGAGTGCTGCACAAATCCTGTAAACACTGGACAGAAAAACAAGCAGAACTTTAAATGTCCTCCAGACTAAAAAGTCAAGAGACCTTTCAGAAGATGATGCCTCAAAAAATATCATTTCTTCTGTGGCAACAATGATATTTGCCATCTAAGCACTTAAGGAAGTTGAGGTACTGGTGAACCAATGAACCACTACCCCCATCACTCATGTCTTTGTGGGTTTCTTCCCCTTCAACATAGGCTGCAACTAACTGTATCTTGCTTTAACCGACAGCATATGGAAGAAGTAATTCCATGGCAGTTCTAAGCTTTAAGAAGCCTTAAGAAGCCTTAAGAAGGCCTAAAAGCTCCCATTATTGCATTTTTGGGAGCCCTGACCTGCCATGTAAGAAGTCAGACTGTGCTTGTGCTGGAGAGATGGATAGGCCACGTGGAGGGGGAAAGGCTCTAGGACTACAGGGAGAAAGAGAAAGGCCCAGCTGTCCCATTGTTCCAGCCAAGCCTAGCCTTCCTGCCATCCCACCAAGGCAGCAGACATGAGAATGAAACCATCATGTGTGTTCCAGCACCAGCCACAATCTTCTTGCAGCCACACAAAAGACCCCAGGCAAGGCCACAGAAAACCCATCCAGATGAACCCCAGGCAGCCCAACCAAACCATGAGGAATAATAAACTGGTCGTTGTCTTTAAACATTATGTTTTGTGACGGTTTGTTATTTAGCAATAGATAACTGAAAAAACAGCAAGAGAATTAAAAGGATCCTGACTACGTAAGGTGATTTATTTTTTCCATCCTCTGCACAGCCAATAATACCTTTTCCATCAGTCCTCTTCCCTAACTCAGAACCACCACCACGACACTGCTAACCAAGTGTTCACCTTCCCGTAAAAACTCTTTAAGTCAGACTGCAGGGATCCCTGGGTGGCGCAGCAGTTTAGCGCCTGCCTTTGGCCCAGGGCGCGATCCTGGAGACCCGGGATCGAATCCCACGTCGGGCTCCCGGTGCATGGAGCCTGCTTCTCCCTCTGCCTATGTCTCTGCCTCTCTCTCTCTCTCTGTGACTATCATAAATAAATAAAAATTAAAAAAAAAAAAAAAAAGTCAGACTGCAGTTGGAACCAAGGGCACACGTGGAACAGAGGATCCTAATAGAAACTGATGTTTGAGAGAGTTAGGCATCCAAATGCATTACCGTTGCTGCTGCTGCTGCTACACTGACTTCTCCTGCTGGCGAACATACGGCAGTTGTTCTTCGGTGCTCACTTGCCAACAGAAGGTCAAAACGTCTTGCCTAAACACAAGACTTACAAATTTGGGATCTTAAGTATGATGTCATGTCTTAAAATGATAAGCTGGCAAAGAAAACAAATGGCATTTTGTAAAGATGTGCACCATTTTCATGTTTACGCTACTTAAGATGAAGGTTCTAATAAGTCATCGGCTATGTTCCTTTAAAGGGAAGTTTTATAACTGAGATGAATCACAACTGCAAAAGATCAAAGTTAGAAAACATCAATGATGCCATGGGGTACTTTTTAATCTTGTAATGAGTGATGATCATGTGCGCTCTTATGAAGTTAGTCCAACTGCCAACGCCAGATGTGTATATTAAGAAAAGAAGTTGTTTGTGATGTGACAGCACCGGTTCAGCTGCCAGAGACAGACAACATAGAAGGTGGAACCTTCCTGCTTTTTGAGTGAAAAGCAAGTCTTGGCAGATGTGCTGATGCACAGGGCCTCAGAGTGGGGCACGAGTGCCATCGCATCCTCTTTTGGACTTTTCTTCACTACAAACAAATTATGGTGATCATCACTTCTGCACAGCTGTCCCCAGGCAGCAGGAATACCTGCTCAAGGCACAGTTTATAACACTTCTTACTGTCATTTAGTAATGAGCAGAAATTAGCAAAACCATCTGCAAGGAAAAAAAATAATACACGAGGGAGCAGAGCCTAGATGGTATCTATTTCCTGGAAGCATACTGTAAGCCAAACGCTACAGCAAACTCCTGACACTGAAGGGAATTTATGCAGTAACAACTCACACTTAATGAGCACTTACCACATGATGGTCACCGTGTTACGTATTTTACATACATTACATCATTTAAGGTCTTTGCGGCAACTGATGAGGAAAATACTATTATTATTTTCACTTTAACAGATGAGGAAGTTGAGGCAAAGGAAAGCCAGGTGACTGGCCTACCACCATAGAGCTAGTCAGTGGTGGACCTGGGATTCAATCCAGACAGTCTGACACCAAAGCCCACACCCTTCATCACTATGCTTGGCTGAATAAAGACCCAACCAGTTAATCCAGAACTTTTCCTTGTCCAAATAGCTAATCCACCAAAAGTAGCCTTTTTCAATATATATATTCTGATCTCTGGAGGAGGGAGTGAAATTCCATTAACAGGTTATCAATGATATAAAATCCCCAACCCCAAAAAACCATTACAATAATAAACAGGTAGATACTATCTCTGTGACAACCACTACTTAAAGAATTATAATTCTGCTGGAGATAAGGTGAAAACGATTACATTGTCTTTTTCTCTCTGGTCAGGAAAGCCTTTTTCTAAAGCTCTACTGTTAAGGGTTAATAACATAAGCCACTTTGAAATCTAGAGCAAGGGATGGCAAATTGCAACTTGCATACCAAATCGGACCCACCACCTGTTCTTGTAAATAAAGATTTATTGAAACAAAGCCACAACCGCTCGTTTATGTATTGGCTTTGGTTGCTTTTGAGCTACACTGCCAGAGCTGAGTCCTCATGACAGGGAAGAAATGGCCCACAGCGCTGAAATTATTTACTATTTGGCAGTTCATAGAAAAAGTTTGCCAACCTGCATTCTGGAGGATTCTCCATTTAACGTTGTTTATGCACCAATCAATCTAAATCCTATTATAGTTGAAGAAAATGCAAAATCCCGGGCATCTTTCACACCCAGGACTCTCAAATTTAAAAAACAATACTGAGAAGAGTGCTATGCCCTCAAGGCCCAGGATGGCCAAGAACAGAAGGAAATAATCCAGTAGAGAGACTCAAGGTTATAGGACTAAAAGATTCCTGACACCATACCCATCCTTGTATCCAGGCATCGAGTTTGGCAAGCCACTTCATAAAGTCAGAGAAATGATATCATATTGTCACACACGTTTCTGGTTGGTGAAAAATGTTACTCAGTGGTCTGCCACTCAAGATCTGTATCTGCTCCCCCCTCCCACCCTCGGCACCAGAGCCTGAACTCAGGTCACACATAGATCATCTGCCCCTCTACCCTGAACCCTCCATGCTTTCAGAGCATTTCTCTGCCTTTTCAGGGTAGTAAGCCTATCAACTAATTAATTCTGCCAACAATCTCTTGGGAAGGAGGTAAAGTCACTTGAGAGAGAAGTGACTTTCCCAAAGCTACCCTGCTTCCTCATCTTTTGTCATCACTTTCCTGTTTCCTCTCCCAACCATCAACTTCTGAATTTCAACTCCTGAATGTATGGACTCATACACAAACAGAGGCACACAAAGACACACACACACACACAATAATGGTTTTTCCAAGAAGTGAGAAAAGCTGCTGAGATCAGCAGGAAACATCTTTAAAAGATAAGTATTAGTAATGCTAAATGTTAAAAGACTGCTGTCCTGCTTTATGCATGACTGGAATGGATGTCTCTGCCTTTTCAGGAACTCGAGGGCTAATTAGATAACATGTGGCTTCCATCGCAAGGCATCTTCCCCGATTTGTGGCAGTCCACGAACGTCAGCCAAAGCTCCAAACCAGACAAGACAGCCCTGCTCTGTTCTAGTCACCTGCACTGCATGACCACTGGCTCCTATGACCAGAGACGTGGGGCGACCAGAGATATGTGTGTGGCCACCACCTAACAGAACATTCTCAACCTGAACAGAGCCAGCACTGACCCAGCACTGTGAACCTAGAAGAAGCCATACACATGAAAGGAGGAGAGAAGAAAAGCCTCAAAGACTGGCTTTTGAGGCAGGAAAGCTCCCCAGTTCAGACAAGCAATGAGCCTTTGTGAAAAGATAGTGGCAAGAAGAACCCAAGGCACCCTTCATTCACTGCTAAAAGATGTTGCTACTTGGGGAGAAGAAAACTTGACCTTTTCCTTCAGTTTTAGGGGAAGAGAAGATAGGTCACTCTGGCTGTCCAGGCAGGTGTATCATTATATATAACAGATATTTCTGCCAGCTGTACCTCTACTACAAATCAAATAAAACTCTCTAAACACAATGGTTGGGGCTCTGATGTTTTCACTCATCAAAGGTAGAGTTCAATATGCTTCCACTGGCACAGGAGGTTTCATGTCATATATATCAAATAATCTTTAATCCCCAAATACATTTAAATGCTGCTCTACCAAATTTGATCAAATCGGTTCTGGGGGCGGGGAGTGAAGTGGGGAAGAAAATCTATCTTAATTTAGATTTAGGAGGAAAATGCGTATCGGCCCCAACGGGTTATGTGTACTATCTTAAACGAACACCAGGATAAACCCCCTGGGTGTCCAGACAGACAAACACACAAAGGCGGATTTACACCTGGTTTGACTCTATCTGTTAAAAGAAACTATCTATAACAATTACCAGAACATGACCAAACAACAGTGTTGTAACAATCAAGCAAGTTATCATTTGCAAATAAATTCTTTGTAATTAACCAATGTGCTCTTTATAAAGGGAATTGAGTGGGCGAGCTAAAAAGTTAAAACACATTCTTTGACCATGGGAAACACACGCAAATGCTTTTTGACTAAGCTCAAGATTTTTCAGTCTGTTGTTTCCTTCCTCAGCTCTCATGGGCTGCCCTGTCTACTATGCACAGCGGATGAGCAGAACGTCTTTGCACATAGTTACCGTGACCCAATAATTACCCCTTCATGTCCCCCCGAGTTAGGTTGGCCTTATTGATTTTGTGACAAAGTTCAAAGTGTAATTTGATCTCCTACAAACTGTGAAGCTCTGCGAACTGTCCCCTCGTCAAAACGCACGCAGGTAGCAAAGTCTGCAAAGAAACCGTTTTCACGAAAGTAGTGCTGACAGCTCTGGGATAAATTCCTCATAGGTTCTCCACACACCCTGTTACCGTCTCCAATAGGAAGGCAAGTACTTACTTCTGGGTTCCCGGGGTCCATCCACTGTAACTTTAATAGCTCTGTGATAGGTGGCTACTTGGGGAGGATTTGTGAAGACAGTTATGGTCAAGGTGAAACTCTTGCCTGCAGATGTAAAAGGGGAAAATCCACAGTGAATATAAAAAGACAGCACCTGAGATAACAGAGCAGCACAGACTTTCCAAATTGCGCTCGAGCATCTCTGAGGAGGTCATGAAACAAAGAGACAGGGCTCCTTATTCTCAATGACAAGGCCTCTGATGACCACTTTAGGGAGTGATTAAACTTGTGTACAGATCTTCGTCTTCACTGCAGGGCTAAACAAGAGAGGTCCAACTCCCCAAAAAAGCTGCTCAGTAGCAACCGTGGCAATAAAAACAAAAACTCTGGTCCACTTGAGGAGGATTCTCTTCCTTTCAGCTTTCTCCAACATCAGGAACACATCCAAACACAGACAATTTTAGAAGTCTTTATTTAGGATTAGGTCATGACCCCATGAGAGAACAATAGTAAATCACTGTTGATTATGTTATTTACTTCACATGGCTTTAGCATTTCATTTGCTTAACTGCACTACAATAAGAAGATGAAAGAGTAAGGTTCTTATGGGAATCATTTTAACAGGAGCCGATGTCTCCTGTCCTGGCCTTAATGTGCCTGTGGTATGATGATTTCATCATTACTGGAACAGAGTTCTTCTCCTCCCTGCCCACCCCTTCCCTAACATACATCCTTGCTGTTAAATCTTTTTGAAATAACTCTCTGACAGTGACTTATTTTTTGCTAAATGTACATGACATCTCCCAACATAAATAGGAATTGGTGCTTTTTGCCCACAGCGCACTTCATTGAAATATTACATCTGATGTTTCAAATTAATGAGCTAGAGGTGATGAATGGAGGTGGGGGAAAGAAGACAGGGAGAAGTTTGGTAGCAGATTCGGATGTTTGTGTTCTCCAGAAGAAGATCCAGACTGTTACACAGTAGACTCACTGACAGTTGTAATCAGTTAGATTTGCAACGGTTAGTCATGTCAGATAGTCAAAACTGCAAACTGTTACAAGACAGGAAAAGGTGGGCGTGAAACAGTGACTCAATAAAACCTTCGGCAATCTCAGGCCAGCCTGTGCACTTGGCCTGCTCCTGTACCAGACCTTGAAACAGCTCGTTTTGTTTTGCTTTGTTTTTTGGTCAGAGACTATTTTTCCCTTTACTGAAAGCTTGAGGGTATTAAATCAAAACACAAATCTTAAACAATATGTAGCAATGCAGAGTTTAATGCAATCTTTTCAAAGCTTAATATGGAACAGGTTATATACAAGGCTTAATGTAGAACAGGTCTTTGGCTGTCAAATCTAGTGAATGGGTTTTCTTTTCAACCCAGACCATGTAAGTTCCTAAAATATGTTTAAGACACACATCATTTGTTACTCGGTATATATAGTTTTAAGTCTTTTCGATGGCTCTACTTTTCAATGGCCAATATTTAAAAGAAAGAAAAGGAAGAAAAGACAGAAGAAGCAGGGGAGGGGAGCAGACAGGAAAAGATGGATATTGATTAGAAATCTAGTAAGTGCCAGCCACTTCACACACATTATCTTATTTAATCCTATCCAGTTAGGTTCATCACCTGCAGTTCACAAATGAGGAAACCCAAGCCCACAGAGGCTTAGTAGTTCAACCACACAAGTAATAAGAGGAAAAAAAATCAGAGACTGAACCCAGATCTTCCAGACCTTAAAATTAGTGCTCTTCTCTTAAACTTTGTCAGAGAACATTTTTTAAAATTAGTAGGTAATTGATTTCTACACATGTCCCAATCAGCTTCGTAAGACCAAGAAACAGTAAATACAAACCCACTAATGTAGTATCTCGGCTAGGATGATGAAAACATCTATTCTTAAAGTGTCACTGATAGATCATATTTCATCCATAATAGACTGAATGTTACATGGGTTTAAGAAATGCAGTTGTCTGGTTAGGAACCAGAGGATTTATTATAAACATTAGGCCTAAGTGGAAGAAAAAGGCAGCTGGCAGTCTAAACTAGTTACAGAAAACTCCAAGCATACAGACCTGGAGATTAGAAAGTTGAATAAGAAGCCACTGGATCCAGATGGAGACCTCAAAACAATGTAGAGATCTGGGGGAGTGAATGGGGTGAACCCCTAAATTGAAAATTAATTTAGATTAAACCTAAAAGACGCCATTCTGGATCAGATCAATGGTCCATGAGCCAGGACTGCATTTCTCCAAGGACGGTGCTTGTAAGGCAATTGTCATCCATGGCACAAATCTTAATATAAATCAAGGATGTATATGTCTCACATGTCCTCGATGAGTCTAAATAACCTGCTAGCAATACCATCGATGAACTTATCTAAACTGGTTCTGAGAATATTGCTATTTGAGACTTCCACATTTTCCTTTGGATATTCAAAGTCATCGATGCTTCTCCTGAATTCAAACATCTTGTGTAAGAACAAAACCCAATATAAAATGTACCCTTTAAGTATAAAGCACCTACACAGGTTCAAAGCAGAACCAGTAAAAATTTCTTTTTAAAAGAGGTAAGTTTGGAGGAGAGGAAACTATTACTTAAGTATGACTACGATCTTCTAAAAATCAAATCCTGAGGATCAAGATGTACTTTAACAACTAAAATAAAAAACAAGGAGGTTCCCTCTACCTCTTACTGCCCCTTCAGAAGGAACATGAACATAATGTTCAAGAAACTTCCAGAAACTACCACCCAAATAAGTAATTGGTTTTTCACCTCATAAATAATAATACATCGTCAAATGTTTATGTGAGTACTCATAACCTACTTAATTTTGTTTAAATTAAAAAAATTTTTTTTCAAATTCCATAAGTGATAAAAAATGCAGACTCTTACTGAGGGAGCTAGCCAGCACTCATTAGACAACTAATTATATCATCCTTGGCTTCATCTAGGAACTAATTCCAAAATATGTCCCTGAGTCATATATTTTCCGAGATAAACATAGGAACTGCCGTTGAAAGACAATTCTAACTTAGCTCCAGAGGCTATTGATAGGGTAAGTGTGCATGCAAGGATTGTATCTTACACCCATATAGTACCATGCTCTGTATACTGTAGGTGCTTAAAACCACTTGTAAACTACAAGCAGCATGTATGATGTAAAAGTGAGTAAGCACACCAAGAAAATTTAAGGACCACATATTTCTGTTGAAATATCAAATACTTCTGTTTAAAATACAAAGGAGAAAAAAAAAAGGGAAAAAAAAAAACAACTAAAAAACATAAGCCACTCCTAACTTGATGCAAGCTTCCCAGATGCTCTACTTTTAATTCAAAGCACTTTCAAAAGCCATCAGATAACCCATAGTGACAAAGTCAGTAGTGAAGTGACTCCTTTATAAATCTAAAACTGTTTTTCAATTTCTGAGAATTTATCTGTCTACCACTGAAAAGAAAAAGTGTTAACATTTGAGAAACTTGGTACTCTTTATTTTTTCATGCTCTTCAAAATAGAAAATTTTAAAGCATTGGGGAAAAAGAAATACCAGAGTAGCAATGTGATGATCCAGACTTCATAACTTAAGAGAAATGTAGAAGTGTAAAAATCAAAGAGGAAGCTGGAAAGACATTTTTTTTTAGAAAGCAGGTCAGGTACCCAGGCAGGTTAAAGGGTTTCCTGCCACTGAAAAACTGACTTTTTTTTTTTTTCTCTAAGAATGGTATCTCTATCAGTGTTCTCTATCCTTTTGTCCTCTTGATTTCAGTTTGATATTACCATTTCCTTTTGTATAACGTTAATGTCGTGATATAAAAATCTATTATTAGTGATAAATCAATTTTTTCTCTCTCTCTCCACCCGCTCCCCTCACCCCCAATCTAAGTCTCGAAGACAAGTCTGGACCAATTTCTCCATCCTGCCTCTGGCAGCAGACTGTAGCATTTCAGATCCTCCACCAAGTCCCGGCTGCTTCAAAGGAAAAATCCTACTTTCTTCAGTTAAGATCATAAGAAATATAGGGGGAGGGGGTCAGCTCTGTTTGGACATAATTACACTTCATCAAAAGAAGCTTTCTTCATCTTCCATGCGTGAAAAGTCTGCAAGCAGTTAAGTCTGTCTTTTTTTTTTTTTTTAAATATAAAAATTGCTATTTGGGAAACCAGCCAAAACTCAGAAAGCCAATATAGTAAAACAGTGCACACCCTTTGTTTCTCTTTGAAGTTTCTTAAATAAATATGTTGAGGGTTTACAAAGTACACTATCACTTCGCCATAGTTTCTACTCAAATTGATCAGAGAAAAGTTATGCAGCATCTATATAATACAAAAGCAAGGTAAATGGAAACACTAGCTGGGATCTGTAAGTATAGTGTCCAGTCTTCTAAACGCTGAAATTCATTACTCTAATTAAAAACAAAATAATGTTACATAAGAAGATAGATGCAATTCAGAGCACGAAGGTAAATCATCATTTTCAAATGTTTCTTGATTCCTACTAGAAAAAAGAGAAACTTTAATTGTACTGCGGACCTGCACCAGTAACAGGAAAAAAAAAATACACACACTTCACACCTAATCAGTCAACAGTGAGATAGGATGTGTCTTTTTTCCTTTTAATGAAAGTAAACTAAATCTGATGCAGAGATAACCCTTTTAGTTTTGAGTCTACAAGAGGCTCTGAGCCTCATTTTATTTCAAACAACCTTTCAGTGACAGTATCTCATTAGCATGCATCATTTTTTTTTTAAGTTAAAAAGTACAGCTTCTTGGCCCTGTTCCTAGAAAGTAAACTAAAACTACTCATCGGAAACAGCCTTGCTTGAATTTCCCTTATCAAGTTTTTACAATGGTAATAATATGACATCTGATCCAAACTAAAGAGCAATTATTGGACATGGTTTAAAAACTGATGCTTCTCATTTCCTAATTCGAACCTGGGTAGAAGTTGTTCCAATAAGTCATTCTAATTTATTTCACCTCCATTCTAAAGTGGTCTATTTTCTCTCTTCTTATTGAGATACTTAAAATGGAAATATTAGATTCAATAAATATATAAATGACCATAATACTTCTTGTAAAGGACTATTAAAAGTCTCTCCACAGGAAAGAAAATAAAAGCCAAAATATTGGTTTCTTTAGAGACAGGTTTTCTTCCTAAAACATTAATCCCTTTTATAAAACAACTATGAAAATGCTAAAAGAAATTATTTTTTATTTTATTACCTTCTTAAGGACTCCCAAATAATGTGGAAATTAATTGAATCTTGATCACTCATCTGTCTAGACCACTCTCTGTAGTCATTCTAACATAGGTAATACATCATTCACTTATGCAAATGAGAAGCCATGTAAAAAACTATGATTTTTAAAAATAGATTCTTATTACAAGAGTTAAGTTAAATCATACAGAGGTAACCTATGTGCCAAGTGAAGAGCATTACACTAGCTGGCTGTCCTTGGCCACAACTTAGAGCAAAACTGATGTTATCTGGAAATTGCTCCAATGCATTCCTTTTTCTTTACTCGTTGCCACTCCATTTACTCAGTTATTTGGCTCCTCATAATTCAGAACTTGAATCTCCAACTGTTCTCTCCACCGTATATGCTCACAACCCAGTGAAATTAGGGACTAGTTCTTCTGAAAACACTGTTTGAATTTTCAATATCATAAAACAAATGAAAAAGGCCTGAGCACTGAGAAAAACACTCAACTTCATCTGGACATATTTAAATAAAACCTTCAGCAATTCCATTCAGTGGGAGAAGGTGCTGATTTGTATACAGACTAGCCTACATTTCATCAGAAGATCCTGATGTGTTTATTCCACTATCAATATTAAAAATCAAGAGACCTACCTCTTCCACTCCGGCCCACAAATCTCAGATCGTTGAACCTTGCTACTTGGTTTTTCATAACAGCAGAGGCATTTCGGAGCTCAGCAGAATAATTTTCATCGTTACCCGCCATGACAGTAACCACAGTCCCATCTGGTACCTCTCCCAGGGCTACCACCTACATAAAACAGGAAACACAGCAGCAATAATGGCACATCAGAAAAGCTTAAAAACTAAGAATATATTCCCACTGTAAAGGATGTGTCTTATCAGGATTTAGTGCTCTAGAGCAGTAATGGCACATAGGAAGGAACGCTTTGCATATGGGTCAGGATGCCACTTCAAACAGACCAATGTTGCAGGGTCCACCCATTTCAAAGGCAGGCAAAAGTTTCCTTCATTTGTTGTTGGATTCTTTGCAGAATACATGTACATTTTTATTAAATCCCCATGTTAGGTTGTCCATAGGAATTATGCCACAAAGGGAAGGCTGACGCCCCATCTGCAGATTGCATCGTACATATTAAGGCACCGCCTGTCTGCAGCCTGGAGAGCCCTGAGGTGTGGTCTCATCCAGATCACAGGCTGAAAAAAAGAAAGTCTGGTCGGCTCTACAGGAGAAGACACTTAGGTGAAATCTTAGAGTTGCTGACAATACGGTGTGGTATCCAGCACTATATTTCATCCCCTTCCTTTGGGCTATATATTCGGTTTTCAATCACACTGCAATAATTACTTAATGCCCACTCTGCGGTGGGATATGAACAAAGCCATCAAGAAACTGGAGGTTTAGGTGCAGAATAAAGGTACATAACAAGCTGAAAACGGTCACCTACAAATGAGTGGCATAGATTAAAAAAAAAAATACTTGGCCAAACTTGGCCAAACTTTATTCTGTCTTGGCCCATCTGCCATCTTGAAATGACACAGTTGCCTCCTTACTCTTCAACAGCTGACCTGCAGCAGATTAACTCAGTCAAGTAAGGATCCAGATAATCAGTCTCTGAGGTCCACAAACATTTTCACTGCTCCAAGGCTAGGATCACACTTTTAACAGAGGTCAGCTGACTTGCAAATGGGCACCTCTGTTTAATGACAAGGCTGGTAAGGGAACGTTGGTGCACAGGCTGCTCTGTCACATAGACGTACTATTCTTAATCCATTACCAAGCCCCTGTTCCTTGATAATATCCTTTTTCCCAACTAACTTCCACGATCCTATATTCAGATTATTTCCATCTCTTTCTCATTCAACTTCCAGATGCCCTGGTGGTGACTAAGCAATGGTTCCAGCTACAGTAGCCCATCACCTCTCTGATAATAACACCCACATGCACTTGCCTATCTGGCAAATATCCCACAGATCCTTCTCCTATGCCTAGTACTGCTCTCTCCTTTGTCGAGATTTCCACAAGGCAAACCTAAGCATTTGATTCCATGCTCCCAATACAATTTGTACCTACTCTCATTAAAGCAAGTTTTTACAGTGTGATAAAACAGACGCTGTAACTATATGTATGCTTTGGGGCTGAGTTTTCCCCACTCATGACCCACACCCCAGCACACCTCTACTAAGACCCTCTGTTCCATGCAGACAACCAACCACACACAAAAAAACTTGCTGATATTTTTTTTCCGCCCTTGCTTTTTCTCTTAGTCTGTTTCTCAATGCCATGCCATGACTTCTTCAGCCCATTGTTATTCAGCTTAAAATCCTACACCCTCCCTTCCCTACAGAACCCATTTCCACAGCACCCTGCTGTACTCAAATGATCCTCATTTCCACGTGTATATATATTAGTGATCTATCTACTCCTTTTGATCCACTAGCCCAAAGTTATAAGACTCATTCCTAGGAGACTAAATTATATTGGAAACTACATGAGAGAAAGGCCGTCACTGGTCTTGCTCACCACCATATGCCCAGCACTCAAACAGCACCTAGCCCATGGTGTGTGATAAATAATTCTGAAAGAAATTGATGAAAGAGCTCCATAAAGAGCATCATCTCCCACAGCCAATAGTCTGTGAGGCTACCAGCTGAAACTCCAAGACAGAGAAACCAGTTAAAGGCTGAGTCAGCATCTCTCGGTAACAGAAACATGCTCTTGCACCAAACTAGTTTTCTGATAACTTTTTCTGTCCCAGAGAATAGAGGACCGCTGACTATCCTACTGGTTATTCGATTCAATCTGAGAAGTCTTCCAGGCCAAGCGCAAAACCCTTGAGACCATGATTTCCTCCTTGCATACTTGATCTAGTGCCTTGAGGGGCTGCCTGAATAGTCTCTTAATGGAGCAATTTTCGATTTTTCAAATTCACAAGGCTAACAAAGTGAACATTTGAAAATATTGAAATAATTGACCATGTTTGGCCAGTATGCATCTGAAAGCTTGACATTTTTTACACTCAGCATATTGTGTTTTGGCACCTGCCGTGTGGCTTCTGATGTCAAAGTAAAGATGGAACCAGTAAGCATATTAATGAAGGCAGAAAAGTTTGTACTGCTCAGAAGAAAATGAATGTACCAAAAATCAAGAGGCCTCTCTTTTTTCCCACCTCTCTTTTACATCTGCTATGATGTCACGCAAATAACTTATCTCCAGGAACCACAGTTTTCCAATATAAATTGGAAATAATTTTTTTTAAGTCTGTATTACATAGAAGATATTGTGTAAGTAGAGGGTAATTACAATGATGTACTTTTTGTAAGATGAGGCGGCTGACCTCGGTTCCAAGTCTGCTGTGTGCTAAACATGGGCTTTGACTTAGCATCCTGAAAGGGTTCAATTGGACATGTAATTCTTTACTTCATGTCTTGAGATGTTTTTTGGTGTTGCTGAGAGATAAAAGAATGACTGCTGATGGGTTTCACTTCTGTCTGGCTAAATTTAAAAAAAAAAAATAAAGAAATCTGCCCCAATATAAAGATTTTCAAGAGTTCTGGGACATTATTATTTTACTGCATATTTTTAACATAATGGATTTTTTTTTTTAGTTAGAAGAAAAGGAAAATTGATTCAATATGGGAAAATATGAAAGAAAAGATCCCTAAGAGTGAAATACACAAATCTACTTTTCTTTGCTTAAGCAGCAGAATAATGACCATGTTAAATATTGGTATGCTTTATGTATTACACTTAATAACAAAACAAATAGGTAATCACAAATTGTGTGAGTGTTCTAGGAGGCTTAGAACTTGGCCTAAAAATGAAATGCTCACACAATGTGGTGACAACTTTTCCTGTTATGGCTGAACTCTATTTTTAATGGCTAAACATATTGGTTTTTTTCTACTGTTCACTCTACCAAATCAGATGCCTAATGTTTTTCTGAGGAAAAGAAAAGAGGGAGTACTGTATTTGACTTTATATCAATCAGAAGTATAATTATATGTCAGAGAGTTTTTTTAAAAAGTAGATCTCTGAAGCTAAAAAGTTTTCCTTGGAGATTCGCAACTGTGTTTATCTAAAGGAAAACCAAAAGAATCAAGAAATTTTTACACATTTCGTCTGTACCAAACCCAAGCAATGGAAAACATTTTAAAGGGTAGAGAGCAGTCAAAAATCGCTGTTTAACTAGTTAGGAGTAAGCACACATTAAAATTTGTTTCCATACTACCCAACACAAAAGTTCCGTTCTGCAAAGAATGGTTTGTGATGAAACCTTAACAATTACATTTCCAAATTGTTTTTAGAATATAAAGTCTACCAATTCAAGAAAATTCATGGAGAAGAGGGAAGTAATTTTGTGTTCTAACATTTCAGAACAGAGAAAGAGGTTCCTTTATTTATTAGCGCACCTCACTAGAACTAGCATTTAAATCACATGATACACAGCTTGTGCAAAATTAAGTAAAAGGATACTTAACCCTTAGAAACTACTGAAATTTTGTATGAGACTCCTTATGACTAAATCTGTGAATTACTCTAAAAGAGCAGCAATACAGATTTAGCTCAGACCCTTAAAATTGTTTTTGTGGTCTTATTGTATGGAATTTAAAATTGCCTTTGACATTTCCATGGACAGAAGTCTAATTTTAACCAATCAATTACTCTTCCAGACCAATATCATTTGGCACATTGTACTTGCAGCAAAAGTGAAATATAATTCCTTTTCAAGATAAAATCTGATCAAATCTTTTTTTGGAATAAAAAGATGCAAGGGCACAATTGCAAAAAGGGGAAATTGTATTCCTACAGCAATTATTTAAAGATGACTTCAAGTAAACTATTAAAAGTTTTCACAAAAGTCACAGCTAACTTTTAGAATTTAACCTAGAATTTAGGAAAACCCAACCGAATCGTAGAGAAAAAAATAAACACAATATAAAATACCATTTTACAATTTTAAAAATATATGTCAAAAAATAATTTGATGGAAATTATTTCAATACAAGCCAGGAATTTACGTGCCATGTATCAAGCTGGTTTAGATCATCTAACAATGGATGTTCTGGAATTTTGAGAGGAGACAAACAGCAATGCCAAATGGGAGAACATAATGAGAGATATCTTAACCATGCCTGTTTCCAAATAGACGTTTTTCATAAAATTTTTAAAATATTTATTTTCCACCTAAAATTCTGTGTTTCAACTACCTTTTATATATTCAATGCTAAAATTTTTAACTTTAATTTTTTTTACACATAGAGGCATAACACATAAATGTATCTGTCCTCACACAACTTGAAATCTATTGTGATTTACATAATTTTGCATAAAAATTCATAGCAGGCTTAATAAAGTTTTAATAGGTTTAATAATCCATTTTCCTTTGTTTAGGTATAATTGCCTTCAAAAAGACACAAACACAAAACCTGATTACTACATATGTTAGGAAAATAAAACTCACTAATGTCAAATATAGTCGCATCCTTGTTTTTTGAAGAGAAAAATGGCCAATGATGTTGAAAAATTATTTTCAAATAAGAACTGCTCTATCATTTTGAAACCCTACTTATGACAAATACTGAAAGGTATCATTAAACATACAGAATTAACTATGAGTAATAGATCACATATCTAAAAATGTGTTTTCTTTCTTTAACATTGCCAGAAAAACATATGATACGAGTAAATATATAGTCCAGTGTTCTCTAACCTAAAACAGCACAATAGCCTTGCACCACTTTTAGTTTTAAAATATACATCTGGACTTAAAATTTCTGCATAGCGTTTCTTTCAGCTTGAAGCTATTTAAAGCAACTGAGTTATAAACCCCGAACACCAGGCTTCATGGTGGAAATGCTGACAGACCCCTAACTATAAGGGTGCTACTGGATGCAAAGTTGACATATTCTCTCCCTATTTCTACTAGACTATTAACTAATGAACCAAATTTGCAAATCGTTTTTTTTTTTTTTTTTTTTTTTGGTCACTAGAACTATCTAGGACAGAAAGGGCATGGGGATCCTCTAATAGTATCCTTTAACTATTTTAAGCTTTCAGCGACATACACCTGAAAGAAATGTTAAAAATATTTATTTCCATTTCCTTGACACCTGGAAGGACTGAACATTACAAAACTGCAGAACCTTGTTAAAAATATAATACTAATAAAATAACTTTGCATATTTTAAAACATACTAGTTGTTTTTGCATTTTTAAATGCGGAGTATAAGCAATTTATAAGTATTCTTGGATAATCCCAAAACAAGATCAGATGAGCAACACTAATTTGTCACTTACGTCTTAGTATAATACGTTGTCAATATCATTTTGAGGTATTATTTTAAATTAACACATCAAAACACCATATATTGAATTCACTTCTGATTCTTTACAATGCTGAGTTCAGTGTCACAGACATAAAATATGGGCCCAATAAATATTGTATTGATTTGAATCCCAGATTTCTCCACAATTAATTTCTCTGGGTTTGTGTTTTTAAATATATTTACCTATCTATTATCCACCCAACAACACTATAACTTACTTTGTACATAGCTCTAAATACGATAGCCAAATTGTGGTCACCACTTCTAAAACTGAGACTTTTTCATATTATTTCTTCAATGCATATGTATTTGATTATGTTACAAGGGTGTAGAAAGTCTACCGAGCTCAGGCTTTTATCTCAAAAGAAAGGTAAAGAGAGATTGTTTTTACTAACATTCAGATGAAAACAATAAAAAATGTTGTCAAAATCTGGATGTTCCAAATCTCTACACATCTTTTTCAGCAGAGACAAAACTTACACACTGAGTGGACCTCAGCTATCACCATCTGTCTGAATTTTCTTAAATACAGGTATGGGGGTGGGGGAACACAGCAAATCAAGTCTTAAATTAACTCAATTTATTTTTTCAATTAATATGAATGAAAATACTTAATTTAACATGGCCATGTATGGTTTTGTTTACTGGTTAAAAGTAAAGCTGCTCTGTAATTAACAATAAGGATGATTAAAAGAAAACAATTCACTTTCAAAATAATTTTAAAAGGGCAGTAGTGAGAAAACCTAAAGATAACCAAAATATCTGAGAATAGCTCAAAAGGCACTGCATTCTATCTTTACACCAAAAAGATCATTTCTATCCAAAATAACAAGGCTCAAAATCGACTCAGCACCAGAAATACAGGAGAATAGTTCAAAACAGTTATATCTTCAGCACGTCTATTCAGCCGAAGAAAACAGAATGTAGAATACCAAACATCTAAATGGTATCTTTTAAAATGTAGGCACCCACCCTTCTATTTCCATACATCCTAACTTGGAATGCTTGACGTGGCATTTTTATAGACAAAAATACCTAGGTATTTGTATTTGCTGTTTTCATCCAGGTTTTTTGTTGGTGATTTAAGGGGTTTTTTTTTTTGGGGGGGGGGACAAATTTCCACTCCTTGCTGAAGGCGAATTAGAACATTCTGGGCCTGCGGATGATTAACATCATAAAAGATATCTCTGGTGTGGAAATGCGAATTTCTCTAATTCACATACATTCTGAACTTTTCGCATTTCAAGGAGGAAAGCGTTAACCTACAAAATGGGTGGTTTATAAAAGGAGAAATGGGACGGTTAAAAAATACACACACACACACACACACACACACACACTTCTTGAACCAACTGCAAAATGAAACCTGCCCAGAATGCAACATCCCCTTTCCTCCACAATTCATTCTGACTTCTCTTCTGATAGAAGACCCAGCTAGATAACCGGCTCTAAATGACCTGGACGCCTCTCTCTTTCCACCCCACCCACACACTGAATCTGAACCGGTGCGTGGGGTGGGGGGCGATCCACAACAGGGGACCGCCAGGGGCCTGCGGGTGTGTGGCCACAAGGTCCACGGTGGAGGCCCTGGCACGATCCCCCCCTCCTCCCGCCCCCCAACCTGGCCAGGCCTCGCTAACCCTGCTGTCCACAGATCCCAGATCCCAGGGGACCCAGGCCCACCTTTCCCAAGTCCAGAGGCCACGGCCAGGCCGGGCGAGGCTCCTTTCCCAGTCTGGCCCGCCGCCCGCTCCACCCCGGGCGCCCAGTCCCGCGAGTGTGAACTGCCCCGGGAACCGGTTCCCCATCAGCCCAGCGCGCGCCGGCCGGGGGCTCCGCGCCTCCCCCTGGCGAGGGCCGCCCGGGAAAGCCGGCCCGCGTCCTGGAGAGCCGCCGGGGACCGCGAGGGGCTCGGGACCCTGCCCCCCCGAACCTGCCCAGGCCGCGGCTACCGCCCGCCGCCCACGCCCGCCCTGCAGCTAACGGGCCGCGGCGGGCGGAGGAGGCCGCGGGGCGCGGGGAGCGCTCTCAGGCCTCGGGGTCGCTCCTCCACGCCCAGGCCCCGGACCGCGGCCCCCCACGACCTTTCAGAAGCAGGAGGGCCCTCTGGGACTCAAGTCCCTTAAAAGTCCCCAGAAGAGAAATCCGCAAACTTTCACCTCCTTTTTCAAGGCGGCGGTGCCAAGGCATCCCCCGGGTTTCCCTTATCCCTCCCAGGTGGGGTGAGGCGGGGGGCCGGGGCCAGCTCCCGGAGGCGCCCCCGCCCCCGCCCCCGCCCCCCCGCCGGCCACCTCCCCGCACCGAGGGTCCAGCGCCCGGGGCTCCGGGGCTCCGGGGCTCCCCCGCCTCGGGGCGCGCGGCGACCTGGCGGCCCCGCCTTCCTCCCGCTAACGGGCACGGCGCGGGGCTGCGCGCCCCCCGAGCGCCCCGGTCCTGTGTCACCCTCAGGCCTCCCGGAGCCCCCCGATTTGCCCGGGACCCTCTCGGACGCCGGTCCCGCGGCCCGCGCGCCACAGCCGGCACCCGGCGCCCCGCCCCGGACGCTAGCGCGCGGCGCCGGCACCCCACGAACGCTGGCCCCCCAGAGCCGGGAGAGGCCGGGCCGCCGAGGCGCCCGCGGCAGGGGCAGGGGCAGGGGCGCCAAGCCGGGCGGAGGGGCGTCTGCGCCGCGGGGCGAGCGTGGGAGCGCGCGGGACCCCGGGGAGGGGCGGCGCCGGCAGCCCGCGCTGCGCCGCCGGCGGGTGAGCCCTGCGCCCGGGGCGCGCGGTCGGGGGCAGGAGGCCGGGGCTCCCAGCCCCGGGGAGTGGGGGCGGGGGGCGGCGCCCGGAGCGGCACCGAGGGGCTCCTGGGGGAGGGGGCACGGCTCGGGGGAGCGGGTTGGGACGTCGCCGGGGCCCCGGGGTAGTGAACGGCTCCAGGGGCCAGGGGCTGAGCGCTGGCCGCGGGCACAGGTGGGAGAGGGAAGGATCTGCGCGGGGCCATCACCCCCGACCCGCCGAGGGATCCGGGGGCAGAGGGCCAGTGGGGGCGGCCCTCGGGGGAGAGCCCCCGAGGTGGGCGGCCGAGGGCCCCGGCCCCCCGCGGGCACGGAGACGCTGGCGGGCAGGTCCCGCGGCGCCCGGCCGGGGGCGGGGGGCGGCCGCAGCTGCTCACCTTGAAGGCCACGGGCAGGGTCTTGTTGCAGCGCCAGTGCGAGGGCAGCACAGAGCACAGGAAGTTGGGGCTGTCGGTGCGGACGAGCTCGGCCGGGTGGTCAGCGATGATCTCGACCATGGTGCGGTTGTCGTGCGGCGGCCGCAACCGGGGCACCGCGGCCGCCGCTGCCGCCGCCGCCGCCGCCGCCGCCGCCGCCGCCTCCTGCTGCTGCTGCTGTTGCTGCTGCTGCTGCTGCTGTTGCTGCTGCTGCTGCTGTTGCGCAGCCACCACCGGGCTCACGTCGCTCATCTTGCCGGGCTGCAGGCTGCTGGAGGGAGGGCTGAAGCGCCGGCTGGTGCTCGGATCTACGGGAATACGCATCACAACAGCCACAAGTTAGCGAAGTGGCCGGGGGAGGGGGAGGAGGGTGGAAATGAGGGGCGAGGAGGAGGAAATTGGGGGGGTGGAGGCGAGACGGGGGGAAAGGGGATGGAGGTGATGGGGCCGAGGAGGTGAGAAATCAAGTTCGATGAAGCCGACTGCCGGGGAGTAGTCTGACGGGGGCCAGCGGCGGCGATGCGGAGCAGTCGGGTGGGCGGGTGGGCGGGCGGGGAGACCCGGGGGCACAGATCTTGCCGGAGCCTTCGGAACGCCCGCGGTGGCAGCTGAGAACCGGCGCGGGGATGCGTGCGGCCTGGGGCGGCGGGGGCTTCAGGTTGCAGCGCGGCGCGGGGTCCCTTGGGGCGCCGCGTCCTGGGTGCGCTGGCGCCCCCTCCCAGGTGGAGTCCGGTGGTGGATCGCGGTGGGCTCAGCAGTCCAGCCCCGGGCCGGCGTGGCCGCGCGCTGCCCGCCACCGCCGCGCCGCGCGCGCAGCTCCCCAGCTGCAGGCGTCCGCGTCCGCGTCCGCGCCCGCCCTCCCGCGCCGCCGCCTCCGCCGCCTCCGCCGCCTCCGCCGCGGCCTCCGCTCCCCCCGCGCCCGCCGCGCGCTCAGATTCCTGCCGCGGCGGCTGCCAGCCCGGCTCCCCGGCTCCGCTCCTTCCTCTCCTGTCTCCTCTTCTGGCCTTCTCCCGGCCACCTCCTTGCATCCACTGCCTCCTGCTCTGTGCACAGCGCCCCTGACCCTCGCGCGTCCAGGTGCCTGGAGGGGAGTCGCGGGCAGCGGACCTCGAGCCGGGGTGAGGCGCAGCCGCTGCCGCCGCCCGCCGGCCAGAGCGGGAGCCGGGGCGCAGCGCGCAGCTTCCGCAGCCGGAGAGGCGGCCCCGGCGGAGGGGAATCTCGCCTGATCGGTCCTCTCGCTGCTCCCCGACCCAGGACGAGGAACCCCCTCTTGGTCGCACGGGCTGAAGCCGAGACGCCAGAGAGCCGCGGGCTGGACTGACTGTCGTTATTTTTCGTTGTAACTTCAGGAGAGGAGGAAGGAAAATTCTTGAGCGGCTGTGCTGACTTCTCGGCACTCTTCACCCTTCCCCCACCCCACCCCCCACCTCTGCCGGAGCGGCTCCCAGGGGGGGAAAAAATGATTTTGCAGAGTTTGGGTGCTTTTTTGTCTTAAGTGACACAAAAAATTGGGGTGGAGAGGACACTCGTCAAATAGTTTTTAGAAACTCAAGTGGTTGGCTGGACACTTTTTCTTTCTATATTCAAACTTGTCGTTCCTAGAGAACAAGGATGAGTTTTTTGGGGTTTTTTTTTTTCTTTCTCTCTCTCTCTCTCTTTTTTTTTCTTTTCTTTTTAAGGACCGGAAAACTGTCAGTTGGATGATTAAAATTAGTTGCAAAAACCTTGCTGAGGAAAAACCCCAGCAGTTTTCCATGAATTTCAATCTTTTATTAAGTCTATTCTGCATCTAAAACTAAGTCTAATACCTTAACTTTCTTCCCCACCACTCCCGGGGGGGGAGGGGGAGGAGGAATAAAAATACAAAATAAAATATCCAAAATGCTTCATTGGCTATTTATTTATGTATTCATTTCCCAATGTGGGTTTAAAAAGCGACTTTGGATCCCCCAAAAAGTTGTGGTCGAGAGGATGAAGGAGCGCGGAAAAAAAGCGGCAGTTTTACCTAAAATGTGGTTTTTGGAGGCTGGGATTTCTAATGATTAGGTTTTTGTGGTTTATATAGACACGACTCTGGCTAAGGCGATCATTACGCTGATGAGAGTCAGAAGCACGTGGGTGTCTCCGACCAGCCTCAAACTCGGAACCTTCAAAACAAATAAAACAATGTGCGGCGCCCGCAGAAGCCGGAAAATCCGCTTGAGGCCATTGCACCCCCAAAAGGGGGACACAGGGCCCTTTCCCCTCCTTGCTGTATACTGCGACCTTCCTTGCTTCCTGTCAAACTCCTTTACACCTCCCTTTACACCTCGAAAACGTGTCTGCAAGAACAATCCTAGTTGCCAAAATCTCAAAGATTCCCAACAGGGTAGCTGACACCCATCATCAGTGATTTTATGAAATAAATGAAAAAACTTATAACACTTCGCCCTGGGAGTATTCTGGAATAAAGATAGTTGAGTCATCACTCATTCCCCCCACCCCCATCTTATTTAAAACAATTCACGTGCCCATTAATTGGCGTTTTTACTGCTCACTCAGCGCGGATGCCTCTGTCACCCCGGTAGCGACCTGCCACGACCCTCCCCGGCCGGTTTTCCAGCCCAGCGTGCCCTCGCCCAGTGGGCGCCCGCGTCTGCGCCTCTGAAGGTGCCTGGAAGGGCTGAGGGGGCGCGGGGCGCGGGGCGCGGGAGGGGGGGGCCGGGGCCAGTCACGGACTCTGGAGCCCATTTCAAGCGCACAGGGAACGTGGAGGCTGTCCTCATGTGACGGGACGAGAGGCTTGCCCTCCAAGGAGAGGCGCCCGCGACAGAGGGGCCTCCACCCGCCGGGCGGACGGGTGGGGGCTGGGGTGCACGGGCGTGAGGCCTCGCGGGGGTCACTACGGAGCTCAGGGGACACTGCTCGGTCCTTCCTCCCCGGGGCTTCCTCTGCACCTTCTCTTTCTCCCTTCCCTACTCCACGCCTCCCTCCTGCGTCGCACCCTCTCCCAGGTTACTCTCCACCTTCCCGCCTCTCCCCAAAATACCCCCCCACCCAGAGACGCGCGCCTCCTCCGCGCGCCCCTCCCGCCTCCTCGGCCTTCCCACGGCCGCTTGCCACCCCGCGTGCCACATTCGGCGCCCCGCGCGATGACTCCCCCTCCCTAACCCACTCCTAGCCCCCGGCCTCCTGGCCTCCGGCCCCGGCGCCAGGGGATGCGAGACAACCCCCCTGATCGGAGGAACTGGACGCGCAGCGAGGAACCCAGCAGCTGTTTCCTGCGCGTGCGATTTTTAATTATCTTTTCCGTCACAGGGGAGAGCTCTAACCCTGGGCACCGCCGCGCAGCCTGTGCGCACAGGGTCGAGTGTTCCCCAGCCGCAAGCGGCCGTAACTGTAACCCCTCCAAAAAAAAAAGAGAGAGAGAGAGAGACCACACCACATCCATGACTCTCCTACCTTACACACCTACTCGCATACACTGGGACATGCACTCTCCCATAGCCACATGCTGGCACTCAGGTACACACGCACACATGCACACACACACACACACACACACACACTCCAAGGTTGCTTGCTTTATTTTGGTTTGGTTCGGTTTGGTTTTATTTGGGGCATGTTGTACCACTGTCTAACGAAGACCTCTGACTTGTTTTGTTTGGGTTTTAAATGCGTAGGGGCTGCAAAGCAGGGAAAAAGTTACAGGAACTGGATTATATCCGTGGTCAAAGGGAGGTAGGAATTCAGTGACTACCCTCCTAGGGTGGTGATAGGAGGCTGTCCTTCTCCCAGGAAGTCCACAAGAACAGGGAACTCCCAGAAAATCTGAGGATGCTAAGTCAATATTTCAAATACAGGCGACCAGAGGGGCTTTTGCAAATAAATTCTAGAGCATTTTGAATTTAAGTAATCATATTGGAGAATTTTCCTTTCTTTCTGCCTCTGTTCTGTCCTGTCTTTGTTTTACTTGGAGGATATAGTAAAACATGCAGGCCTCAGTGGTTGGGTACCTTGACTGGGGATTTTCAAGGCGATTTAATCAATGGTGAGTTATTTATTTTAATTAATCATGTCCGGTAATTTAGCTTTTATAGCCTTCCTTGGGCATCTTCCCTCCATTTTATATTTCAGTGAAACTAATATAAGCAGCTCTTGGAAGTTACTGGTCTTGGATCCCTTAAAATATCCTACAGTTATTTATAATGTGGAAATGAAATTTTCCACTGAATACCCTAACATCGTTTCAGGTATCTGGCACAGCAGATTTTCAGTCTCCTTTCAAAAATATCCTCTTGGTGAACATTCACACTTTCAGCTGGAACCAACTGAGCCTGGAACTGATGATGTCTTGGCTCAGAGCGTTTTACTTAACAGAAGAAAACATTTTTACAGACCCCTAAACCAAACCTCTCCTGGTAATAGTAGGCACATAGGAAAACCATGAGATTTTTCATATGTGTATTTTCTGCTATAGTTTGCATGATCTCACTCTTGAGTTTAGATTTTCTTCTACCTCAAAATGTTCAGAACAAATCACTCACTAGATTCCTATTCCTACTCAGAAGTATTCATCTTTTCTGTTGTATATTATGGCATACAAAAGAACATACTTTTTTTCTGAAAATGTGGCTACTCTGGAAGACACAGGCATATGCTTTCCCCTCCATCTCTTTTAATATTTAATATAACCATTTAGTAACCACACCTGCCAATTCTGACTTGCCAGACAAAGAAAATGAGATGTAAAAGAGTCAAATTATTTATCTAGGAAAGGAACTGAATCCCCCAAACCAGGAACATAGCCCATACTTCTTCCATTCAGGTTTCATCTTATAACCTCTATAAATTATTTTATATATACTTTTCCTTGATGAAAAGTAAGAAAGTCACTCTAAAATCTTAAAATGGTTTTCAGTGGACCACCTGATAAAATGAGACAAACTCTCAAATGTGCATTAGAAAATCATGGACAGGGATGCCTGGCAGCTAAATGGTTGAACTGCTGCCTTCAGCTCAGGTTGTATCCTGCGGTCCTGGGTGGAATTCCGCATCAGGTTCCCTGCAGGGCTTCTCCCTCTGCCTATATTTCTGCCTCTCTGTGTGTCTCTTATGAATAAGTTAATAAAATATTTTTAAAAAATCATGGACATAGTGTTGATCAATAAAGTTCTGAATGTGTCATTGGGAAAACTTTATAAACAGAACCATCTTTAGAGAGTTTTTCCTTTGGGCTGTGATTGAGTGAACGCTACCCAGCCCTTGAGGAAGCAGCACTGCACTAGACCAGGAACTGTCCCACTACAGCCCAATGGCCAAATCTGGCCAGATGCCTAATTGTATAACCTACAAGTTATGAACAATTTTTTGCATTATTAAATAGATGGAAAAACTAAAAGAAGAATAATATTATATGAACATGATATGAAATTCAAGTGTCAGGGTCCACAAATAAAGTTGTACACAGCTATATTAATCTGATTTTGCATTTGTCTATAGCTGCCTTCACCTAAAACAGCAGAACTATGTAGTTGGGACAACAACTGTATGGCCTGCAAAGCCTAAAATATTTAATATCTGGGTTTTTTGCAGAAAAAGTTCACCAATCCTAAAATGAAAGGGGTGGTGGGACCCTGGTGATATGGGACAGCAGAAAGGGGTAGATATTAAAGAAGGCATTGGGATGGAGTCATGTATAAGGCCCAGATCAGGTTTTTGTTTTTCTTTTTAAGGGAAAATTGCTTTCTTTAACTTATTCTTTTCTGTATAAAATGTTAATCAATTAGACTAATTTTTTCCAGTTAATAATTTTGCATGTAGAAAGAAAAAGAGGAGTTAGTGCTTTTCCATGAGCTCCTTAAAAACCATTGTCATACACACCTCTTTATGCCAGTATCTTCCATTGCCCTTTCAGAGGCACATGAACCGAATCAATGAGAAAAGACCAAAGGAATTTCATGTAAAGTGAACATGAAAAAATAGGTGAAGACTTTAATAGGTTTATTCCATCTGTTTTACAGATGATTATACAAGAAACATAAATAAGCTTATCAAGAATCTTTTAGTATATAATATTTTCACAAGTGCAATATATACTTTTAAGATAGTTAGTTCAATAATTTAAGATATCCCAAAGCTTTCAGACATATTTATCCATTTTGATTTTTTTATTGTTAAATTCTACATGATCAGGATACCTGGATGGCTCAGTAGTTGAGCATCTGCCTTTGGCTCACGTCATGATCAGAGATCCAGTCCCACATTGGGTTCCCTGTTTGGAGCCTGCTTCTCCCTCTGCCTATGTCTCTGTCTCTCTGTGTCTCTCATGAATAAATAAATAAAATCTTTATAAATAAGTATATAAATAAATTCTACACCATCTTTTTTCCCTTTGTCAGCGGACCTATAATGCTTTGCATGGCCGTAACAACAGATGAAATGTTAGCATTCCCACAGGTCATTCTCAGGTATTGTCATAAAAGGGCTGACACTCGCCCCATGATCTTTCAGAAACACATTTATGGAGCATCTGTCTAATTGCTTTCCAGGAATGTCACTGTCTGAAGTGGCATGCATTGTGTTTGATTAAAATACCAATCTACTAAATGACATCCTATTTACTTAAAGACACCAGTGTAATTTCTAAAAGGTGTCTAATTTATTTTCCCAGAGTCAAGAAAAATGAAACTAATTTTTGGTATTTTGGTGTTAGTAATTGTCCTGTGGCAGTAGCAGAAGTAGTAGAAGTTTATAGAAGTCTGTGATGAAACATCTAAGAACACCCTAAAATTAAAGATTCCGTAGTAATGTAGCCATACTTTTTGACCTGCTTTCATATTACCTTCAAGGCACGAAGAAAGATTGTTGTCCAATTCTATGCCCACTGCCTGGGTTCCTAAAATTTCACTTTAGACTCTGGGTTGGTGGCCTAAGCCATCTGTCCTCTCTATACCCTGCCATCAGGGTGAGAAATGCAAATCATAATATTCCCAGTCCATCTCACAAAGTACAAAACTCTTTTGCACAGTGTGAGAAATTCAAATTAAAAACTAGAGAGGGGATCCCTGGGTGGCGCAGCGGTTTAATGCCTGCTTTTGGTCCAGGGCACGATCTTGGAGACCTGGGATCGAATCCCACGTCGGGCTCCCGGTGCATGGAGCCTGCTTCTCCCTCTGCCTATGTCTCTGCCTCTCTCTCTCTCTCTCTGTGTGTGACTATCATAAATAAATAAAAATTAAAAAAAAAAAAACTAGAGAGGTAAGGGGCAACTGTGTGGCTCAGTTGGTTTAGTGTCTGACTCTTGATTTTGGCTCAGGTCATGATGAGAATGAGCCCTGCATGGGGCTTTGAGCTGGGTGTGGAGCCTGCTTAAGACTCTCTCCCTCCCTCTCTCTCTGTCACTGTAAAAAAACAGAAAACAAAACTAGAAAGGTAAGAAAAATAGAAGAGAAAAAATAGCAAGAGTCCAGCTTGGTTCCATTACGTGCAGTTCTTAGATGAGATTGGGTTTCGGTTACCATCACAAGTGTGTTGCTCCTCAGGACTTCATATTCAGAAAGTCCTTTCTTCTTACCCTCTAGCCATGATCAAGTTCTATACACAATGATTCTTTTATCTTTTTTGACTTCAAATGATTCCCCTGAATTATTTTTTGGCAGGTGGGATCTGTTCTTCAATCACATTCCTGTATGTCACTATTTTTCTTAAGGATCATCTTTCTTCTCATGGTGAGCCATTATCAACTTATTGCCTCTCAGGTTCAAATTCATCCTTTTTTACTTGCTCTGTGAAAATGGATCTGGGCCTTTTAACTGTTTCTCCATACCCCCTTCCAACTCCATTTTAGAAGAACTACCTCCAGTTTTATTTAAATAAAATACGCTGCAAACATAATGCACTTAGAGCCCTATTATCTTTCATTTCTGTAAGTATATCTCTGGTGTTAAGTTACTTAGATTATTGTAATAAATTAAATGGATTCCATTATCAAATCTTTACAGTAGTTTTATAAGAGACAATCTCTACTTGTGCTACTATGAAAGTAAACTTTCACCAAAGTAGGAAAAAAAAGTAAGGCCTCCCCCCCCCCCCCCCCGACAAAAAAGCTTGTTTGGCCAGTGTCTTTCCTCCCTCAATACAGTTATTTCTCTGTTAATTCACGTCTTTCCCCAGAGAATATATTTATTTCTACCTCCTAAGTAAGCCACTATAGTTTTTGATGACCAACTATGAGGCTTAACCATGACATGTTGATTCTTAGGTGTTCTGAAATACAGGTTTTCACATGCTTTAAAATCAAATACCACAAGGCAGCCCAGGTGGCTCAGTGGTTTAGCGCTGCCTTCAGCCCAGGGCCTGATTCTGGAGACCCGGGATCAAGTCCCACGTTGGGCTCCCTGCATGGAGCCTGCTTCTCCCTCTGCCTGGGTCTGTACCTCTCTCTGTGTGTCGCTCATGAATAAATAAGTAAAATCTTAAAAAAAAAAAAAAATCAAATGCCTTACTTGACTTTTCCTGGTAAGTCTTAATTAGGATTTTGACCTCAACATTTAGCCCAAGTTTATATGTCCATGGCTCATCAACAAATCTAAAATCCTGTTGGGTGACACTATTCCCATTATCATCAAATAAGAAAGAAACTGAGTGGGATCCCTGGGTGGCGCAGTGGTTTAGCGCCTGCCTTTGGCCCAGGGCGCGATCCTGGAGACTCGGGATCGAATCCCCGTCGGGCTCCCGGTGCATGGAGCCTGTTTCTCCCTCTCTCTCTCTCTCTCTCTCTCTGTGACTATTATAAGTTAAAAAAAAGAAAGAAACTGAGTAAATGTTCTGGATCTTCATCTGATTTGTTTGGTTTAAAGCTTATTCTTCTCCAAGATTGCTGAAAATGTGGGTGGCATCTAGTCATTTCATTGAATGTAGCCCTTTTTTTTCCCATTTTTTAACTTACTTGCAGCTGCTTATCCTTATCGAAGGGTATTATTATGGTGTGCCCAAAACTGAAGAAATGGAAACTACTTGAGGTATTATATCTTATTATATATCATCATTCAAGATTTAATCCTGGCTCCTTTAATGCTGGTAGTATTGGTTCATACAAAAATGAATGTCTTTTCGCATTCAACATCACTCATCATCAGGGAAATACAAATCAAAACCACGATGAGATATCACCTCACACCTGTCAGAATGGCAAAAATTAACAACACAGGAAACAACAGATGTTGGTGAGGATGTGGAAAAAGGGGAAACTTCTTGCACTGTTGGTGGGAATGCAAGCTGGTGCAGCCACTCTGGAAAACAGTATGGAGGTTCCTCAGAAAGTTAAAAATAAAACTACCCTATGACCCAGCAATTGTAAACCTAGGTATCTACCCAAAGGACACAAGAATACTGATTTGAAGGGACACATGAACCCTAATGTTTATAGCACCATTATCAACCGTAGCCAAATTATGAAAAGAGCCCAAATGTCCATCAAATGATAAATGGATAGAGAAGATGTGGTAAATATATTATATTATATTATATTAATTATATTATATTATATTATATTATATTATATTATATTATATATGAGTGTGTGTGTATGTACACACAGGAATATTACTCAGTCATAAAAAAGAATGAAATCTTGCCATATGAAACCATATAGTTAGAGCTAGTATATTGTGCTATGTAAAGTAAGTCAGAGAAAGACAAATACTATATGATTTCACTCAGATGTGGAATTTAAGAAAACAGTGAATATGGGGGAAAAAAGAGAGGGGTAATCCATAAAACATACTCTTAACTATAGAGAATAAACTGATGGTTGCTGGAGGGGAAGTGGGCAGGGGATAGGCTATACGGGTGATGGGTATTGTATGTGAAAAACATTGGGTGTTATACGTGACAAATCACTAAATTCTGCTCCTGAAATTAATATTACATTTTATGTTCACTGACTGGAATTTAAATTAAAACTTTAAATAAATAAATAAATGTTTTTTTCAAAAGTATATGTGATAAAACTTGAACTGTAAAAAAATATATTAAAAAGGAAAGAATTAGGGACATCTGGGTGGCTCAGCATTGAGCACCTGCCTTGGGCTCAGGGCATGATCCCAGGGTCTGGGGATTGAGTCCTGCATCAGCCTCCCTTTTGGGAGCCTGATTCTCCCTCTGCCTGCTTCTCTGTCCCTCTCTCTGTGTCTCTCATGAATAAATAAATAATAAAAAGGAGAGAATTATTATAAGTATGATACATCAGAACCACAACTCATCTTACAGTTAGCCTTGAAAACAGAAAGATTTAAGTCTTGTGATTTTTAACTTTGTTTTGCAAGCATTTACAAACTCACTCATAACAATTCCTTCTAGGCAGAGATCTGGCAAAAATGTTTCAGTTCAAAGCCAAACATTCTATAGAATATTTCTTACCATCAGTGTTAAAAATGATAAATCTAGAAAACAATGGTTGAAAAATGGCTTTGCACTTATCATTGAAAAAAGGGGGGAGGCATATATCAAATAAATTAAAGTCTAAACAACTCATCAGTAATTGTTATTAGACATGTTTAAAAGAAAATTTAGTTTTAATTCATTTACTTTATCCTTGAAATTGTATTATGTGAAAAACCTACATGGCCCTGATCATTTTAATGAAGTGCTCAATTTTCTGAACCTCTCAGTTGGAGAGTATGCAATTTGGAGCCACTGAAAGAAAAAATTTTCAGAAGGTTTATATTGGACTGGAGATTTGGTCTCTTCTCTTTGAACTCCCTTCCAGGAGCAGAGCAACAAGACCATATTTCAACCATATTTCTTCTCAGCACATCTTAGAAGAAAGGGTAGAGCTGCAAAGTGGGAAATGCGCTGGGACATCTTTTTAACTAACTCCCTATAAAACTTTGAACAAGGGCTCCAGACCAACGTGTCCCATGGCCTCACAGAATTTTCCACCTTTTTTGTAAGTTCCTCAAAGTCAAAATGTCCAATATACTCAGCTCATTGTTTTAAGCAGAAAAAGAGACAAAGGACAACATTTATGTTCCAAAGGCCCAGAGTACACAGCGCTTATTTTTTCTCTATCTTGGGTAAGAGTATCACTGTACACAGGATTGTGAGTTCCATAATGGTAGGCACTAAGTTTGTGGGGTTCACAATTAATCTGGAACCACACTAAAGAAGTTTAGGAAACACCGTCCTGATTATATCCCATGTGTACACAATGTGAAGAGAGCTCCCTGGAGTCGTATAATAGCCCTACATACACCCAGCTAGCATAAAGCCTAGCATATGGTATGTGATCAATATATTTTAGTTGACTAAATTATTGGGTACTCCCCCTTAGGCAGAAACTTGGGTATTATGATAAATTAATCCTCATCATTTTCCACTTTTAGTCTATCACCTAATTCTATTAATGCTGCTTCCTAAACATCATTCCTGCCCATTTTCTTTCCATCTCCAATACCACTGACTTCATTCAGGCCTCTATCATCTTGAATCTCAAATGCAATAGACTCCTAACTCATCTTCTTGCTTCCATTAATGCTCATCTTAATCCAGGCCCATCCTCTGCATTGCCACCAGGGTTCTTTCTTTAGAATATGACTTCAAGCATGTCCTTGCAATGCTTACAACTTTTCAGTGGTTTATATCACCCCTCATATAAGACAAACCCCTTCACGATCTGGCCTTCTCAAGTTATCATCCACAAGCACAAGACTTAAAGGTGAAACTCAGATTTGAAAACAAATGTATCTTATGAAAAAACCCAACCCACACATCTCCTAATATCCCTTATCCTGAACTCAGCCCCATTTCCCCCTCTCTCCCTCATGAGTGTTATAGCAATTGGCATTTCCCTCCATTATTGCACTCATCATCTGAATTCTCTGCTCGCATCAATGTCTCTCAACTAGTGTAAGTTCCATCAGGGCAGGAATTGGTTTTATTCATCTTTTATCCTTAGCACTTACCACAACGTCCAGAATACAAGAAGTTGACGATAAATATTTCTTAAAGTGACTTAGTGAATACTTACTTAAAATTCTATATAGGCCTGAATTTTGTGCCCTTTAAAATAGGAACTTTTCAAGTCATTAAATTCTATGGTTCTGCCCATTATTATCAAATATCAATGAGAAGGTGGAGCACTAAGAACTTGGTTATGTTTTATTGAGAATGTGAATTGAGGAAAAAGACTTAGGATAACAGTTCTGCAATATCAAGTAAACTTGAAACTGCATATGCTCTGTGACTTACCAATTTTGCATCTAAGTATCTACCCTGGCTATAACACATAAAAAAGATAATATTGTGTATTTTATACTGGAATAAAGAAATAAGAGGTCTGGGCTTGGAGGCAAGGGAGAGTAGCTCCAGCCACTTCAACCCACACTGTGTCCTGAATACTCAAGGATCAAAATCTTAGTGCTTATACTCTAGTGGTGCTTTTCAAATCTGGTGTGATGTGGTCTGCTCTATTATTTATGAATATTTATTCTGTCCTAGAAAATAAGAGCAACAAATAAGGATGATAGACAAAACTAAATACAGAAGCTAGTAGCTCATGAGACATGTTAGACATAAAGGAAGGGGAGCATATGTGTGCTTAACATCCATTGGAAGGAATAAAAGGATGAAGAGTAGCAAATATTGATGATACACTAAATATGCATGATGTATTCAATATTCATTAGGTCTTAAATTGGTATCCCATTATTGATAGCAATTCTGACTCATGTGTCCTCTGCCCCATAAACTCTATGGCTGCTCCTCAATCTAACTGTCAAGCTACAACTGTGGCCAGATGTATCATAAAATAGATGTGTATTGGTTCTAGGCACCTTCCTTCTGCAGAGAGCTCACACAAGCCTCAGCAATGTCTTATATCCACATCATTAGGACAAGTTTGATATATCAGAGAATGAGACAAGACATACAAACTTTGCATAATTCAGGATTTAAGTAGTATACTCCTCTGACCCTGTTTGCACTCTATCCTAAGTGTATTAATCTATACCATCTCTATTCCCTTGCTTTCTCTTCTGTTTTCAATTAATTCAATAAACTGCATGATTCAAGAATCTTAATGTGGTCTGTAAGTCTTTCGTTCAGTGACAAATAGCTTGTCTTAGTGTTCTTAGAGGCTACTATGGCATCAAGACAATTTCCCACATAATGCTGAGTTACATGTACCCTTATAGGACACAAAAACTTTCCCAGGGCACATACGGTTTTAAGAATTTCCAAACCCTCAAAGTCATGTACATTCCTTCCTAAAAGTGATCTTGAGATTCCATTTTTTCTCTCCACATTTCCCTTTTCCCCTTCACAAAAGAAAAGATACTTCCTGGCCACGTCCCCTTCCTATTGTGTTTTGCCTTACGGCATAAAAAAAATCTGGCTGTTATACGGAATCTCCATTATTAAGATGCCAAAAGCACCATTTCACTCAACTTAAGAGACACATTTCCAAAGAAAAAGTTTAACTTTTATGTTCAATAATTATCTATAAAAATTATATGCATTTATGTTGTTTTCAGCAAGTATATACTACAGTGATATTATAATAACTCAAACTAGAAGAAATATTTTAACAGAAATTGTATATTCAGAAACAATTTACAATTTCAATTAATGTACCTATTTTTGCTGTTGATAAATAGCTTACCATGACTAATAGAAGAATTTAAGGCATAAAAATATATTACATTAAGATGGTTTCTATGGGGGAAGTGAAATAGAAGTGAAATGAACGGAAACAATGTAAAACTTTTGACGGATGAGATCTTGTTCATGTACTTTACAATGGATGTAGGTGGTCTCAAATCATGGTGGTTTTAGCTTCCACTAAACACATCTGAAAGAATGATATATAGGTTTTATTTTTACATGCCAATAATTACAATATGCTTGAAATGGCATCATTGGCATCTATTTAAACATAGAATGAAAAATGTTAGATATTTTATTAATCAAGTCCAATGAAAGAAAACAAATATTTCCAGGTATTGTTTTTTAAGAGAAGGAATTTAATAAGGTATTTACGGATATGAAAGAGCTGAGAAGCCAACAGGGAATACAAAAGAGTCCAGAGGTTAGCAACAGGTGGAGTTGCTTTCAACTCAGGACCATAGAAATGAAAGGAATGGGTTTTATTATCAGAATTTAGAAAGCAGGACCCTAGAGGAGCCAGTAGCATGGTGAGACCACCCTGAAGATCTAGTATGGAGCCACAGAGGCCATACAACAACTGCTGGAGTCAGTGCTTAAGGCCTGAGAAGAGAAAGTCCATGTCTTCTCCTGCCATCTGTCCTCTGCTCTTCTACTAGGTCTCTATTGATTGACCTTACCTGAAAGTCAGTTGATAGGGGAGTCTGGGAAAAATATTTCTCTGAAACTTACAGCAGAATGGTGATGGGTGGAGGGGTGGAGGTGGGAGTGGAGACAGACAAGTGATCAACATAAATGTGAACCTAAAATTGGGTGAGTGACATATAAAAGAATGAAGTTAGATCCTTTCTCTCACATTATATACAAAAAGTAACTCAAAATGGATCAAAAGCCTGAATGTAAAAGCTAAAACTATAAATTTCTTAGAAGAAAACATAGGTATAAATCTTTGTGACCTTGGATTATAGTGGTTTCTTAAGCAGTGATTTCTTTGATATAACACGTAGAAGACAAGCAACCAAAGAAAAAATAGATAAATTGAACTTCACCAAAATGAAACTTTTTTGCTTCAAATGACACTATAAAGAAAATGAAAAGATAACTCACAAAATGGAAGCAAATATTTGCAAATCCTGTATCTGATAAGGGTCTAGAATCCAGATTATATAAAGAAATCTTATAACTTAAAAAAGGGCAAACAACTCAATTTAAAAATGGGCAAAGATCTACATAGAAATTTCTCCAAAAAAGAAATGCAAATGGCCAAGAAGCACACGAAAAAGTGCTCAATTTCACTAGTCATTAGAGAAATGCAAATCAAAACTACAATGAGACAACCACTTCATACCAACTAGGATGGATGGCTATAATTTTTAAAAATGGACATGTTAGAGATTATATGGATTGGGACTTTCACCCATTAGTGGCAGGAATGTAATATGGTACTGTCACAGTTTAAAACCATTTGGTGGTTTCTTTAAAAAGTTAGACATAATACCATAGAGCATGGTAACAACACCCAAGGGAAAAGAAAATATATGTTCACATAAAAACCTATATACAGATATTCCTAGCAGCATTGTTCATACTAGCCAAAATGGGAAACTACTCAGGTATCTATTGATTGGTGAATGGATAAATAAATGTGGTGTATCCATTCAATGAAATATTAGTCATAAAAAGGAATGAAGTACTGATACATGCTACATTGACATAGTATGCTAAGTGAAAGAAGCTAGACACAAAAGACCATATATTATATGCTTCCATTTATATAAAAGTCCAGAATACACACAGGAAGTAGATTAGTGGTTGCCAGGACTGGTTGGAGGTTAGCGACTGCTAAATGAGTATGGGGTTTCTTTACAGAGAAATGAAAATGTTCTAGAATTAGGTGGTGGTGATAATTGCACAATCTTGAACTGTGCACTTCACAAAAAAACTCCACTGAATTGTACATGTTCAAGAGGAGAATTATATGGTATGGGAATTACATCTCAATTTCTTACAATTAATTTTTTTAAAATGGATGAGTGAGAACATTGTTTTTCAGGACGCTACCTGTGGGGAAAGAAGCACCTAGAAAAACCTATGCATATGTATTCCAGGAGAATATGTGAATATTCACAGCAACATTGGAAACACTGAAAGTAAAAAGATAAATAAATTATGGGATATTATCAGCAGTGAAAAAGAATGAACAGCTACACATAATATCATGGAAAAATTTCAGAACCCTAATATTGAGCTGAAACAACAAATTGCTTGGGTATAAAAAAGACATGTAGGAGAATGATCATAGCAGTGTTCTTCCTAATAACTGAAAAATAAACTACACAACAAACATCAATAGAAAGGATAGATTACGATATATTGAGACAGCAGAATATTACAAGCAATGAGAATGAATGAAGCACATTTAAGTGTAACAATAAGAATGAATGTCATAAAAATGTTGACTGGAAAAGCCAGAAGTAAGAGAATCTTATTGTATGATTCTCTTTACATAAAATGCAAAACTAATGTACGAGGTTAGAAGTCAGGATAGTAGTTACCGCAGGAAGTAGGGTAATAAATGTCAGGTGGTTAATTAGGGGGCTTCTAGGATGTTGATAACGCTCTGTTTCTCTATCTCGTAGGTTAAATGTATATATTTATTTGTCAGGCAGCACACTTATGAAGTGTACATTTTTCATATGTATGTTTGTATCAATTATAAGTTCAAAAAGAAAAACAACCAGTTGCCTAAGAGTTAGTGAAGTATAATACCATTTATGTGAAATTAAATAGCATGTAAAATTAAAGATTATTGAAGAAACTAATAATTGATAATATCATAAAGGAAATCAAATAAATAAATCCCAAATTTAAGCTTGTGGTTATCACTGAAGTGCATCAGAGGCTAGATCAGGGCTTCATAAGTAATAATAAATTTTCTTTCATACATGAGGTGGTGAATATACAAGTATTTATTGTATTACAGTTGCTACTCTTTACACTCACCAATATTTTAGGAATATTATATTGATATTAAATATTTAATAAAAGCAATGTTTGAAACTCTATGGTTCTGATACCAAAGTCTATAACACATATATTTCCCAGTGCTGGGTTGGGCTGGAGATTGGTTTATCTAATTCATTGTTTTTAGTATCTTTAAGTACTATTAATTATTCTATTGGTTGAGTTAAATATTAGGGAAACAAAAGTCATTTATGAACCAGTTAACAAAGAAAAATCCATCAATCTATTAATTTTGGAAAATAAATGATTACCAATTCAGAAGAATGTTTTCCTAAATTTTCTTTGCAAAAGGATTTTTGGGGTTTGGAAATACTTTTTCCCATAAGGCAATATAAATTTTGGTCAAATTCCCATCTGACCCGGAAAAGCATATTAAACTGTAATATAACTAAATATAACACTAAGAGTCTTATATTCTTACACTAATGCTGTGGAAAATGAGGCCCAACTTCTACATGAGAAGTCAAGATGCCAGCACATACCAGCTATTACTTTAGCCCCAGCCTCTCATCAGCAATCCTGCTGTAGAGATTTCCTCCCACAGTTAGGTTCCCTGATGATAGAGGCAAGTGATGAGGAATCCATCGAGGCTGCAAGGATGTGCACTCCTCTGTGTAGCAGAGGAATTATGGGAAATAATGTTTTATAAATCGAGCATGGTCATATTGTGGACTTTCGTGAAAGCTTCACAGAGCAGTTGAGAATTTATGAAATAAGTAGAGGATAATTTAATACAAAGTGAGCTATCAGTTATTGGATATTTATTACACACCAAGGATTTTTTTCCAAATAGTTGACACATCTACTCCCCACAATGCCTTTATGAAGTAAACAATTTAATATCCACATTTTCAGATGAAGAAATTGAGAGGCATAATATCTCACTAAATGTCACACAACTAGTAAATGGTCAAGCCAGATATAAACCCAGGCTACTGATTTGTAGCATCTGCCAATTTCTATGGTGTAAAAATCTCAATTACAATTGACTTTAAGCTACCAATACGATGTCACCAAACACTGGGTTGGAAGAAGATATGCATAGTTGGTTGTAGCAAGCTGATAGGAGAACAAAGATTTATCTAGTGCTTATTGTATAAGAAGTACTATGCTAAAACAAACAAACAAAAATGTTCAAGCTCCAGTTCTTGCTCTCATGATAGTGGTAGTATAGATGTCTCCATCTATACTGATAATATTTACAGTCATGAAATATTAAATAGCACACATATGTAACTCTATAAGAGGACTGATAGTTCACATTTAATTGCTAACTAAATGTTGTAGATCTTTGTTTAGAGGTGGAAAAAATAGCAGAGGCCTCTACAGACAAGATTTTATGAAGAAGTAATAAGTTATTATATCATTGAAGATTTTGCATAGGAAGAGAGGAAACAGGTAAGAATGTGAACATTTACATGAGGTAATGGTCTTTGAAATCAGTTCAGTTCACTAAATTAGACTACAAAGAGAAATTGTCAAACCTCTCTCAATGGAAATTTTTTCAGCAACCTGGATCAGTTTCAGCATTGATCTGTCAAAAGGCAGGAGGATAAGCCAGTGACCTTTTAAAATCTTTTCCAGGGATCCCTGGGTGGCACAGCAGTTTGGCGCCTGCCTTTGGCCCAGGGTGTGATCCTGGAGACCTGGGATTGAATCCCATGTCGGGCTCCCGGTGCATGGGGCCTGCTTCTCCCTCTGCCTATGTCTCTGCCTCTCTGTGTGTGACTATCATAAATTAAAAAACATATATATCTTTTCCAAATTTGCTAGTTCTTATAGTTGTAACTCATTAGTTTTCCTGGTCCTATATCTCTATCACTGCCTTCCTAAAAATGCATTAATTGAAGAGAACATTGAAATCTAACCTTTCAAAACATGATGTTCTTGTTCTGGAATGCTGAGAATCTTCCTCTGGTTAAAAAAAATATAAAGTTCATATCCCTTTTTTGTTAAACTATGAGTAATCAATCAGTTTGGTCTGTTTTACTGATGTCTAATCTGTTGTTGGCAGACATCCCAAGAACTGTAAATTTTCTGTTCAATTGCATAGATACTTTGAAGAATAAATGAATAAATGTCAACTGACAACACCACCATCAAAAAGAACGAATGAGTAATTAGGAGCAGAAAGCAGTTGCCATGCAGGTTTTTCTCTAACTAAGAAAAAGGATGAGAAAACCATGGAAGGACTCAGAGGAGGAAGCAGTGGAGGGACAGGGATTGAGGATGGAGATCTCATAGAGTGGGAGGGTGTTTCAAGAAGGTGAGACATTTACACTTGCAGTTTCTTGTGCCTGGAACACTGTTCTTCATATCTACATGGTTCACCCCCTTATTCTTTCAAGTGTCACCTTCCTAGTGAGGTCCTTCCCAGACTGTGTATGTGAAACAACAATTCTTTCCCGCAGCTGCTACAAATGGTTCCCCAATGCCCCTTACCCTGCTTTATTTTTCTCCATTTTTCTAACATGCATCATTTGGTATGCATTTACCTGTCTATTTGTATTAATCAGCCTTTCTTCTTCCCCCAACTCACACATACGTTAGGATGTCAGCTCTGTGAGAGCTTGTCTGTTTTGCCTATGGCTAAATCCCCAGCACCTAGAACAGTGCCTTATACACCATAGGAACTCCATAAATACTAGTTTGAATACAAAGAAATGAAGAAGAGGTGATCAAATATAGCAGAGATGTTCAAGTAACTTGAGTAGACTACATCTCCAACACCAGTCAACTAACTCAAATACACTTCTATTGATTAAAAGGAAAATCAGAATGATTAAGTAGAAAGAAAATAGCTTAGGCCACTGCCACCCACTGAATAAGAACAAAAGAAATCCTCAAATCCTATTTTTGTGTTAATGTCACAGTTAAAGCAATGAACTTGGATCCTTACTATAAGGTTCCTGTGATTATATCCTTGTAAGTGTTTTACAGTCCTATGAAGAAAAATGTCCTGTGAGTGTGGGTTACTTTTTAAAACTTCAAAAGTCTGCCAAAATATCTTTCAGACCTTGTGGTAAAGGTATTTTTAAATGTATTTAATCTACATTCATGCCTTTGCCAAAAGGGCCTGTTAAACAGATATTTAAGTATTGATTATTATATCCAAGAGTTTTACTACTAGCTGTAAATAACTGATTACTATCTTTTGATGTTTTATAAGAAGATCTATAAAAATTCCTTAAATATTCACTTAGAAATATATAAAATATTAATATGTGTTCAATAAACTTCGGTGAAACCATTTCAGGGCTCTTGAAAATCTCTTGTATTCTTCTGTTTAAACGTCAGTTTTAAAATATCAGGAAGACTTCCTGATGTCGGCTCTTCTTTCATAATTCAGTTTGTGGACTACGATTTTTGCAATTCCAAGCTCAGTATGAGCACCAACTTCCAAAATTTGTTAGTTGCTAAGGGAACAATTACTGCTAAATTCCCATTTATATTAGCTTCAGCTAAGGAAGGAGACAAGTTAAAAGAAGATAAGGGGAAAAAAAGAAAATAAAAGAAGATAAGGAATGCTTAAATTGTTTTCGAGAAAGTGAAGTGGAAAAAAGACTTTTAAATGATTAAAGAAAATTTGTGGAGAAGATGAACATTCATGGTGAGATACTATTATACACCCTATGAGTGTAATTAACCAAAACACCTCCCTCTCTTGGATTATCTATTATGCCTTCTCATAGTTAACAGAGTGCTGCATGGGACATTTCTCGATGCTCAAGAAGTAACTACTGAACCCAAGGCACTAGGACTCAAAGCTGAATACCACTTTTTTGGATGGACAAGGTTGGTGTCCAATGGGCACTGCAGAAAGTAGCAGTAACGGAACCATCCTGACAGTGGCTTATTCAAGAGGGCTGCCATTAGGGTTGGGATGGAGAATGGATGAACGGAGACCATTGGAAGAGGTTGAACTTCCACATTAGGAAAATGCACTGGCTTTTGAATGCCTGTTGCTCATTAGCCAGAAAGGCAGGGACCCCCAAGAGTCAATCACATAAACAGGTTTTGTCCTCTTTTTACTATCCAATTGTACAATTACTGGTTAGAGTTTTTTTAAAGCCCACATTATCCAATTTAAAACTCATGACAATCCTGTGAGGTAGGCATTTTTATTTTTTTATTTTTTTATTTTTTTAAAGATTTTATTTTTTTAATGATAGTCACAGAGAGAGAGAGAGAGAGGCAGAGACACAGGCAGAGGGAGAAGCAGGCTCCATGCACCGGGAGCCCGACGTGGGATTCGATCCCGGGTCTCCAGGATCGCGCCCTGGGCCAAAGGCAGGTGCCAAACCGCTGCGCCACCCAGGGATCCCGAGGTAGGCATTTTTAAAAATCATATCTTTTTTTCAGATTAGGAAACTTGGAAATGGACTCTGAGAAGTCATTCAGCAAGTCCAAGGTCACACAGTTACTGAGAGTACTGAGAGCCAGGACTTAAACCAACTTCTTTCAGATATATATATGTAGAGAGAGAGAGAGAGAGAGTCTCTCTCTCGTGGACAAGACGTTGTTAAATGCATTAAGGGCCATAGAAATATGTATAAGATGGTTCTTGCTCTTGAATTCTTTTTTTTTTTTTTTTTGCTCTTGAATTCTTAAGGAGATCATTGGGAAAAGACCTTAAGCAGCTTGGGTATGAAGACAACAAAGGGAAGATCAGAAGATAATGCAAAAAGAAAGCTAAAGTGTGTTCATTAGAAATGAACATAAGTTTTGCCAGGTTTTCCCCATAGTACAGATGATCCAGAATCTAAGAGAGAATAGAATGGAGGGCTGAATGACTTAGAGCAAAAAAGGGTTTGTTTTTGTTTTGTTCTTTGTTTTTCCCAATATTTTATTATGAAAAACTTCAAATAACAGTTGAAATTATGTTTACAGTGAACACCTATTACCATCTAGATTCTACATGGTTATTTTATTACACTTGCTTTGTTACATCTGTACATCCATCATCCCTCTACCTCTCCAGCAATTCATCTTTCTAAGAAATAAATTGCAAAGTAAATTGCAGGCACGAGTACGACTGCAGGAATTTTTTAAACAAGGATGTGTTGTATTGATCTTAAGTTTTTTTTTTTTTTTAAGATTTTATCTATTTATTCATGAGAGACACAAGGAGAGAGGCAGAGACATAGGCAGAGGGAGAAGCAGGCTCCCTGCAGGGAGATCCATGTGATGAGGGACTATCCCACAGCTACCCAGGTCCCCTTAAGTTGTTCTGTTTGCATTGTAAATTTGCATTTCCTCTTACCATCTTGTAAAGCTCACGATACATAACAAAGCTTTTTGAGAATGGTGTTTTTAAGTAATAGGAATAAGAGGGGGAGACTTGATGGCTCAGTCAGCTAAGTTTTCAACTCTTGATTTTGGCTCAGGTCATGATCTCAGGTTTGTGAGATCAAGTCCCACGTCAGACTCTGCCCTCAGCACAGAGTTTGCTTGCCCACCTGCCCTAAATAAATACATACATAAACATAATTTGAAATAATAGAAATCAAGGAAAATAGCTGAGTTCCAAGTGTAAATAGATGCAAAAATTGAGATAAAAGAATGTGTAAGACTGAAGAATCCAACTTAATGGAATCAGGAAGTCAGAACTAGAGGTGACGACCAAACTATAGACTCCCTGGAATTTAGAGAAGTCTTGGGAAGAACACTGGATTTTATACAAGGTGGGAGTAGAGATCTTATTTAGATCATTTAGCCAGCTGACAAGTAGATTACCACCTCATTCTCAGTTTCCATTTATAGGAGCCAAAGATGTTTTACCCCTGGAGGCAGCACCTGTGATAGGAAGGAGAGGCATGCAAGAGAAGAAAGAAAATCATAAGACCTGGCCACTGACAATAATTCTCCCTTCTTTTCTCCAACCCCCATCCCTCCACAATTCTTCCTTCCATCTTCCCTTCCTCTTTTCCTCCATTCCTCTTCTTTCTTTCTTTCTTTCTTTCTTTCTTTCTTTCTTTCTTTCTTTCCTCTTTCTTCCCTCCCTCTCCTTTCCTTCTCTCCTTCCTCCCTTCCTCCCTCTCTCTCTATCTTTTCCTTCACGCTTTGGAGAGTTAAAGAAAGAGAAATAGGAGGCAATAGGAAGGGAAAGGAGAGAGAGAAAGGAGACAAAGGGAAAAAGAGAAAAGGAAATAATTTTGGGATCTGGGCACTTCTATCTGCCTCCAATACTGATCTTGCTAAATAAAGATATTGACAAAAAGTGAAGAAATAAATGGTGGTGGCACGGGGCGGAGGGGGGGAGCTTGTTAGTAGAAAATGGGATAAAGACTTAAGGTGAGTTAGAGAAAAATGATTTATAGAAGCCTGGGGATGATGCTAGAATGTGGTAAACTAGTTCTTGTAAATATTTAAGGATTAGTAATAAAGATACTATATTATAAGTAGTTTTCAACCTCCTTAAAACCTTGCTCTTCACATATCATCTTTTGAATATTTAAAATGGGGGCAGCCCTGGTGGCTCAGTGGTTTAGTGCCACCTTCAGCTCAGGGCATGATCCTGGGGACCCCAGGATCGAGTCCCATGTCAGGCTCTCTGCATGGAGCCTGCTTCTCCCTCTGCCTGTGTCTCTGCCCCCCCCCCCCCCCCCGTGTCTCATGAATAAATAAAATCTATAAAAATATTGAATATTTAAAATGTTGTTATGTGTATTGCTTGCAAAAGAAAGTGTACACATATAAATATATTTTGGGTAAAATTGAGGGAAAAAAAAAAGCAACTAACCTACTTCTTTGTTAATCAGACCTATAACTGAAGTCTGTCTGTTCAGACTCTAACAACCCCAACGAAAATAGTTAATGTGTATGATGCATGTATTGTGACCAAGCACTAAGACCTTTGCATGGATAGCCTTACCTATTCTTCACTATAATTCTGTGCAGCTAGTATAGCTAATAGATGAGGAACCTTGGGCCTTGTAAAAGATGCTAAGTAACTGTGCACACAGAAAGCAGTGAAGCTAGGCAATCTGACTCTTCAGTTTGCACCGTTAGCTACTACAGATGGTCTCTGACAGAATTTTTCAATTCTAGGAAGGTGTGGATGAGATATGCACTCAGTAGAAACCTTTACATCAAATTTTGAATTTGGATCTTTCCCCAAACTAGCAATACGCTGTATGATATACTCTCTTGTGTTGCTGGGCAGTGACAGGGAGCCACAACTCCCAGTCAGCCATATGATCACAAGGGTAAATAATCAATACACTTAACACCATTCTGTCCCCATTTAACCATTCTGTTTTCCACTTTCAGTATATCATTGTATTCAATAAATTACATGAGATATTCAACAGTTTATTATAAAATAGGCTTTATGTTTTGGTTTTGCCCAATTGTAGGATGATGTAAGGGTTCTAAGTGTGATTAAGGTAAGATAGGCTAAGCTATGTGTTCTTCATGTTAGGTGTATTAAATGCATTTTCAACTTACCATATTTTCAACTTACGGTGGATTTATTGGGCCATAATCCCATCATAAGTGGAAGAAGACCTATACATTATATTGCTGTGTGTCCCAGAGCCAAGGAGGCAGCTCAGTGGAACACCTAATAAAATCCTAAAGAGAAAAATAACATCACACGGTCTGGATTTCCAAACCTGACACCATTTAATAATAATTCATTGAACTCTGAAATGTTTTAGGCACAATGCTAGCTTTGCTGTTAGATTCAGGGAATGCTAAGGTGAGATAGGATCTCTGGCTTTGAGGGCTTCAGTAGGTCAATATTGATATTCTTTTGTTTTCTTTTTCTTTTTTTTTCGAAGATTTTATTCATTTATTTGAGAGAGTGTGTGTGTGCGCGCGCAAGCTGGGGGAAGGTCAGGGAGAGAGAGAGAGAGAGAGAGAAAGAAAGAAAGAAAGAAAGAAAGAAAGAAAGAAAGAAAGAAAGAAAGAAAGAAAGAAAGAAAGAAATTCCCCATGGAGTGGGGGAGCCTGACTTCCCCACTGAGGGGAGCTGGGGGAAGAGCAGAGAGAGAGAGAGAGAGAGAAAGAAAGAAAGAAAGAAAGAAAGAAAGAAAGAAAGAAAGAGGGATCCCTGGGTGGCGCAGCGGTTTGGCGCCTGCCTTTGGCCCAGGGCACGATCCTGGAGACCCGGGATTGAATCCCACATCGGGCTCCCGGTGCATGGAGCCTGCTTCTCCCTCTGCCTGTGTCTCTGCCTCTCTCTCTCTCTCTCTCATATGATTAAATAAATAAAATCTTTAAAAAAAAAAAAAAGAAAGAAAGAAAGAAAGAAGCAAATTCCCCATGGAGTGGCTCATGGAGTCAGGCTCACCTAACATAAGCCTGACTTCCCCACTGAGGGGAGCCTGACTTGGGGCTGGATACCGGGACCCTCAGATCATGACCTGAGCTGAAGGTAGACCCTTAATTAACTAAGCCAACCACATGCCCCTGCTTTCTTTTATTTAGTGTTGTAAGTTTAAAGATAATTAATTGCACTACACCTATTTTTAACGTATATGCATAATTCCTGAATTAAAAAAATCAAGTTGAACCTAAATGTATTTGTAATTCTTTAATTTTGGTTTCTTAAAATGTTACATGACTAGTAAAATAATTGAATACACATTTCACACACAAAAAAGGCATACAAATGGCTAATACGCTATTCTTAAAATGTTAACAAGTATCAAAAGTCTAGCATCATTAGTCATTGGGGAAATGCAAATTAAATCCACTATAAAAACTATATCACACCTATTAGAATGGCTATAATCAGACAGACAATAACAAATGTTGGCAAGGATATGGACAAACCAGAAGCCTCAAATGCTGTTGGTAGGAATCTTAAATGGTTCAGGCACTGATGAAAACAGTATGATCATTTCTTGAAAAGTTAAATACAAATTTACTGTATGACCCAGAAATTCTACTCCTAGGGTTATTACAGGAGAAATGAATACATACATCTACACAAAAAAAATTGTACATAAGTATGTGTAAGTATTATTCATGGCATCATTATTCATTAATAGCCAAAAGTTAAAATGATATATTCATTCAGTGGATATTGTTATTCAACAATAAAAAGGAATGAAATACTGTAAAATGCTATAAGACAAAAGAAACTGAAAATATTATTCTAAACAAAAAAGCCACATACAAATGTCCACATAAATGATTCTATTTACATGAAATGTCCAGAATAAGTAAATCCACAGAAACAGAAAATAAATTAGTGGTCATTTGGAATGGGAGCAAGGATTAATGGCAAATGGGCATAAAGGATTTTACAGGGGTGATAAAAATACAACTGGATTATGGTGATAATTATGCAACTCAGTAAACTTACTAAAGCCATTGAATTATAAAATAAAAATAAGTGAATTTTATGATATGTAAACTATACCTCAATGAAGCTTTAAATAATCATAGATAATTATCAGATTTTAAATCCTAGATATTTTAGTTATTATTAGTTATTAGTAATATGGAATTAATTTGTTTTATATAATGTTTATTTTAACAAATATATTCAATAATACCTAATAGAGGAGTTTTCTATAATAAGGCTCTCTACTTGCCTCACTAGGTTGTACCTATTCAGATTTAAATTCTGTCTTAAGGGCAGCACTGGTGGCCCAGTGGTTTAGTGATGCCTTCGGCCCAGGGTGTGATCCTGGAGACCCAGGATCCAGTCTCCCTGCATGGAGCCTGCTTCTCCCTTGGCCTGTGTCTCTGCCTCTCTGTGTGTGTGTCTCTCATGAATAGATAAATAAAATCTTAAAAAAAAATTCTATCTTAATTTTAAAGCAATTATTCAATTAAGAAATATTTTCATAAAGCAAAGAATCTGTAATTAATATGGTGATTTAAAGAGGTTTTAGATTAAATAACGCATGACTCATTTGAAATGTTTACTTTCTATAGGCCATAGTATAAGGTAAAGAAACATAGGGATCCCTGGGTGGCTCAGCGGTTTAGCGCCTGCCTTTGGCCCAGGGCGCGATCCTGGAGACCCGGGATCGAATCCCACGTCGGGCTCCCTGCATGGAGCCTGCTTGTGTCTCTGCCTCTCTCTCTCTCTCGATCTGTGACTATCATAGATTAAAAAAAAAAAACAAAAAACAAAAAACAAAAAAAACCCACTATCTAAATGCAAAAAAAAAAAAAAAAAAAAGAAACATAGAAATAGCCTCCTTTTTCACTGAATTTTTGTGACACTTCTTTTTCAAATGTTTTCTCATATATTCTTAGTGTACTCTCTCAATATGCCTATAATTTAGAAAGAATGGATATTACTGTCATTTTATGGATAACTAAAGACAAGTTTAGATGGGTTGGGTGATTGAACTAAAATAACCTAATACCCAGGGGTTTTAACAACTAGATCTGAGCATAAAGCAGTGTGTCATTCTATCATTGAATACTAGAGTAGCCTCAACTGATGGATGTTAGGATTTTAATATTCATAGATTATTTTTATATATGAAATCAGAATGGACTTAAGAGTTTTCAGTAGGACATGCAAAGAGCTTGGAAGTCATCACTTCCATTCTCAGAACAAGAAAAAAACTGAACAAATTGAAAATCAACCATCCTTAAGATCCATCAGAGAATCGAGGTTACCAGGCAAATCACTGCTCCAACAGTGGGGAGACAGATGAATACAGATGATCACAGCTTACTCGGAGCAGAAATTACTGTCGGAACCTGGTAGGAACTCTTCAAGGGGAACTGAGTAACAATTGGAAACTAAGCTTGTGGACTAGCTTGAGAGACCAAAATTCCTGGGGGTCCACCTTAAGAGGGTTCTTGGGTTTTATCTTTAGGAGCTCCACTAGGTTCTCAGGATGAAGAGCAGAGAACAATACCCTGGAACATCTCTGGGGGATGGGAAAAATAGTTGTTTTGAATATGCCCAGAGCACTCTATTCTGCTTAACTCTGTTCTACCTTTGTCTGCCCTCAATAAATTATTTTAACAGAGCCTAAGTGACCTGGGGCAAGTTACATACCCAATTCTAAAGCATGCTAGCCTTCTGCAGAAATATCCAACTTGAGCTCCCTCTAGCCTTCCTATCCAACCTAATAGAGGGTAAAGGGGAGGAGGGAGGAAAAGATGAGAAGCACTTGTGAAGGTCACAGGCCAGGGAACAGGCTCACCAGAAAATGAAACTTAATCATAGGATGATAGGATGCTTCCTCTGGCCTCTAGTGTACTACAGTATCAATCAGGTATCTGTAGCGTAACAAAGGATTACAGCTAAAAGATCTGCAAGTCAGGCAGCCCTGGTGGTGTAGTGGCTTAGTGCCGCCTGCAGCCCAGAGTGTGATCCTGGAGACCTGGGATTGAGTCCCACATTGGGCTCCCCGCATGGAGCCTGCTTCTCCCTCTGCCTGTGTCTCTGTGTATCTCTCATGAACAAATAAATAAAATCTTAAAAAAGAAATGCAAGTCTGGGACCCCACTTACGAAGGAATTTTGAGAGGAGACAAAAATAAGGACATTGGAGGAAACTTTTGCCTCTGGCACTATGGCTACAGCAAACAGCAAACAGCCTAAACTCCTAGCCAGGTAAACATAGAACCTCACATTGAAGGTCTGTCTTCCTCAGTTACTTTTACCCAGTACATCATGTCCAACTTTCTTTTTTTTTTTTTTTATACATTTTTTATTTTTTTATTCATAGAGATGCAGAGAGAGAGAGAGAGGCAGAGACACAGGCAGAGGGAGAAGCAGGCTCCATGTAGAGAGCCTGATGTGGGACTCGATCCAGGGTCTCCAGATCACGCCCGGGGCTTCAGGCGGCGCTAAACCGCTGCGCCACCGGGGCTGCCCCTCATGTCCAACTTTCAACAAAAATTACAAGGCATGCTAAAAGGCAATAACCACAATCTGAAGAGACAAAGCTAGAATCAGAATCAGTCTAATTAATATATGGCAGAGTATGGGGGAATGATCAGACTGGGAATTAAAATAACTAGAGTTAATATATTAAGGGCTCTGATGGAAAAAGTGGACCACAATGCAAGAACAGATGGATATTGTAAGCAGAGAGATGAAAATGCCAAGAGAGTATCCAAAAGAAATCCTGGAAATAGAAAAACACTGCAACAGACATTGAAAATGCCTTTGTTGAGTTAATAAGTAGAAATGACACAGATAAAGAATTAGTGAGCTTGAAAACATGTCAATAGTAAGCTGAAAAACAAAGAGGAAAGAAAAATGAAACAACTAGAATATCCAAGAACTCTGGGACAATTAGAAAAGGTGTAACATAAATGTAATGGGAATACCAGCAGGAGAAGAAGGAGAGAGAGAGAGAGAGAGAGAGAAAGTGAAAATAAATATTTGAAGTAATGATGGCAGAAGCTTTTCCAAAATTAACAACAGAATCCAAATCACAGACCAGGAAGCTCAGAGAACGCCAAACAGAATAAATATCCCCCAAGTCAACACCCTAGGCATGTTCTGGTATGTCCCAAATCAGAAAATCAAGGAGATACTGGATCAGGCATCCAAAGTGTAAAGGAGTTTTTATGTTTTGAACTTTTTCCAAATTAATATTACAACTTCTTAGTCTTCTTTCTCTTCTGACTCCCCCCACCTAAAATTTTTCCTGTCTAGGACTTCTTAGAATTGTTACAGGGGATCACACACCTAATCATTTCCCCCTTTAACAAGGAAAATATTATATTTTAAAATATAAATAGCAAAAAATTAGATGTACTATTAGCTTTATGTACCCAAATGGACTGCAAATTTCTTGAAGGCGAGCATTATATATTATATAATTCTGAATTCAGAATTTCCTGGAGTGTCTAATACTGTTTATATTGTATAATCCAATGAAACACATGTTGTTTTAACTGATTGGAAGCAAGTGTAAAAAGCCTAACTACACCAGAATTTGCAGGTTAGAGCTAGGACCTGGTGAAGAAGCTAAGCCATCTATCAAAAGGATAAAACAATTTCAAAGTATCATTTAAATGCTTCAAAAAGTAAAACTCATCTCCTCTATATCCCCATAGTATGTGGTGCATGTATAAGACCCACAATGATTTGTTTACAGGTCCACTTTTCCTCTCAGACAGTTAGCACCTCTAGGGACAGGGATCACATTTTTCTTCCTCTTTTAATTGTGAGAGGCACCTAATTCATAATAGGTAACTAAAAAGTTGAGAGATACTTAATCAGAGGGAAGAGAGTCCAAAGCCCTTCTGCAGAAATAAAGCTATGCCTTTGAAAGAAGGGCCTAAATGTTTTATTTCAGAGTAATTTTTGAAGGAGTTTTCTGCGGAAGAATAGATGCACTCCCTTGCTTCAAAACGCAATCCTCTTAGGGGGGATCCCCACTCAACCCCTTTCTATCCAAGGATTTTCAAATCTGTTTCCATTGGTTCCTTTTCTTTTTCACCCCCTAATCTAGTGTCCTTTTCTGGTGTGTGGGGTGTACTCAATGACAAAACAACCAGACCTCTTTCCATTTACCCAACTACCTCTTCCACTTTCCACCTCTTTCCATCCTTCCTTTAATTGCTTAGCTTCTCAGATGTGTGATTGTTCAATATGTCCACATTTACCACCCTGCCACACCATTCAGATGAGTTATGCTAATGTTAAAGAATTTGACTGAACTCAAAAGTAATTTCTCATCCATTTTAAGTTCCCTGTGTTTAAAATCTTTTCATAAAGCAAATGATTCTTTTATGAAGTGAATAAGCACATGCTAATTGATCTATTTCCTGTAGTTGTTCAGAAAAAAAGGTAGGTTTCCAGGCTGGGGGACTACCAAGGAGAACTGTCTAAGCCTCCTCGGAACTGGAGTTGAAGTTTGGGGTTCAGCTCCCTGACCCTCATCAGGCAACATTATCACTGTTCCAGAGCTGACTTACTCTAACTCAGTAGAGACTCAGCATAAAAACCAAAATGCTGAGTTGATTGGCGATGAGGAAATATAACTGTTGGGTGGAATGAGGTTCCTGTCATCCTGATCATCATATTATTTGGGAAGCTTCATGAAAGCTAAAATACGTAAGGATTACTGCTCACAACAGAATCAGGATAAGGGGAGTTAGCTACCTAATTTGAATTCTTTTTTTTTTTTTTTTTAAGTTTTATTTATTTATTCATGAGAGACACACAGAGAGAGAGAGGCAGAGACACAGGCAGAGAGAGAAGCAGGCTCCAGGCAGGGAGCCTGATGTGGAACTCAATCCTGGGACTCCAGGATCACGCCTTGAGCCAAAGGCAGGCATTTAACCACCGAGCCACCTAGTGTTCCCCTAATTTGAATTCTTGAATGATATTAAGACAATGATATCTTGACCCATTTATCTTTTCCCCACTCATCAACACAGCATAGGAATGTACTATGCCAGTTTGTTCTAATTTTGCTATTTCTACGCTTTGTGATTAACCAACTTCTCTTCTTATGTACATAGTATTTTAACCAGGTTATAATTAAGGCTGGCTGGTTTGGATCTTGCCTTCTGTGATCTTTCATTGCACAATTAACTTTCAGAGGTTAGTCTTACCTACAAATAATTGGGGACTCTCTCATATGTGCACTTGTGGATAATAATATGGATTTCCACATATTATGTCATAATTCTTAAAGCAAGGCACACCTGAATAAATCAACATCATCACTCACCCACCTATTTGATTACAAAATAAATCTTTAAGATCCTTCTAGACCATGACTGTTGGCTTTTCCATTGTTTAGGATATTCAAAAGAATATTTCCCAGATCCTGAAAATAGTTCCAAATTATTTGAGCAAAGGCAACATTGTTGGAACAATGGTAGTAGAAAATATCTGCATTATTGGTGTGTAATATAAAAATCAGTCATAAACATGTGTCCAATAATTGAGAAACTATTGAACTAACCATGTCTATCAAAACAAGTTTCATTAATATTCATTGACTATTTGTTCACTTATTTTGTAATAATCTATTAGCATCTGTTGCAAAATAAGCAGTTGTGAGGGCCAAAGGTTTAAGAAAAATTTATTGGAGAATAACTTAAAAGTAAGAAATTTCAAGTTCTTAACTTTCTCTACATGAATTGAGAAATGACTACCATTATTTAGTTGGAATGGGATGATGTTAGTGCAGGAGTGTAATTTGAGGACTGCTATCTAGAAAGTTACTGAATATTTTTGACGTAGTAATCAGCAATTTTATTATTTCTCTATTATAAATGTGAAAATTGAGCAGTGAGGCAAAAATGTTTCGCAGGATTTGCTCTGTAAAACTTGAAAGGACAAGTTTTGTAGGACATCCATTTTGGAAGCAAAGCCAGCAGAATATTTTAAATCCTTTAAGGATATTGTTCTGAATAAACATATTTTGTAACATGGAAAATGACTAAAAAATGACTAGAATGTGATCAAATAGTGTAATTTGTGCCTTATCATTTGTTAGATTATTGGGGGAAGTCACAAGTTCTATAGAAGTTGTTCTCAAGCATTAGGGAACCTCAAAATCACTGGGAGGTGATTTTTCTGGAGTGCTTCTTAAAGTAGATTGATGTTGAACTCCACCTTCAGTTTCTGATTCTGTGGTTATGGAGTGGGACCCAAATTTGTTTTTTCAACAAGAAGGAGATGCTGCAACCATGCTTTGAGGACCAGAACTTCACTCTCTACCTTGGGCTATCTTCAGTTTGACAAGACCTTGGTTTATTTCTCTACTATTCCACACAGTGGTTCAACAAAACTTTATCACTTCATACGCTTTTTTTTTTTTTTAAAGATTTTGTTTATTTATTCATGAGAGACAGAGAGAGAGAAAGAGAGAGAGAGAGAGAGAGGCAGAGACACAGCAGAGGGAGAAGTAGGCTCCATGCAGGGAGCCCGACATGAGACTCGATCCCGAGTCTCCAGAATCAGGCTCTGGGCCAAAGGCGGGGCTAAACCGCTGAACCACCTGGGCTGCCCTCATACCGATCTTATAGCATCATCTTCAGTTTTTCAACACCTCCATTTTCCTACATTACAAGGAAAATTTGGGTCATTATGTATGAACTGCCTCAGGTTCTTATTCCTTTCTTACATTACATCCATTTTCCATTTTAAGGTCTACTTCCTGGACTCTTGATCAAAAACTGTCCAGTCTTGTCCAGGATTTCATCCAAATTCCATCTTTGCTTTCTAGAGATTTTGTAATTAATTGGCCCTATTCTCTGTCAAGTGTTCAACCTTTCCCTCTTTGCCAGCTTCTTCTCCAAAGCTTGTAAACAAGCTCAAGTCCTTGATCTTGAAAATCTACCCTGTGACCCTAAATATTTCTCTAGCTAATTTCTTTCTCTTTCACAGGACACGTTCTTGGGAAGAATAACACACTTGATTTCTCAACTTCCTTATTTACTCTTCTCAAGTTACTACAACCAAGTTTCTAATCCTACCACTCTATTGATGCTTCTTTGCCCAAGGTGACTTTGAACTGGCTAAGTACAGTTGACACCAATTCTCATTTTAGCACCATTCATCTTTCTCTTTGAAGCTCTCTGCTCTAATTTCTGTAGCACTACTACCTTCTCAGTGTTCTTTACAGGTTCTTACTCTCCATTTCCCATTGAATGTTGGTGTCTAGAATCCAATCTTTGACTCACCTCTCTTTGTTCTATGCATGCTCTCTTGGGCATTTCTTTGTCTTCCTCAGCTTCAGTTGTACCCACACAGATGTTTATAAGAATTTTCTTAGGCCAAATCTAGGAACAGGGCTAAATTACATATCTAAGAGATGTGTCTGGAATGCTGTATGTTGTATGCTGCTGGTTCCAAATCTAAATGGCCATTTACTCTCTTGAGTTTCATTTCTACCATCATGCCTGAATAGTCTAGTTGACTATTGATGGTAGCCATCTGAAACTTTGTATGACCACTTTAAAATCAAAATGTTCAACCTACCACTTAATAAGTTGAGAAAACTTGGAGTTATCCTTGAGTTCCCTCTCTTTGCCTTATTTCCATCCTCATATCTTATCAATAACTAAGTCCTATAAATTTTACTTCATTATTTCTCCTACAGGTCATCTTCTATCTGCTGTCCTCACACAAAACTTTGTGAAAATGCTTTTGAGTGAAATCTAGGAACAGGGTTAATTTCTACATCTGAGTCGATATTTGTGGAATAAAGAAAGTTGGAAGCTCATCCATGAACTTCACTAATTTAGTATAAATGTGAGTTCAGAGCAAGATGGGACCATGAGAACATTAGCATCCTCAGAATTGGCTATTGGGTTTGCAAATGATGTGGAACCATTGCTCAATAGTTTTAACCTACAGCTTAAAAGTCGGGGAGACCTCAGCTAATGTTTGTGTTACATATTATCATGGTGACTTTGCTCTTGTTTATGCAACTTCATCTCTCCTAAATTTATTACTAAGAAATCATTTTAGGTCAGAAACTCTGTGTCATTATATCTCCAAGACCTAACATGGCCAGTATACTTAAAGGTCCTCATTAAATGTTTGTTAAAAGAATAATTGTCATACTGATGTAGATTTCTTGAATTCAGAAAAAAACTACTAACACTTTAGATAGGATCTCATGTTTAATTTATTCCCATGTCTAATATATCAAAAATACAAATGTCATAAAATTACTCTATAGTTCATTAAAAACTGGAAAACAACAATAACTAAAGATTACTGAACATTTTCAATGTGTCAGAAACTTTTCACTTAAATCCTGATAATAACCTTATCACATAGATATTATTCCTATTTTACAGTGGAGGACACTTACTATTTTTTTTTAAGTTGAATAATTTCTTCAGGGCATCATGGCTTATAAGCAGCACCAAAGCTCATTATTTTTTGTACTACACTTGGCTAAGTTATTGAAGTTGTTTATATTCTGGAAAGAGAAAATATGGCCTAAGCTGCATCTATAAAAAAACTAAAACTAAAGAAACTTAATCAAATCTGCTGGTATAGTTTCCTGATCACTAATATTGGTTCTGAGCATTCCTTAATTAAAATAGGTTTATTGCATCCAGTGTCAGAATGTGAACCAGGAATAGCAGGTTGCCTTAGCCATACTGTGGTATATTTCACTCATGGCACTGATTAAGTTTTGGCCCTGTTTGCATGCATAATAGAAAAATAAATGTATATGTATAATAGCAAATAGAAGCAGTTATTCAAGTAATTCACTGAAATAGATCCAGTTTTACATGTAAATATTTTAATGAAGATACTTTGGGGAACTGGATGTTCTGTATAGTTGTGTTAACTAAATTCCCCACCTTGCTGTCAGGTATTAATAGAACAATAGCAAAAGAAAGGTTTTTTTGTTTGTCTATTTTTTTTTTTTTAACAAGGAGATGAACTGGCTTTATATCTTCTTAAAACAAAAGTAAGGTATTCCTTGGCATATGTTATACAGGTCTAGATGGGCCTCTATTCTGTGAACAGGATTAGAAATTAATTAAATAATTATCAGAGAAGATTACAAATGCAAACTTTTCTTCATTTCCATAAGAATTTACTTATGATGGGAAAACAATAATACAGACATTGTATTTTATTACTTATTTATGCTGAAAATTGAATTCTTGATCTCTTACACCTACCTAACGTATCCATCCCCACTTTTTCCCATCTCAGTTATGGCAGTTCATTTTTCCAGTTTCCCAGAACACATCAGTCATCCTGATGCCTCTCTTTCTCTAGAAGCCCCAGTCCAGTCTGTCAATCATATTGATTTTTTTAAAAAAATATTTTATTTATTTACTCATGAGAGAGAGCGAGAGAGAGAGAGAGAGGCAGAGACACAGGCAGAGGGAGAAGCAGTCTCCATGCAAGGAACCTGATGTGGGACTCAATCCTGGGACTCCTCAGAATCATGCCCTGGGCTGAAGGCAGCGCTAAACGCTGAGCCACCTGGGCTGCCCTAATTTTGAGATTATATCCAGAATTTAACCATGTCTTACGGAATCTACCGTAATAACTCTCGAGTGGAAGCTATCATCGCCTCTTGCCTGGGTTACGGCAAAAAGACCTGTACTCTACAGGTAATCCGGCAGCCAGAATAATTATTTTAAAGCCTAAACTACATCATGTCAATCCTCTACTAACAGCCTCCCTGTCCCAGGCACATAGGCCTACCATCTGGCCTCCTAGTACCTCTGTGACCTCACATTATACTATTTCTTTTCTTTCTGGGTCATTGTTTTTTTAGGTAAAAATGGCCTTTGGCCATTCCTGCAACTTACTAGGCTTGTTCCTAATTCAGGGCCTTAGCATGGGTTGTTCTTACTGTCTGGAGTTATCTGCAGATATCTCTTTCTTTAGATATTTGCAGTTCCCTCCTTCACCTTCATCAAATCATTATTCAAATGCCACTTTCTCAGTGAGGCCTACGCTGCTTGCCCAGTTTAAAACTGAACAATTATCCCATTCCTCCTGTGCTTTGTCTCATTCCTTATCCCTTCCCTGTTGTATAGTTTTTTCCCTCTGTTCTGTTACACTCATAACTTTCTAACATATTATTTTATATTTTACTTAGGTATTTATTGTTCAGCTACTCCTACTATATTTGATTATGGCATGGATTTTTGTCTGTTTTGTTCACTGCAGTTCCTAGAGTAATGTCAGGCACATGGTTGGCCTATAATAATTATTTGTTGAATGAATGAACTAATAAGCACCCATCATTTACACTCAGTGAATAGACTTCATCTTTGAGGGGAGAAATGTAGAAGTTGTTTCCAGAATAAGAGGATTACAATTATATATATTGGATTCCATGGGAATGAAAGTAGCTAAGTTTCCATGTGTCTACAGAGTTTGGGGGCTCTTTGACACCCTGATAATGTATTATTCCTTTCTCTTTCTAAATCTCAAAACATGATCATTTTCTCAGCAGCGAAGGACTAATTTTAAAGGATCCTGGAGTGTTAAATCTGCAATGAGAAGTTCCTAAGATGATGGATCATGATTACAGGTCTACAAGTTGCTCAGAATTCTTAACATTTCTTCTCTCATCATTGTATTGCTCTTGAAATCTATGAATATAATTTTGAAGGTATGGGAAGCCCGTTTGATTACACCTATGAATAATTATGTGATGCGCCCCCTCCCCCCGTATTTCAACAGATTTAATTAGTGCATATTTTTTCATGTTTTTTTTTTTTTGAAGTGCATAATATCAGTTGAACATCCATGTCAGCCTACAGTGAGACCCTTGAATATTCTGTACTTTTGGGTAGCACAAATATGTGGAATGCTGAAGTTATTTTGTACCACTTTAACATCTATCCTTTGCTCATTCCTATTTTAAAGAAGCATAGAATTTTAGGGCTACAAGGTTTCAGTTCATTTGATTTGGTCACCTTATTCTACAGACATGACAAATGAGGCCCAACAACATTAAGTAACTTGCCCAGATACCACAGAACTGAGTAATCTTTTTGGTCAGAATAACTTATTCTAAAAGTAAAGCACACTGGAATTGAAAAATCGTTCTCATATCAGAAAGTCAGATAATTAACTGAATATAGCAACAATTGCAACCTGCAGTTCTACCCCATTTATTTCCAAGGTGATTATATAAACACTGGAAGTCTAGGGCAAAGATAGCAAAGAACATAGTAGTTAATAAGAAAGAGCTTCCTTGGGATCCCTGGGTGGCGCAGCGGTTTAGCGCCTGCCTCTGGCCCAGGGCGCGATCCTGGAAACCCGGGATCGAATCCCACGTCAGGCTCCAGGTGCATGGAGCCTGCTTCTCCCTCTGCCTATGTCTCTGCCTCTCTCTCTCTCTCTCTCTCTCTCTGTGTGACTATCATGAATAATAAAAAAAATTAAAAAAAAAAAGAAAGAGCTTCCTTCAGGTATCCTAATAAATAAGGGTTATGGATCCCAAAAGAATAAGAACTTGCAGGTCACCTGAAGTAAACTGTTCTTATGATATCCCTATGAGGAGAAGAGACCACTTCATCATAGAGATTCCATATTAGGCATAGTTGCCACTATCTGGAGAATTAGGGTTTCTTTCATTCTTTAACCTCCTCATTTTTAGGATGCCAAATTACTTAGATATCTGTGCTTTCTTTTGCACTAGTGACTCTATATGAAGGTTATTATGCCAAACAAATGTGAAAGTCTATGGTAACAATGCTTCATTTTCCTTTAACAGCTTTGTTTAAGGGATAGAGACATTTTTGTGGTGTGATGCATTCACTTGGTCTCCTGGCATTTTCTCCACATGCTTTGGAAATCAACTATTTTTCTGAGGGGTGGTAGTCGTGAATGTCTGAATTTCAGCAACAGCTTCATTGTTTTAGCTTTGTTATAATTAAGATACCCTAGCAGCGTCAATAGTTTAGGATACTTGATATTAATCTAAGGGAGGATATTTTGACCCTTTGTGTACAGCAGTGCTCTCCAACTACAAACGAAATTATGGCTAAATCAAAATTTTAAAATGGATTTTAATAGATTCCAGGAGGTAGGAACACTAGGATAAGTCATGTGACTTCAAAGCTAAGGTCTCTGCCAACTGCACAATTCATAATTTCCTAAGAGTGAATTTTTGAGTTCTCTCTACCAGCGCCTGGTTTAATTCAGTTTCCTTTCTCTGTGGCTCACTTTCATTAACTCCTGTTGCATGTGATAATACGTAGATTAGACACCAGTAGCCTGAGAGTAAGATGTGGGTTCTATTCTGAAAAGCTAGGTCAAATCTGGCCTCCACATGATGCAGGTAAAACTCCCGTACAAGTACTATGGCAACATTAACTGAATGTAGTTTTAATTGAAACGATCTGCTTTGGGTTATAATTCCTTATATGTAATATCAATTTTTCTCTTAATTATTTTCTAGGTAACATACTTGAAAAGGGTTTTCAACTACTGCATAAATTGGATTTGCTTTGTAAGAAATTGTAACAATTCTTACTTTCCCTTCCTTATACTCTACACTTTGCCCAGCATTGCATCAGGCCCTGATTTACACATTATGATGAACTCTGACATCCTAAATATATTTATTATCTTGGAACTTTATTTGGCAAATAGTAAAGTGTTGGGGATATTAAAAAGAACTACACACAAAACTAACTGTAGACTCAACTATGACCCAGAGGAAATAATGAAATAAGTTGCTATTTTTAAAAATGTAAGCAATTAGGGCAGCCTGGGTGGCTCAGCGCTTAGTGCCTGCCTTCGACCCAGGGCACGGTCCTGGAGACCGGGGATCAAGTCCCACGTTGGGCTCCCTGCATGGAACCTGCTTCCCCCTCTGCCTGTGTCTCTGCCTCTCTCTCTCTCTCTCTCTCGCTCTGTGTCTCTCATGAATAAATAAATTTAAAAAAATATTAAAAAAAAGAATAAATAAATAAAATAAAAAAGTAAGCAACTAGAAAGAAAAGATGGTCAGAACAGAGATATTCATAAGCGAGAAAGTAACTGGAGCAATAATGCCTTGAAAGACTTGATGAGGATTAGTAGTTGAATTTCTGTGAAGCACTTTATATTTGACGTCCCAGGAGTGGACTTAAGCATGGATGCTAACTCAGTTTTCTTCCCTAAACAGCTGAAAATAATGTTAAAAATAAGACTTCCTGTACTGAAGTAATTGACCGTTGTATTAAAGAGCTCCATCGGCATCCCTCAAATGGAGAGCACAGGACAGGTGGTTCCAAAGTGGACGTGCAAGATTTAAAAATGAGGAACAGGGGATCCCTGGGTGGCGCAGCGGTTTAGCGCCTGCCTTTGGCCCAGGGCATGATCCTGGAGACCCGGGATCGAATCCCACGTCAGGCTCCAGGTGCATGGAGCAAGCCTGCTTCTCCCTCTGCCTGTGTCTCTGCCTCTCTCTCTCTCTCTGTGTGACTATCATACATAAATCAAAAAAAAAAAAAAAAAAATGAGGAACAGGCCAAAATCCCAAGGAAAAATAATAAAATAGGATCATCCCCAAACAACAACAAACCACCCCCTGATACAGAAAGAAGATTTCAAAGATAAAAACGTGGTGGTTAGGGGATCCCTGGGTGGCGCAGCGGTTTCGCACCTGCCCTTGGCCTGGGGTGTGATCCTGGGGACTTAGGATCGAGTCCCACGTCGGGCTCCCTGCATGGAGCCTGCTTCTCCCTCTGCCTGTGTCTCTGCCTCTCTCTCTCTCTATGTCTCTCATAAGTAAATAAATCTTTTAAAAAAGCAAAAGTGGAGGTTAGACGCCCGAACCCGGTACCATGAGGCCGGCGGCCGGAGCGAGGTATTCCCTGGGGCCCACCAGCAGGTCCCAGCGCCTCTCCGGGGATCCTGCGGCAGAGGCAGGGTGGGGAGCGGGCTCTGCAGGGCCTGCGGAACACGCGGGCGGCGCCGGCCCTCGGGGGAGCCAGTCTTTTGGAGGTTCCCCTCCCCCCTGCCGAAAGCACAATCCGGGTAAGACCCCACTTCACCCCCATTCCTAGGCAGAAGCTCACACCCGCCAATCTCTGCCCGGAAGCTGCAAGCAAGCTTCCAGCGGAGGTCACTCAACCGCTCGAAAATCCGAGCCCGCTCAGCTCCGTTCTTCAACAACCGCCGGGGCCTCGAGCCGCCTTCGACGCTTCCCCCCGCAGGCCCCGCTGGGCGGCCGCCGCCGGGACGCCCGGACCGCCGCACCGGAAGCGGCCGCGGCTGCGCCCCGCGACGCCCCGCCCCCAGCGAGCGTGGCGGAAGTGGCTCGCTCGGGGAAGGAGACCGCGGCCGCCTGGCCGAGCGCGCATGCGCTAGCGCCGCGCCCGCGCAGCTGGCGGTGGGGGCGTCCGCCGCGCTCCCTCCTCGTGTCCGCGGCCCCCGCCCCGCGGAGAGTCGGGCTCACGCCATCTTGTGCCCCCTCCCCCCCAAACCCCTGCCCCGGGCTGAGCCACTTTCTGCTTTTCGACACTCTCAGCCCTCCACCCCGCCCCCTTTCGTAGCGTGTCCCGGGCGCCGCCGCAGAAACCGCAGCATCTCTCCCCACCCTGTCCACGCGGGACGCGCAGCCGTGCCTACAGTGTTAGAGCGGAGGTTGTAGGGGCGCGGGGGGGGAGGGAGGCGGGGCGGGCGGGGAGAGGTCTGCCAACCGGGAGGGACGGCGCGCGGCAGCCCCGCGCCTGGGGGCCCCGCCCCGCCCTGGCCCTGGCCCCGGCCCCGGCCCCAGGGCGGCTGCGGGGGAGGAAGGGGCGCTTTGGGGACCGGGCCCAGGGAGACGCTGCCCGGCTGGGCCCGGTCCTCCCGCCGGCGGGGAGCAGCCTCTTGACTCCTCCCCGTGGGCGGGAGGGCGGGCGCGGGGCGCGGGGCGCCGGCTGGGCTGGGCTGCGCTGGGCTGCGTTAGGGACCTTGGGCGCTCCTCCAGCTCGCGAGCTGCCGGGTAGACTCCTGGGGAAGGAGCGTTAGGGAGCGTTAGTAGGGGGGTCCGTCCCGGGAAGCCTGTGCCCCCACCGGTGCCCCCTGCGGAAGCTCTTGAGCTCGCATCTGGCCGACGGTCCGCTCTGCGCACGGGGTGGTAACAGCGCGGTTCTGAACCGTCGGCCTTATTGGGGGGAACAGCACCGGGCACTGACCCGATGTTAACTGCCATTGATTCTGGTCTCGCGTGTTTTAAGACCTTCCGAACGACTGTTTTCTAAATTAGAAATCAATACGCTCGAAGGTTTGATGAGCCGGGGTGAGACTTCCAGGAAGAGTGAACACCTGACGCTCAGAGAGGACACTAAGGTGCATCGTGACTGTGCACGCGGATACATTAGCGTCACTCGGCGAGGCTGCTACACAACAAACTTGAAACTGTTTCGTTTGAAAGAAATTAGTATATGTTTATCTGGGAGGAAAGGACCTGAGGTCTTAGTAAATGTTAGGAGTTAGAACTCAGGAAACGGAATTGAGTTAGCTGTGCGGAGATGTACTTGAAGGGCAAACTGAGGACGGATCTCCTGGAATTTCTGGTGGATGTTTCAGAGACTGGGTTTGATTGGATAGGATGGACAGGGTTTTTGATGGGGCTTTGCAAAAGGAGATGCACTTCATTGTACCTCATTATTGCAGACTTATTTCTGGGAATCTTGAAGCAGAGATCTAGAGCAGCCTAAGTTGGGAGCACCCTAAGTCTAGAGCAGCAGTGTCCAATATTGTAGAACTTTCTGCCATGTTGGAAATATTCTGTAGACTGTGCTGTACTAAGACCGTATCCACTAGCCTCAGGTGGCTCTCGAGCACTTGGATAGTGACTAGTAGTGCATTGAGGAATTTAATTTTAAAATTTAGTTTCAATTAACTTAAATATAAATAACCACGAGTGGCTGGTCCTTGTTGGACAATATAAGCTTAGAATTTAAATTTAGACTTTGAGACCCCTTCTGATTCTTGACTTGGTCGAGTTATAAGTCAAAGAAGCCGAGTCTTGGAATGTTTGTTGCCATAGGGAATCCTAATTATATTCAAATAATGCCTTTTGCTCAAATATTATAGTTAAAAGCATGGGTCTGTTAGTACTTATTTACAGCTTGACAAATTAAACTCATTCTTTTGACTCCTTAGGTGGTTCAGCTAATGCCAGATTCATCTGGAGAGCCATAGCAATACTAACTGACATTTCTTTTAATCATTATTGTACCAAATTGTGACCATGGATTTTCACTATCTTCTATCATTTTGGTTAGGTTTAATGAAAACTTTTCACGTTTTATTCATTTTTTTTTCCATTTGAAAGATGGGGTTTTAAAAAAAACAACTTTTGTATGATAAAGCAAATTGATAGTCTGTAGTAGTAGCCTTTGAACATTGGGCCATTTTATTTTTTTTTGCTAAAGATTTTATTTGAGAGAGGGCTCAAAGTGGGGGGAGGGAATTGAGGGAGGGGGAAAGCAGACTCCTGGCTGAGCAGGGACCTGGACTCCACTCAGAGCTTGATCCCAGGACCCTGAGATGAGGACCTGAGTGGAAGGCAGGTGCTTAATGGACTGAACCACTCAGGTGCCCCAGCATTGGGCCTTTTTAGAAATAATTTTGTGGTCATTGGTATTCAGAACTTTTGAAGAGATAACTCTGAAACTGGTATTTGTAAAATTTCTTTCTTTGAGGGCAGCCCGGGTGGCTCAGCAGTTTAGCGCTGCCTTCAGCCCGGGGTGTGATCCTGGAGACCCGGGATCGAGTTCCGCATCAGGCTCCCTGCACAGAGCCTGCTTCCCCCTCTGCCTGTGTCCCTGCCTCTCTCTCTCTGTGTGTCTCTCATGAATAAATAAAATCTTAAAAAAAAAAAAAAAAGAAATATGTAGGCTGTTTTTTTTTTTTTCTTTTTAAAGCAAATATCTGTAGAGTTCAGTTTCAGAATAAAACTTAAAAAAATACATTTTTTAATAGATAGCACCCTTAACTCTGGCCTGGTGCCTGTAAAATGGTGTCCTTGATCTCAAGGCTAAAAGATCGTCATTAGATCTGAGCCAAAAACTTAAAGCTCATGGATTAAGCATGTACAGAGAATAGCCTATATCATACAAATCAGGATGGGTTGCTCTTATATAGGGTGATTGTATACCCCACCTTCCCTGCGACAGTCATTATTTAGACCCTGTTTTTCCTGGTATAATTATTAATAGAGCCCCTTTCATATAAAAAATGTCCCAGTTGGTATCACATATGATCACCCTACTTTTATTCTTGTTGAAATTTGTAATATGTAATTTTAGGAGGATTAACCCTATTGCAGTCTCACAAATGTACTAAAGTATTGAGAGAATTATTGCTTATGTGCTCAAGTAATAGATAAGAAATCTAGAATAAGGCCAGCAAGTGACCTGTCCATTTAAGCTGCTGGTAATTAAACATTTTTTCTTTTCTCCTTATGTTAGATGGAAATCTTGGGCAGCTTGAATTTTGGTTTTCTCTACATAAATGATCTTTGGTGTAGGAGGCTCAAAGTTAGGCCATGTCAATCAAATCAGAAGACACTATTCTTGTTGAAAATAACTCCCATTTTATTTTACGGTGAAGTTGAACAGTGAAGTTGGTCAGAAATCTGTTTATGTATTTATAATGTTCAAGAAGGATTTTGCTTATAGTTCACTCAAATAATAAAAATACTTAGCCAAATGCATTATTGTATTAATTTATACTGTGATTGGTAAAATGTTTTATTGAGACTCAAACACACTTGGTTTGAGTCCTTACTCTGCTGAGGATTAAATCCATGTGATGATGTGTTGGGTATAGCAAAGCACATAAGAATTAAGTGCTCAGTAAATATTAGCTGTTTTAGCCTTAAGTTTATTGAACAATAGACCTGGAAGAGCTATTGATGTTCTGAGATACATTGTGGATAGATGCAAAGAAGTACTTAAAACTAATTCTGAAAACATAAGTTAAGCCCTTTTCTACCATATTCTCTCCTTGTGACTGTAGTTCAGGTATTTAACTTCTCTGATCCTCATTTTCCTCATCTATAAAGTGGAATTAGTATCTCAACTCATCCCAGCCTTCTCACAGGATTGCTGAAGACTTCAGAGGAGAATTACACAATTGTCTTGCTTTACAAACATTTTATTTTTTAATTGATTTTGTCCCAATTTTGTCAACCTACTACCTCTAGTAAAGATTGACCTTAATCTGCAAAAATTGTTGTATATTTTTATTTGTAAAACAGCATAGAGTATATTGGGCACTGCCCGAGGTTGCTCTCTTTAATGGTACTGTAAATGATGGTAATGGTGCTTGACTGATCTGGTTGCAATATATTTTCTTCTCTCTCTCTTTTTTTTTTTTTTTTTTTACTTCTTCAAGATTTATTTATTTTAGAGGGGGGTGCAGAGGGAGAGCGAGAACCCCAAGCAGACTCCATGCTGATCATGGAGCCTGACGTGGGGCTTGATCCTAGGACCCTGAGATCATGACCTGAGCCAAAACCAAGAGTGGATGCTGCCTGGGCCACCTAGGTGCCTGTGATATATTTTCTACATAGAACAACTACATACTGCTGCTAAGGGAGACCCAACATTTTCATGGGCATTTGATGTGTTCCATCTAGTTCCATGTGCTAAATGTTATATGTCATTTATTTATCCAGACATGTCATTCCCACTTAATAGGTGGTACTGATAAGGCTCTTACTTTTTGGAATAGATCTGTCAGGATTTTTGCATTATACTACTACCTCTGATAATATATGGCTGATAGTGGATATTGAAGGTTAAATAAAATAATGAATGTGAGAATAGCATGCTGTCTGGCATAGGATAGATATGTAGTAGTTGCTGGAAGAAATGGTTGTTCATTGAATTCATAGGGCAGTAAATTGAAATAATTTGTGCGAGAGTACTTTATAAATGCAAAATAATATGCAAATACAAATTAAAATCTTGAAGTATATTCTTGCTATTTTAAATGCTGTAGAGGTTTTATGACTGAAGATTGTATAATTCATTTCATGTTATTTGTTTCTGGATCTTTAAAGGACTACTCATAATTATAACATTCCTTCTCTGAGAGTATATATGTTTAATGATAGTACTTTATGATAAGCTTTTAAGAAACTATAGTTTTGCTTGGATTCTTTCTTTTCTTCTTCTTCATCATCATTATCATCATCATGAACCGAGTGCTTTCTATGTATTAGGCACTGTCCTGAGTGCTTTTTTTTCTTTTTCTTTTTTTTTTTTCTGAGTGCTTTATATATACATTTCTTTGTGTAATCTACGAGAGGAGTACTTTTAGCCTGTATTCTAAAGATGAGGGAACTGAGGCAAGGAGGTGATGTGACTTGCCCAAGGTCACATGGTAAATGTTTCGAGTCTGTATTTGAACTCCAGAGCCCAGCTGTTTACTGCTAAACTGTGAGTCGGCATAGGCAGATACTTCACAACAAAGTTCCTATGACAAACACATTGTGGAGGTCTTATGAGTTAATTATGATCAACTTTTATTTGTATGTTCCTTGTGGGATAGTAGAAAGAACTCAGGACCAGAAGTCAGGGGACTTCAGTTTTAATCCCAGCTGTATCACTAAATAGTGATGTGTCCTTGGGCAGTTCAAGAAACCCCTCTGGACTTCAGTTTCCTCACCTGAAAAATGAGGGATTTGGATGAAATTAGTTTTTTTCAAACTGTAGTTCTGCACCTCAGATGTCTTTGGTTCTCCTCCCACCAGTTTGTATAGTTAGAGTTTGGTCTGTTATAATTGTTTATCTATCTGCTTGAGATTTACTTTTAAGCACAGAATTCCTGAACTTTTGAAGTCATCAGTGTCTGAGTTAATTTTGTTACAAGTCCCCTGATTGCTTACTATGTGCACACTTCCCAGTAATTTCATGTTATTTTAGAGTGTTAAAGGAGATAGGTATCGTTTACAAATGAAAAAAACCAAGGCACTAAAATGGGAGAAGGTTAGTAAATTTTTGTTAAGATATATATGTACATGGACAGAATATTTCAGGTTATTAGCTACCTGGGATCAAAGCCTGACTTTTGTTAGACTTGTGACCTTTACCCAGTTTTTACTCTTTGCTTCCTCATTGGTAGGGGGATAATACTTGCCTTGTAGGGTGAGTGTGAACAGATGTGGACTAATGCAGGTGAAAAACCCTGTAGAAACTCTGAAATGCTTATACAAATTCATCAATTTTTTACATGCCTACAGCAAATCTTTTTTATTTTTAATCACATTAACTGTGTTTTTAACTGCATCAGATAGTTTATTGACTTGTTTATATTTAAAATAAACGCCTCATAATGTGAAATATTTCTAGGATGTGAATTCAGAGTAGGAGAGAATCTTGATGTTGAAGAGAGCTCCTCTTTTGACATCCTTGTCAAATACACTTACTACAAAAAGTCTGATTAACAAATTTTGCATTTATCTGAAAAGTTAGCCATTAAGTCACTCAATTATATGATATTTTATGTAAAACCAGCAGTGTTTTAATATGAGAAAAGTAAGCTTGCCATTTTGTCAGGGTTTGAATGCTACGTATTTTAGGACAATCTGGTAGGCACATTTGTAGTGTTCTTCAATAACTATTTTTGCAAAGAATAAAAAATTTCTGTGAAACTAAGTGTTTCCCTAAGAGAGTACTGGATATGAAAGCACTTGGAATGGAAACCTATATTAATATGAGACTACAGAAGGAAAATATAATAATACAAATTCATAGGTCTCTGAGCAGTCTGTCACTGAGCTCCTATGTCTGTAGGTAAAAAAAAAAAAAAAAAGTAATTGTTCATGTAGCCAACTAGGATATGTAAATGCACAGTTTCTATCTGCCTATTGGGAATTTTCATGGTTTACAGATGTTTTGATGTTCTTTTCAATTCTGATATATTTTTTGAATGCCTGATATGTGGTAGCCGCTGTCTTCTTTATAACACCCCTCAGAGAGAGGCAGAAATTATTCTTGACAGATGGAGAAACTGAACTTGAGAGATTAGTTGGTTCTTATTTTAACATTCTACGGTATTGATTAATTATCCTTCTTAGCACAGCCCTGTGACCATGACTTATTTCAGTTTTCTGTCTTAGAACATCTGTCACAAAACTTCTACAGGATTTTAATTCTACTTAAATGTCTAATAGTTGCCTGAGGCTTAATATGGCTCAAACTGAACTCCTGGTTTGTTTGTTTTTTCCTTTTCAGTTTTCCTGATCTTAGTAAATGGCACACCATTCAACCTGTTGCTCAGGCCCCAATCTTCAGAGTCATCCTTGACTGCTTTTCTTTCATACCCTATGTTTAATCCATCAGCAGGCAGCTCTGTCTTCAAAATATATTATGGAAGTCTCGCTACTTCTAGTATAATGTCACAGCAGCAAGAGTTCTCTTTTTAAACCTGAAATATTTCAGGGGTACCTGGATGGCTTAGTTGGTTCAGCCTCCAACTCTTGATTTTGACTCAGGTCATGATGTCAGGGTTATGTGATTGAGCCCCTCATTGTGCTCTGCACTCAGCCAAAAGTCTGCTTGGGATTCTCTCTCTCCCTCTGCCTGTCACCCCCCTGCCTTGTGCCCACATGCTTGTATGTGAGTGCACACATGTTCTTCTTTTTCTCTTGGAAATAAATGAATAAATCTTAAAAAAAAAAAAAACCCTAAAATATTTCAAGTCTCTTCTCTTTTCACACTTCTCATCGCTTCACATTGTATTCAACTAAAATTTAACCTTTATGACTGAGGGGGTTTCATATCATTTGTCCTCTTGCTAACTTTCAGACCTTATTTTCTACTGCTTACCCTCCTTTCCCTCTTCATTTGAGCCCCAGGACCTTGGTATTTTGCTATTCTTTTTGCCTGGAAGTTCTTCAGAGCTCCTTCCTGGGCTCCGTTCGGATATTCTATGAAATGTCACCTCCTGGTTGAAAACAGCTTATATAATTTGTTTTCATAGCATTTGTCACTACCTGACATGTTTATATTCTTGTCTCCTGCATTATAGCTTCTTTTTGTCTAGCTCAGTCATGATCGTATCCTGAGCTCTTACAACAGTGTTTGCCCTGTAGTAGGTGCCCAATAAATAGCTAGAAATGGATAAAGCCAAAGCACAGGTGGTGCATTGGCTTTAAATAAGAAGGTGCCTTTAACGTCAGAGGAGGGAATAAGGAGAAAATACAGTGGGTTTGGTAGAGGGGAGTGGAGGCAGTTAGTAAATGAAGGCTTTTCATTTCTCTGGGAAGGAGGAGGAACAGGTGCAGTCATCTGCCAACAGTTGGGGAAATTTATTAATAAACTAATATGTGTGCATTGAAATAGTTAATGTTAAACGAAAGAATTAGTAAATGAAAACATTAGGTGACAGGGAAAGGAGAATTCCCGATGATCATGAGTCTGGGAAGTCTTGAAGATATGGAGTTTAGGCTGAGCTTTTATAGGCAGCTAGGATTTGGAGAGGAAACAAAAAGTATTGTAGGTAGGAGGAACTGTAGACTCTAAAGGTTCAGAAGAACTTAGGATGGTTTGGGAGATACTGGATATTTGCTTTGATTGCTATAGGAAAGGAGGCTGCAGAGGTCCTGTGGGCCTGATTTTAGACAAGTTTTGTCCTCCAGGTGAAGTAGACATGTTGGATGCTTTGAGTAGAGGAGTAACAAATATTTAGAACGAGATAGTATGCAGAATTAATTAGAAAGGTGGGAGATGGTTTAAAAGGTACTGTAGTAAGAGTATTAGGTGAGATTGGTGAGGAAGAGATCACATTAGAATTGCTTTATTAAAGGAAGTTATACCAGGAGCAGATTGCATAAATGTAGGCAGGAGAGGAGCTGGCAAATCAAAAATTGCCTTGGATTTTTTTGAACTTCTGTGACTCAAGGGTAGTGTTGCTCTTCTAGAGCTGGGAATGTTTGACAGGGAAGCAGGTTTGGTTGGGGAAAATACGCCGGGAAATAGTATAATATATTACAGAGGAGAGTTTTTCTATCTATGAATATGAAGTCTTTGGTAATTATATTAAAATCCCAGTTCTCTATTTACAGCATAGCTAATTGTCATTTTGATCATTGGGTGAATAGTGGTAGCTTCTTACACTAATTAGAATCAAACTGATTTTGGTTAGGAAGTACTTATTCCTGTTCCAATAGTTTTTAAGAAAAATAATTGCTCAATGAATGGTAAAGAGAAATATTTACTATCATACTGCTTTTTTATGGTGCTTCATAATTATGGTGCACTTTGATTCTGCAGTAATCCAGTGACATGGTTAGTTTGGATGTGCTATTCACTTATCTCTTTTTTGTTGTTGTTTAATGCAGTGAAGTATGCTTTATTTTCAGATTGTAACAAGTGTTAAATCTCAGGACAGTTTTCCCGTAATTGTTTGGGTCTTAGCTCCTCTTGTGTCATACCGTCTTGTGCGTTATCTTGAAACTCATTTCATTGAATATATCTGTTAACTTCAGTAGGCTGTAAGCTACTAAATGGCAGAGATAGAGATACATCTTTCTTATCTTTGTGTTCTTTGTTACACCGTTCAGTAATTCGATCATTCACAAAACATTTACAGAGCATCAGCAGTGGTAGGCAATATACAAAGTATTACAATTACAGAAAAAAAATGTCCTGTCATTAAGCAGTTAGCAGTTCAATGACAAGGAAATAGTTAAACCGTAGTGTGAGAAGTACTATGATTGATGCATCTTATTTCGGGTTCTGAACTTATTTGATATGTGGTAAGTGAATACAAATGATTTTTAGTTACGAAAATACAATTAGTTTCAGAAAAATTGCAATTGATTTCAAAATTGCAATTGATTTCAAAAGTTGTAAATTATATGTGAATCATCTGTTCTTTGGGGTTGTTCATGGTATGTTGCTTGTCTTTTAGCAGGTAATTGTGTTTGAGCTTTATATCTTCTGAAGTTCACTTGAAACAGGGCATATATAAATATGTTGGAATTGCCATTGTGTTATCCCAAATAGTAGGTATAGAAGTTTTGACATTTTTACACTTATATTTTTTTATTTTTTACATTCTCAGTGATCGAATGATTATTTGGTAGTATTTTTCACAGCAGGAGAAATTTACATCATGATGTAACTTGAGTTGTTTTTTTTAGACAACAAAACCAGAATGCAGTGTAAAATAGTGTTGGTTTAACCATAATTGCTTCCTGCCTTTGGAGTTCTATGAAAATGAGAATGTTCTGAATGTAACAGTTTTCTATTAATTTGTATTATGTGGGATGTTCAGGTTATGAATGACTGAAATTGGAACTGTATGCTCAGCATCAGTACATAGGTCTGCTGAATAAACTTTCCTCAGCAGTGATGTAATAGAAAAAATGCTAGAACATTCCACTGTCTTTTAATAAATAGGGAGACTGATGGATTTCACAATCCAGATATTTATGTTGTTTTGATGGTGCTATAACTAGTAATAAAGTTTTCAACTCTTTGTGGTATTTTAAGCCAAAGATGTTTTATGGTATTTCTCTTTGGTCATTTAGCACCAGAAATATGAGCTATTATTAGAAGCCCAGTGGCATGTTTATTATATTTTGTTTAATTCACATTTGTAATGTATAACTTTACTACAATTAAAAAATTTTTTATTGTATTTTCTGAGGGAAAGGGTATATCTTTACATTCCATTGTTTTAAAATTAAAGATGTCAATTTTTCTACTCTGTAACAGGATTTTTACAGGTGTGATATAGTATTGGCTATTGACTTAATGATCAGGTTTAAATACAAGTATTAATCAGAGATGAACTTACTGCTTGGGTTCACGTTTAAACTGTGGCATGTTGAAATAATCTAGGTCTCCCTCTGCACATCTGAATTCATTTTGTAAAATATGGCAAACAGCTGCATTTGAATTGAAAGCTAAAACAACTGCAGGACATTATTAACCCATTGAGAAGATTACAGTAGGTTTTCAGTTCCATGTTAACTGTATTTATTAGAGAAAATTGACTTGAGTGCTTCTGCTTTTAACTGACTTTTTTTTATGTCTAGGAGAAAGGAAATAAAGTATTGGGATGATAGGACTTTGATGTGTAAAGAAGTTATGTCTAAAGAAGTTAATTATCTAAATCAAACAAAATGCGGGTATGGGAAATAATTATTTTAAAGATTCTAATGCGCTATCAGTTCATCATGTCAGAAAAATGTTATTCACCTGTTTGATTTAAAAATTAAATAACTTGACCGTCAAAGGATGATCATAGTTATAATAAACTAAGATTGGGACCTTTTACCTCTTACCAAAAAATACTCTTGATGTGAAACATTTGGCAGTAGGGGGACAACTGAAGAGAGCTGTGGGTTTAGTATGATTTTACTTTCTGGAGTGTCTCATCTTCAGAGAGTGTTAAAGCAGGGTGCCTGGATTTGCAAAATGAAAAAGGGGCAGATTGCTTAAGCAGTGTCACGGGACATTTGGCCACAGGATAACCCCCATACTGGCATGGCTTCAAATCTGATGTGAGTCTTCTTAAATCATTACTGTTTTTAGAGGCTGAGGTTAACACAGTATCTTTAAAATTTTCTCCAGGATATCATATCTTTGCCAGTGTTGTATTGGGATGAGGGAGACAGTTTCTGAGGTCCTTGAGAGAGCCAGGTTCTTTCTGTATCACTGTCCTGATTTTGTAGGGCTGTTTCTAGAAGTCATTGAGTTTCTGTCTGTTTTCCCTCAATCTTGGATTTGGTGATGTAATTTTCTTTTTTTTTGAACCTGAGTTCTAATGGTGATGCTTCTTTTCCTGTGTTATTTGTAGATAAAAGTACTTTAAAAGTCTTTGTGGGAAAAAAAAATTTAAGCTTTAAAAAAGTTGATGGGGGGATCCCTGGGTGGCTCAGCGGTTTGGCGCCTGCCTTTGGCCCAGGGCGTGATCCTGGAGCCCCGGGATCGAGTCTCGTGTCGGGCTCCCGGCATGGAGCCTGCTTCTCCCTCCCTCTGCCCCCCCCCTTCTATGTCTATCATAAATAAATAAATCTTTAAAAAAAAAAGTTGATGGCTTTCCATAGCATTCGCTTCTTGATGTGTTTTTAGAATTTTTGCTTTTAGGCTCAATTTGAGTAAAAGTTTTTTTTCCTTCTTTTTCTCTACTCTTACATTTGGCTTGGCCCTTAGGGCCCTCACACTAGACCAGGGCTTACGTTTGCAGATAGTTGGCCTTGCCACAGAAAGGTATTGGGATATTCCAGATCTACCCAGCCATCTAGTGTGCTGCTCATCTCAGGCCTCTATCCTATTGCCTTCTCAAAAGCTTTGTATATGGCCTATATCAGGCAGTATTTTATAGTAGCGTCCTCCCCAACCCCCCAGTTGTCTTTCATGGAGCTGTCCTTCTTTCTCAGTGCTTGGTGAATAACTCTGGTTCAGGTTTCCTGTATCAATTTTAGCCCCCATTGCCCACAGCTGTCAGGTTAGAGGATGTATTAAGAAGATAAATTTCACAGCAAGGTGAAGAATGAGCTGAGATAGAAAGAAAGTAGCTATAAATAGTGCTTATAGAGAGAGCCATAAAGTAGAACAAGAGGAGGAGGATGTAAGAACATGAGGGACAATTTATTTGGTTTCTTACAAATTATAGGGTGCAGAAGGAGTCAAAGACAGTGACAGATTTTGAGTTAGGATACTACTAGCAGTAGTGATGTCAGTACTGAAAAGTATTTTATAAGGGAACTAAGTACTTAATGTTTATTGAATTGCATATAAGTCTTTTAGTGAAAATATTCAAATTTCTTGAATTTAAGGTAATGAAAAAAGAGTAATCTAAATTTGTCATCTAAAAACTTTTAGCTGATTCATTAAGATTCTTAAGGTCTTTCTGTGTACAGTAATAATAGTTATTAACATTGTGTGCTCACTGTTTGCTAAGAGCCATTCTGAATGCTTTGTGCATATTAGTTCATTAAATCCTCACAACAACCCTAAGAGTGGGGGATTATCATTCTCACTTTAAAGTTGAAGGAACTGAAACACAAAGAAGTTAAATGATTTGCCCCGAAGTCCTAGTAAAGTAGCAGAAATGGGATTTGAACCTGGGCAGTCTGACTTCTCCTAGTTTGCTACAGATCATTTAAAGATTGCAGTACTGCTTTATTTTATGATATATTTGAATCTACAGATCATTTTTAGTTTAAGGAAAATTATATTGCAAAATTTATATGGACATGAAATAATAGCTAACATTTATTGAGCACTTACTGAGTCATAGTTGAGGCTTTTATACTTCCATTATTTTAATGTTATTTTCACTAATTCTTGTTTATGGGACTGCCACATGCATTAAATAAAATAGCATATATTAGGATTGGCATCTACTTTCCCCCTTATGCATCAACTTAATTTTATTGGGGGAAAAAACTCACTTTTTAAATTGAAGATTTACTTAACCAAAAGATTATAAAATATCATAGTGCTTGCTTCTGATCTACTGATTGACTTTATTTTTATTATTTATATTTTAGGCTTTGGTTCAGATGGGAATCAGATTATGCAGTGGTTTTCTAATTTTGTATTTTACAGCTGTACCACTCTTTTTTTTATATTAACTCTTACTTGGAACCCCAATATATGAAACAGAAAAATCGGAGTTGTTCTCTGGTTCTGGATAGAACTAGGAGAGTGTGCTTTGGGACCTTTGGGAGCTCCTTGAAATATTGCCTATGAACCATAGTGCTCTCTGGAACACATTTTGAAAACCATGGAGTTCTGTTAAAGTATTTTAATGAGTCTTTTCTTCCATTATTTATTATGAAATTTGTACTAAAATGTTTATCACTTAAGTAATTTTTTGATACTGTATTTGACTAAGCAGTGTTTTCTTCGTTATTATTTCATTTTAAAGTTTTATTTATTTGAGAGGGAGAAAGAGTGCGTCCCATGGGTGGTGGGAGGGCCAGAGGCAGAGGAAGAGAGAATCCCAAGCTGACTTTGTGCTGAGTGTGGAGCTTTAGGTGGGGCTTAATCCCAGGACCCTGAGATCATGATGTGAGTGGAAACCAAGAGTTGGATGCATAACCGACTGCACCACCCAGGTGCCCTCTTTTTACTATTTCATTTTAATAAAGAATATTAAGTGGGAACAAGTCAGATTTATGAACAAATTAGAAATTTAAAATTTTCTATACTTTTTGAAGTAATTTATAATTGCATCCATTTTCCATGCATTTATTTATAGTTAAATGTATTTTGTAAGCCTTATTTCTTTTTTATTTAGATGAATAATACTGCAGCCAGCCCAATGTCTACTGCTACTTCAAGTAGTGGAAGAAGTACAGGGAAGTCCATAAGCTTTGCAGCAGAGTTACAGAGTATGATGTAAGTATGTCTCTGCATCACACATTACTGTTTTGATTTACGTTGATAAAAGATAATAGAAACAATAAAATTTCTAAAACTTAACTTGGAAATGTGGACTTAAGTAAAAATAAAATAGTCTGATAATAGGTTAAATAGCCATATGCAAAAGGAGCAAAATTGGTTAAAAATGCTGCAGTGATACTGTATTTGAAAAATAAGTATTGGTTCGTCTTTATAAAAGAATGAACAATCATAGGGATATTTTTGCTCTAGTTAGTATCTGGTCAGATCTGTGTTATGGATTGTTAATACTGTTTTAGATTTAGAGAATTTTGAATTTGATTATATTTTTGGATATGTTCAGATGTTTTCACAGAGAGGTTCTCAATTTTTCTCAAATACCATAAAAATTCCATGAGCCTAACTTAGATTACTTTTTAGTTTTGATATTTGGAATCACTGTATTACTGAATGTTGAGAAAAAACTTAGAACATTTAAAAAAAAAACATTGTTTTTGAGAATTTGCATGATGATTTCTTTTCTGAAGCTCAAGCTAAAAAAGCTTGATTTCTGGCTTCTTGCATTGACTGACATGGCATACATTGATTTGATAGGAGATAGCATGTTTATCAGAGATGTCTCCTGGCGTATATTAGTGTTTCTTTATTATTGGTTCAGGAGACAGTTATCTGCATAAGTGAGACAACATGTTAGAGCTCTTCTCTTCCTATGGATACATTATTCATGACATAATAGGCAATTTGAAAAGAATGTTTCTGTTGACAATTTAAATATCTTCCTCTTGTGGGTGTATATTGATAGTCTTCATAGTGAATTAACTTTGTGTGATTATTGTTCAAATACACATGCTCTTCACATACTTGGTAAACATACTTTAGACAACACTGTTTATTGAATGTTTAGGTTGTAGGTTCTCAGACTTTTTGGTCTGAGAATCCTTTCATATTTTTAGTTGTCGAAGGCCTTAAACAGCATTTGTTTCTGTAGGTTGTATGCATTAATATTTAGTGCTTAGAGTTTAGAACTGAGGAATAAAAAATTACTAATTTATTTGAAAAATAGTAAACCTATTACATGTTAACATCAATAATAACTGCTCTGTAAAAATAATTATATATTCTTAAACCAAAAATAGGTAACACATTTTGTTAGTTAAGATGAGAATACATTTAAATTATTAATTTAGGAGTCATTTGAGGTGAGCCTATGTTTCAAATTATGGAAAATGTTAAGAGTTTATGCTAATATACACTTTTATATAATAAGCTTCTTCATTTTAGTTTTGTTGCTTTACATTGAGAATCTTTTATGTTGCCTTGTGTTAATTATGTTTCAAAATATTAAATGTGCTTTAGAAGGTTTACAGTAAAGTGAAGAAATCTATTTTCCTGTAGAGCTGGTTCATTGATTTACTTTGTATTTTTAAAAGCTTTTACTTTCAAATTCACGAAATTACAGAGAATAGGATAATGAACTCCATGCATCCATCATCCAACCTTAACAATAATAGTGTTTTGCTAGTCTTATTTAACCTACTCTCTACTTTTCTTTTATGAAATATTTTAAAGCAAGTCCCAGACATCATATATCAAAGTTGGTGGTATTTATTAAAATGGTATATTTGTCATAGGTAAAGAAATAAGTTCTTTAGCATAGGTCCTCAAACTATGGTCATGGTCCCATGGACTGGCTGCCTGTTGTTGAAAATGAAGTTTTATTGGACCTCATCCACACTCATTTATCTGTTATCTGTCGCTGCTTTCATGCTACATGACAGAGCTGAATATTTGTGACAGAGACCATATGGCCTATAAAGCTGAAAATATTTACTATATGGTCCTTTACAGAAAAGGTTTACCTGATCTTAAGAAGAAAGCTTTATTTCCTTTGGTCATTTATACTTAGAGGTTCTTAGTGCATTTGATAGACTGCAGGCCACTTAGGAAAACAGAAAAAAATAAAATAAAAGCTAAATTCAGCACTTTCTTATTAAATACTTTTGCAAACATCTTCTCAACTAATATGCTTAAGCTGGATTCAGAATGCACAAGTTATTGTTGGCTACAGCTTTGGAAGAAATGTACATTTTCCTTCTATTTCAGACCTCTTAGAGAGGCCACTCCTAATAGTTACATTCATCATTTATAGTTTGAAGTTATTTTTTCCCCTTATGAATTGCTTCATAGAACAGGAAAAAAAGGGCCCAAATTGGGGGAATCCGTTTAAATTTACCAATATTTTCTCTTGGTAAAAGATTTTTAGGCTTTTGATTATATAAGAAGCAATATACATTTATTTCTGCTTATTTCATACGTGGAGTGCAGACTTAAATCTTCGTGTTTATTTTGTGTTGTAGAAATTTATTGTTTATCTCCCCACCCCTGTTTCACAGTTCTGTTAAGCCTGTTTGTTTTGTATTACTGTTTTTAATCCTTTATTATTACTGTCTTTCCTAGTCATTCACCATTAATGAGCTGTTTTTCTCTTGGCTCCCTGGCCTTCAAATAAGTAACAATATTGTAGTGTCATTTCCAGGGGAATAGTTTCACTGAAAGATGTCTAGTTGTCAAGCACAAACAAAATTGTCATCTGCTATTAAACATAGAACTGGCAGCTGGTCTGTACTACTGTTAGACCTTGGGTTGACTATATTTTAAGTTTGGGTTGTAAACAGTACAGAGAAGCATTCTTTAGGAAGTGCTTCTACAGATTGGAAACTAAAGGATTACCAGTCAAACAGTTGCCGGAGTGTGGGGGATGACAGCAGCTTTCCCTTACCTAGTGCATGTAACTCAACACGTTTGCTACATGCTTCTTATCACAGCTCTTTGAATAACGTGTGCTGGGAGGATCCAGAGGCTTTTCATTTTTAAGTTAATTGAACTCAAGTGGTCTGTAAATTACAAAGTGAAATCTCTTCAGTCTACATGGCAGGTATTTTAATATATTTCTTAAGAATTTTGATTAAATGCATGTCAAAGAGTTCTTCGTTAGGCTTTTCTTCTTTATTTTACTCATTCATAGATTTCTTGCTGTGTTATATTGCCCTGTTTTGGGTTTTTGGCCTGATGATGGTACCATGTTTTACTGCTTGGTAGCATTTAGTGATTCTCATGTGACTAAATTAGAAAATGATCTTGTGTTTACATCTTACTTACATTTTGTAAGAATTCTTCCAAATGAAAATTTCATCCTTATTTAAAAATCACAGATTGAAAGGAATTTTTTTTTTTTAATAGATTTTATTTATTTATTCATGAGAGACACAGAGAGAGGTAGAGGCACAGGCAGAGGGAGCAGCAGACTCCCTGCAAGGAGCCTGATGTGGGACTCAATCCCAGATCCCGGGATCATGCCCTGGGCTGAAGGCAGACACTCAACCACTGAGCCACCCAGGCATCCCTAAAGGAAATTCTTTTAATCCTTTCTTAAATATACAATAAAGTTTACTCTCTTAGCTGTACAGTTCTGCAGGTTTTGCATTTTTAAAAATCAACATTTATTGACTCCTTCTATGGCAGGACCTAGTTACTTTCATAACAGTGTAGCGTAGCAATAGGGAAGAGTTGTGGAGACACATAACTGTCATGTAATAGAATGAAAAATCAATTTTGTGGTAGTACAAAGGAGAGAGTGATTAACTTTGGAGAGTAAGCTTCCTGAGGTCTGTACTTCTGACTCCTTCCTGAAACGCCCATTAAATATTCTGTGAACATCTCAAACTTACTATGTTTACAACTGAACAAAAAGTTTTTCAATAAGATTTGCCTCTCTCCCTGAGATTTTTTGGGGTACATAGCAACAACCATTTATTATTCCTTGCTGCATTAGAGGAGGGCATAGCTGTCTATGTGTAATGGCATCATTTGGCTATTATTTAGTATTTTGAAGTTAGGAGCTGTGTAAGAATTAAGACCCCATGGGGATCCCTGGGTGGCTCAGCGGTTTAGCGCCTGCCTTCAGCTTGGGGCGTGATCCTGGGGTCCTGGGATCGAGTCCCGCATCGGGCTCCCTGTGTGGAGCCTGCTTCTCCCTCTGCCTGTGTCTCTGCCTCTCTCTCTCTCTCTCTGGGTCTTTCATGAATAAATAAAAATAGGATCTTTAAACAAAAAAAGAATTATGTTTCCAGGTCTAACCTCATGTTAATCTAACTTTAAAGAACCTAATAGGGATGCCTGGGAGGCTCAGCAGCTGAGCGTCTGCCTTTGGCTCAGGGCATGATCCCGGGATCCAGGATTGAGTCCCACATCAGGCTCCCTGCAGGGAGTCTGCTTCTCCCTCTGCCTGTGTCTCTGCCCCTCTCTCTCGCTGTGTCTCTCATGAATAAATAAATAAAAATCTTTTAAAAAAAATAAAGAGACCTAATATGCATTAAAGATGTTTATTCAACTGACACAGGGTTTCTTCACATATTGTTTCCCTGGTGCATTTAAGTTTTTTAGAAAACTGGAGAAAATTTTTAGAAGATAAACAGTGCTAACAATATATTACAACTTCAGAGATGCTTTAATAATACTGATAATAGTGAATGCTTGTATAGAGCATAATGTGTACCAGACACTGTCTGAATACTTCCATATACCATTTCATTTAACCTTCACACAACCCTTCCATATACCATTTCATTTAACCTTCACACAACCCAGTGAAGTAGACCCTGTTATTCATTCCCTTTTTGTAGATTAGATGAGGAAATTGAGACATAAAAGTCAGTAACTCACAAAAATTGCCATTATAGTAAGTGGCAAAACCTCTATTTCAGCCCGGTAATTCCCTCAGAATCCAGGCTTTTGATGTATTATGCTAAACTACATTTCAGCCAATCAAACTTTGATTTTGATTTAGGAAATTGAGTTTACGAATCAGTGTTTACTAATTTATGTGTGATTGGTGTACTGTAATGAAGTAATATGAAAACTGAATAATTATAGCTAATTAGTGTCACTAGTAACGAGGCCTGATTTTTATAAAAAGTTGTTATTTTCATATTATCATAGCATTTATTTCAGTTTCCTATACCTAATCACCACATCTTTTTAAGCAAGGCCATGTCAATACCTAAGAGAAAGAATAATTTTTCTTTAAAATGTGTATTTGTTATTTATATGCTCCTTATTGGATGCTTATATTTGTGATCTATCATAATTTTGTATATAAACATAGCTACATTGCTGAATTTTTAAATGTCTGTTATACTTTATCACCATTAATATTTTACATTAATTTTTGATAAATTTACAGTAAAATATGTGGATAAATCTATCCTTGTACTTTTTGTGGAATCCATCTATTTGGAGTATTTTAAGATATACATTGGTTTATAAATACAACAATAATGAGGAAAATTTTCAAATTATTTAAAATTGGTCACTGTCTTTCCTGAGAGTGAGAAAATGTGTGAAAGCTGATTGAGAACATAAAAAGTGCCATGTTACTGAAAGTTGGTTATACTTAGTTTCTTCTTAGAAATGAAATAAGGAAATGTTTAAGTTGCTATATCCCAAATGAATTAAGTGCTTGAACTGAAAAAAATGTGTCATAAATGGGACAAAATACAATTTTGAATTTGTCCTGAAATATATCAGTTATCTCATGCAAAGCAAGCGATGAGGCCTTCGAGTTTAGGAGAGTATGTCTGTAATTAATTACCAGGGAGAAAAACATGTTGCGCAGTATTAGAAATCAATCTGTAAAAATTGGGGGATGGTCATTTTGATAATTCTGTAATGAAAATCCTTAGTTATATGGGGAAAAATAGGTGTCACTTCATAGGTCCACCATTCACAATTGCAGGAAAGTTGCAAATTATTATACTGGAGAATGGGAATACCAGTTCTGAACTAATTTGATGGTAGAGCCAGGATCTAGCTGATTTGTAGTTACTTATTAGAATTCACTTATCTTTAGTACACACATTTCACTGTGTTCCTAAGTTCCTACATAGACTCTGGCTGAGGGTGTTTTGTAGCATATGGTTTATGTATAGTATTAATTTTCTAAAACCTGAAAACTTATGAATTCTGAAATATGTTTCTCAGGTAAGGGACTTGCATCTACCTCATAGGGTTTATGTGATGATGAAATGAGATACTGAGTCAAAGCACATAGTTAACTGTTCCTGGCACCTAGTAAACAGTGTCCTGTTAGTTCTTGCCATCATCTTTTAAAAAATTTTATCATCAACCTATGATTAGGAAGCTTATAAAAAATGTTTCGAGTGCAGGAGGGAATGTTTGCAGTTTTATGGGAAGAATTTTTATAATTACAGAGAAAAAAATGAATTTTCTACATTATAGCCTGCTGTCCAGTAGAACTTTCTGCACTGGTGGTAATTTCTATTTCTTTGTTCTCCAGTATGATAGCCACTAACTGTTTGTACCTACTGAGTATGTTAAATGAGCTAGGCAACTGAATTTTACATTTTATTTTAATTAAATTTAAATAGCCTTATGTAGCAGGTAGCTACATATTTGACAACACAGAAGAAATAGGGAAAACATAAATTATACATGGACTACTACTTTTCTGGGTTGCTTATATTGTTTTGAAATTAGGAAAATAAATTTTATGTGTTATGTCATTTTTTTGATTTAATACTTTTAAGTAAATAAATAAATGCTGTCACCAATTTACTTTTATTTTGGCTGTCATTGTCCCATAGTTCTTTAAAGATTTGGGGATATTAATTTTTCGTTACTTTGGCAGGTAAGATTTGGAGGTTTAATACTACATTCATGTTCCATTTTTTGGAAAGCACAGGCAATACCGAAGTGTGTTAGTTTCTTAAAAATGTTTTTTTGTGAATTTACATAATATATTTATGCTTAGTCTCACTGAAAGTCCCTTGACTATAGCTCTGAGTATATTGTATTGTATCGGATTATCATGCCAGGGTGTGTAATTGAGTAACAACACTGTAGTTTTGGGTCCTCATTTTCATTTAAGTTTGTAGAATTTCAGAGGGAGAAGCAGAGGGAGAAGCAGGCTCCCTGTGGGGAGGCTGATATGGGACTCGATCCTGAACTCCAGGATCATGCTCTGAACCAAAGGTAGACGCTCAACCACTGAGCCACTCAGGCATCCCATGGATGTAATGCAAAAATGCATGAGAGTTTCATACCTAGAGAGAATCAGAACTGTCCTCAGCAAACTTAAAAATGGTAATGAAGCCCTGGATCCCACAAATTGTCAAAACAAAAAGAGATTCGTTCTCCTATATTAAAAATCTACTATTGGGGTGCCTGGCTGGCTCAGTCCATAAAGCATGCAACTCTTGATCTCAGGGTTCTGAGTTCAAGCCCCACGTTAGGTTTAGAGATTATATTATATTATTTATTTATTAAAAGATTTTATTTATTTATTCATGACAGACACACACAACACACACAGAGAGAGAGGGAGAGAGAGAGAGAGGCAGAGACACAGGCCTTTATATATGAGGGAGAAGCAGGCTTCATGCAGAAGCCTGATGTGGGACTCGATCCAGGGTCTCCAGGGTCAGGCCCTGGGCTGAAGGCGGTGCTAAACCGCTGGGCTACCGTGGCTTGCCAGAGATTATTTTTAATAAATAAATAAATCCACTATTCTTTTACACAAAATTACACATCTTTTTTAATTCTAAGAGTCATTTACATTCTTTATCAATAGAATTCATTTTAAGGAGAGAATCAACACATACTGTAAATATCAAATTTTAATTTCCTATCTGAAATTACTAACCACTTTCTGATATATTTCAGTACTGAAATATATTATTTTAATTATATAAATAATATAATATAATTATATATTATATAAATCATATATATTTCAGTACTGAAATATATCTGCCTCTCTCTGTGTCTCTCCATGAATAAATAAATAAAATCTTTAAACAAAAAAATCCAAAGTGAGAATTGACTTATTCTGTGATGTATTTTAACATGTTAATATAGATACTACTATGTGTGTATATGTTTTTGACATGCTAAAATGTGTCACAAAAAATATATTGGTAAAAAAATATATATTGGTGTGAGTATGCCACCTTTTGCAAATGTATCTTTTTTGATATCTCTGTGTAGATATTTTAAACATTTTAAAATAGCATGTGCCTTTTTAAAGATACTTTAGTCATTAGGTTTTCTAATTGGTGTAACTCTTTTTTCCTGGGACAGAATAAATAGAATTCACAAACCACTGTTCTAAGGAAGAGAAGTGAGAACTGATCTTTCATCTATTATCTCTGTCTGCTTTCTTCCTCCTTTTTTTTCTTGGTTTTCTCTCTCTTGAAAGAACAATGGTTTTCCACTGGTGGTAGGGTTTCCTAGCCTTTTGTCACTTTTTCCCTATTTCTGTTTTATGTGGGCTGATGACGTGTATTTGATAGGGTAACAGTATACTAGTAATATGTTTCTGCCAATTATAGGTTAAATTTAACTTTTTGGGCTAGTCTGGCAATCAGTTGATACATATTTCTACAACAAAAATAACATTCCTTTTGTGTGAAATTACTACTCCCAATCAGCCAAACTTGGAGTACAACTCACTTCTAAGTCAAGTACTATATTTTTCTTCTTCTTCTTCCAATCTAGAATTTGGCTTTAATAGTATTTTGTATACCTTCTAATCCTTGGGAAGGATGTGAACAGAGATAATATTTGTGTGTGTTATTTTTAAAAGATTTTATTTACTTATTTATTTAAGAGAACGCAAGAGAGCACAAACAGGGGTGAAGGGCAGAGAGAGAGAGAGAGAGAGAAGCAGACTCTCCGCTGAGCAGGGAGCTCCATGCTGGGCTTGATCCCAGGACCCTGAGATCAGGGACCTGACTGAGCCACCCAGATGCCTTATTTGTTTTTAATATGCAGTGAAACTTTACTTCTCTGGAATTTATAATAAAATATGTTTTAAAGGACAATAATGCCACATATAAATGATTTAGATAGCATGATATAGTGGAAAGGATTGTAGATTTGCAACCAGAAGATTTTGGTTCACTCCTGCTTTGGTGAGTTTTATATGTTAATAACAAAATCTGCCCCCCCCCCCCCCCAAACAAAAAACCACCCCTAAGACCAAGGAAATGTTATGGATAGAGGAGCTGTTATATCAACCTTTAAAATTAAATATCTTTATATTTCCTTATTTTAGAAGCATGTTATTTTCTGGAAAAAAAAAATCAGGAGGTGAAAGATCATAAAGAACATTTTAAACTCACTGACTTAAAGTACTGTTAATGCTTTGGTATTTATCTTTCTAGTTCTTTTCCAATGCATATGGAAAATAAATACTGAAAAGCCCATATTATAACTGCTATTGTATAACTTGGGCTTTTATTTATATAACATCATAAGCCTTTTCCATATTGATAAATATATGGCATTACCTTTATAGCTGCAATAGTTTGTATTCTATTTCAGTGATCTTGTTAAATATATCATGTTCTTTCTAATATTTCGGTATTACGGATAGGATTGTAATGACCTCCTTTATATATGGATTTATTCCCCTCCTTTCTTTTCTCCTCCTCTTCCTCCCACCTACTTTATCTTTTTCTCTCTCTTTAGTCTGTGTGTGTTATGTGTGTGTTATCTTTGAGCATGTGACTAGATATTTCATTAGGACTAATTCTTTTAAGGTTTTCATCGACCTTCCATAAAGGCTTTAGTGAACTGTAATCCCACCAATAGGATGCGTGTGTGTGTGTGTGTGTGTGTGTGTGTATGTATACATACCTTGCCAGTATTGAATAATGTGACTTGTATTATTTATTTATAAACAAATTATGTATGTTTTCACTTATTTGTATGTAAATTAACATATAATTGAAGTAAATTGGCAATGTTATATAATTTCAGGGGTACAACATAATGATTTAACAGTTCTTTGTATTACTCAGTGCTTACCAAGATAAAAGTGTAGGTACCATCTGTCACCATACAACATCATTAGGGTATTATTGGCTATAATCTCTATGCTGTACTTCTCATCTCCATGACTGTTTTATAACTGGAAGTTTGTACCTCTTGATCCCTTTTATCTGTTTGCCCATCCCCCTCTGGCAGCTGCCAGTTTATTCTCTGCATTTAAAAGTCTGTTTTTTTGCTTGCTCATTTGTTTTGTTTTTTAGATTCCACATATAAGGGAAATCATATGGTCTTTGCTGGACTTATTTCACTTAGCAATACCTTCTGGGTCTACCCATCTTGTTGCACATGGCAGGAATTCATTCTTTTTTGTGACTGAGCACTATTCCATTGTATGTACACACATACAAAAAGAAAAATGGTATCTTTTTCCATTCGGCTGTCGATGGACACTTGGGTTGCTTCCATACCTTAGCTATTGTCAGTAATGCTGCAGTAAACATGGGGGTGCATATATCTTTCCAAATTAGTGTTTTCCTTTTCTTTGGGTTAATACCCAGCAGTGAAATTACTGGATTATATGATATTCCTATTTTTAAGTTTTTGAGGAACCTCCAAACCTTCTACACAGTGAGTGCACTGATTTGCATTCCCACCAGCAATGCATGAAGGATCCTTTTTCTTCACATCCTTGTCAACACTTGTTTTTTGTCTTTTTGATACTAGCCATTCTGACTGGTGTGTGGTGATATCTCGTTGTGGTTTTAATTTGCATTTCCCTGATGCTTAGTGATGCTGAAAATCTTTTCATGTGTCTGTTGGCCATCTGTATGGATTCTTTGGAGAGATGTCTATTCAGGTCCTCTGCCCGTTTTTTTAATTTTTTTTTTTTTTTTAGTGTTGTATAAATTTCTTTAATATATATTTTGGATATTAACCCCTTATTAGATATATTATTTGCAAATACCTTCTTCCATTCACTAGGTTGCCTTTTGGCTTTATTGATGTTTCCTTTGTTGCAGAAAAGCTTTTTATATATTGTTGTAGTCCTAATAGTTTATTTTTGCCTTTGTTTCCTTTGTGTGAGGAGACATATCCATAAAAATGTTGCTAAGGGTAATGTCCAAGAGATTGCTGCCTATGTTTTCTTTTTGGAGTTTTATGGTTTCACGTTTCACATTTAGGTTTTTAATTCTTTATGAACTTATTTTTGTGTTGATGTAAGAAAGTGGTCCAGTTTCATTCTTTTGCATGTAGCTGTCTAGTTTTTCCTATACCAATTATTGAAAAGACTATCTTTTTTTTCTCATTGCATATTCTTACCTTCTTTGTCATAGATTGATTAACCATATAGATGGGTTTATTTCTGAGCTCTCTATCCTGTTGCATTGGTCTGTGTGTCTGTTTTTTTTTTTTTTTTTTTTTTTTTCCTTTCATGAGAGAGACACAGAGAGAGAGAGAGGCAGAGACACAGGCAGAAGGAGAAGCAGGCTCCATGCAGGGGGAAGCAGGCTCTACGCAGGGAGCCCGACGTGGGACTTGATCCCGGCTCTTCAAGATCAGGCCCTGGGCTGAGGGCGGTGCCAGACCGTTGAGCCACCCGGGCTGCCCCTGTGTATCTGTTTTTTCACCAGTACCATACTGTTTTGATTACTATAGCTTTTTAGTATAATAGCTGGAAATCTGTGATTATGGTATCTCTAGCTTTGTTCTTTCTCAGGATTGCTTTGGGTATTTGAGAACTTTTGTGGTTTTATTTGTATGTGCTTATAAATATGTATTTATATTTATGTATTCATATGTATTTTAAATATACTGTTATGAAAGATTTATTTCAGTTTAGTTTTTAATTGGTAATACATTTACATATTTAAAATAATTATTCAGTGAAAAATTTTCCTATTTCTGTTGCTGGATTTTTTTCTCCTTTTGAGTGACAATTTTTATTCTTTCTTGTGAATTCTTCCAGAGTTTATCCACATTTAACATATGAGTATATTCTTATTTTTTCCCTTTTTTACACATGGAGTACCATGTTATAGATACTTTCTTGTATTTCTTTTAAAAGATGCATCAGGAAATTTCTGCATAGCAACATAGACAGGAGAGAGAGAATGTGTTTAAAGTCTAGTATTCTGTAGTTGGGTTACTGTTTGATGAACTCTGAAGCCTAAATAAACACAGGGAGCCCCTTATTAGGAAACTGAGGCAACTTCTAAATGACTTACTTAACTCAGAAGAGGTAATACAATTTTCATAAAAAGCAATCTGTAATCCTTTACCAAGACAGAGTCTTACAGTTTGTGGTGTGTGTTTATGTGTCTGATATAATTTACTTAAGTTCTTATCAATTTTTAGTTATTACTGTGCTACTTAGTACTCTACCTTCCCCCTCCCAACTTAATATACTGTAAACAGTTTTCTGTTATTTGGCAGTTATTTTATTATATGGCTTTCTTTTATGGTATCAATCCCTTGTTATTGAACCATCAGTTATTTCCAGTTTTTTCACTATTATTAAATTGATGTTGAGCAGCCTGGGTGACTCAGTGGTTTAGCGCCTGCCTTCAGCCCAGGCATGATCCTGGAGACTCGGGATCAAGTCCCACGTTGGGATCCCTGCATGGAGCATGCTTCTCCCTCTGCCTGTGTCTCTGCCTCTCTCTTTGTGTCTCTCATGAATAAATAAATAAAATCTTTAAAAAAAAGGTGATGTAATGAAATCTCAGTACCTGTTACCTTATATTAAAGTCTTAGAAGAATTTTTGAATCTAAAAGCTTTCTTGATAGCAACTTCCTAATTTTTCTTCCAGGAAAGTTGGACTGACTGACTTTTCCATCAGCAGTTATGAGAGTATCCCCTTCTATCTCTCTCTCTCTCGTATTTAATAGTTGTACTATTTTACAGCCTTTTTTTTTTTTTTTTTACTACTGAGTTTGAAAATATTTTGATCATATAGATTTCTTTATTTGTGGGCATTTTTTCATATTCTTAGCACAGTTTCACTAGGTTCTTGTTTTTCCCTATTGTTTACTGAGGCTTTTAATATATTAAAGCCGTTGACCTTTTGCTGATCATATATGGAAGTCTCCCCCCCCGCCCCCCAATCTTTTGGTTTCCTTAAGATTTGTTTATAGTGAGTGATTTCTTTTCAGTATTTGAGGTTTCATTTTTAATGTGGTTAAATCAGTCTTACACTTCTTTATTGCTTCTGCCTTTGACAGAAAGACCTACAATTTTTGTATATGTCATCTGGTATTTATATTTCAGGTTTTTCATTTCTACAGTTTAATATTATCCATTGTTTTGTTGTATAGTGTCAGGGAGGGTTCTAAGTTAAACAGTTTTTAAATTGGTTTGCCGGTGGTCTAACCACCACAAATTACATAAGCTTTCCTTTTCCCTCAGAATTGAAATGCTACCTTTATCAGATAATAAATTATTATTTTCGAGTTTTCTGCTTTGTTCCATTGAATTGTTTCTTCCTTTGCCAGTACTGCATTACTTTAGTTATTATAGCTTCTTAATATGTTTTACAATTTGGTATTAGAGTTCAGGGTCATCTGCATAATTTTTCTTTTTAAAATATTTCTTGTCTCTTTTCCTATTTTTATTCTTCCAGATGCATTTTTAGGAACCATTTTATCAAGTTCCAAAACAAATTTTAAGTGCAAATTTTAAGCAGTTTCATTTTTCTTTTCTTTTTATGCTTTTTGCTGTATACTCAAATTTCAGACATTGGTCTTTGCAGTCCATTTTACTTTTAAAGTTGATTAATGACATAATTTTACAGTTAGAAAATTTATTTGAAACAACACTGGGTAGAAACTAATGACTGCATTGGTTAACTAGTGCATGATTAGAGAATGAAGAACTTCTCTGTTTTCTTTAATATTTGTTTTTCTTGCTCAGATGTACAATTGAGCTGTGCCTGCAGCATGTAAAAATCAGCCACACTATCCCCTCAGTTTTAAATTATGCACTTATTGTTTTATTTTGAATGGTGAGCATGATTGGAAACACAAGACTAGTTTAATTTTTTTATAGGTATGTGAAACTGTATTCTAATGGAATTATTTATATATAAGGGTGTCCATGCACTATAAATTATAGAGAATAAATAGAGAATAAATGTATTTAATATATTCATCATATAAATATATGAGGTAATTTAAGCCTTCAAGTCAATTCTATTTTGACCAATTTAATGAATGTATTTTATAGTATATCTTTGCACATTTATTACTGTGTATAAACAGAATACCAGCTACAATTTCATCTTTTTTACACAGAAATTTCATTGTGAATATCATGTGTAGCAATCCACTTGTACTGTAGTGATGCCCCAGGACACCACCGAGATACTTTGCTGCTATGATAAATGGTCTTTGCTATGCTGTTTGATTTTATATATTTTTATAGAGTTTTTATGTTTTCTCTCTCCTTTGCAGCTGCTAATTTTGCTCCTGTCAATGTGCCGCACTCTGGCAGTGTTTCACTTTCCCCTTTTTTTTGAAAGCTGCTTCTAGTCGATGATACACTAGTACTCACATTTATTCAATTTGTATTTAAAATAAGAAGAGTTCATAAGCTAGGAAAGCCTGACACACCCTTCTGAGAAAAATCATATAACCATTGGTGCATAAACTTGGTATCAATTTTGAGAGTTGAGTTTACTTCTTAGTTCTGTTTTTGGCTGTTTTCTTAATAGCTCAAATTGTCAGATTGCAGGTCAAAGTTTATTTGTAAGTCCTATGTTTGGGACTACATCTGTTTTCTCCAAGAAACCGTGTAAGGAGTTTTAGTTAGGTTGCTGGGTTAGTTCAGTACACACAACCTTTCTTTTTCCCCCATAAAAATTGTCTAAAGTAGTATTTTCAGCTATGCCTAATTATCATTCATACCATTTTGAAGAAGTAGGCAAGGCCACTGGCTGAGGTAGGCGGAAAGGGAGGTAGGGAAGCTGCAGGAAAGGGGTAAAGATTTGTAATGGTAACAGGAGTTAGGGAGTAAAAGCTAATTAGGAATATGCTGAGTCTTGCCTAAGTTGTCCTGGACTCAGTTGAGCTTAGTCAGCATTTACGAGGGCTCTAACAGTGAGGTTGTATAATTTCTGTAGCAGTGCTTAGCTGCTGGGCATAGGACTGAAAAAGAAGGATGATTGGACTGCTTTGGGGCTCTGAAGGGCAGATGTGGCAGATGAGTATTTAAATTTAAGATGTTGGAAGTTCGAATCACTGAACCTTGGTTGGTGGGAAGAATGGAATAGAAAATATGAAGGAATTGATCAATTTGTAGAAAAATGGGAGAAAGAGAAGGGTTTGGAGATTTCAGTGAGGTTTTAAAATAAGTAAATTAGAAGTAGTAATTAAGAGAGCTGAAGGAATAGAAAATGTAACAAAATGCTAATGCTAAGAAGCATTAGCTTGGACATCTCATCCTCTGAAGACTTTCCTGGCATGTTCGATCTTGTTAATTGCCTTCCTGTGTGCTGTGGCCCCTTGTACTATACTCTTACAAAAGCTCTCATTGTATTTCAAGGATCTTTACTTGTCTGTTTCTGTTCCCCACTGTAAGCTCATGACTACAAAGATTGCTTTAATTTGCCTGTTTTACAGTACCCTGGTACCTATGAGGAGCCTAGTAGGTTTTAAATAGAATAAATAGGAAGTTGCGTTCACAGTGGGTAGTATAGTTTAGGAGGACAATCTTCAATGGGAGTTCCTAATGTTGAGAAGAGGTCAGAAGTCTTCAAAGTAGAACAAGAAGGAAATAGGGGTCTGGGTAATCTATCTTCATACTGTGTGTTCATATTGGAAATTCAAATTACCGCTTTATTTTGGTTGTCCCCTGAATTATTTAAGGTTTTGAACATTTGTATATCCTGCATCAGGTATTTATTTTGCTTCCTTATTAACTAAATCGAAGTTTTTTCATTCCCATTATTTTCTTACTACATTAACTTTAGTTTCTTCATCTTTGCCTCATGAAAAATATTTTTAGGTGTAACACTCTATATTTAGAAAATAGCTGATTTGCTTGAAACCTTTCCTGTGTCCTTAGAAAATTGTAAGACCTGGGGCAGCCCGAGTGGCTCAGTGGTTTAGCGCCGCCTTCAGCCCGGGGCATGATCCTGGAGACCCAGGATTTAGTCTTAATGTCAGACTCTCTGCATAGAGCCTGTCTCCCTCTGCCTGTGTCTCTGCCTCTCTCTCTGTCTCTGTCTGTGTCTCTCATGAATAAATAAATAAAATATTTATTTAAAAAAATTGTAAGATCTATATAGTGTTTGGTTTGCAGAAGGAAGTATGGTCTGGTGGAGTCATACAAATATGAGTGAATCCCTTTTAGTTTTCTTTTCTTTTCTTTTTTTACATTACTATGAGACTTTTACTATTTATAAAATTTTCTTGATAACATCCATGTCTCGGGTTTCTCATGTGAATTAGATCATGTATGTAAGTCATTTATATAGGAGATTGATAGGGGTTCAGTGCAAATGTCTCTATAAATGTCTGCCTTTAAAGTTAGTTTGTAGGATTATAAATCGCATTGAGCCCCACCATATCTCTGTAGAACTGCCTTTCCGCCTTCATTCAGAAACAAAGCAAACTACTAGTATCAATAATTTAGACTGAAGGGAAAATTTGAGAGTCTCTAGAAATTGTTTAAGGTGGTTTTTTTTTTTTGTGTGTGTGTTTTTTTGAGTGTGTTTTTTTTTTAAACTGGTGAAGAAGCTGGATCGCAGAGAGGTGATTTGCCCTAGGATGTGTACTTGGTTAGTTTTGGGTTTCAGGATCATCTACTATTAACGGTGCTGAGAGTATATAAAGACTTCATTCATTTAGGTACTACTGGGATGTCTAAATTTCCTGATTAGAACCAGACTTTTAACTGACAAAAAGCTTATCTGTAACATTTTTCGTTGCTTTCATATGTTTCATAAGCTTTCTTTAAAAGATGTAAGGATGGGGCACCTGGGTGGCTCAGTTGGTTAAATGTCTGCTTTTGGCTCAGGTCATGATTGCGGGGTCCTGGGATTGAGCCTGCATTGGGCTCCCTGCTCAGTGGGGAGTCTGCTTCTCCCTCTGTCCCTCCCCACCACTTGTGCTCTCTCCTCTCAAATAAATAAATAAAATCTTTAAAAAAATGCGGTGACCTAATTATGACCACATTTCCGCGCCAGATGTTATTTTTACAAATTATTCTTTGGTTTGAAGTTAGGTTTTTTTTTTTTTTTTTCTTTTTCTCATCAACTCCCAACATTTACTCTAAAGCAGTGCCACCCACTTTAGCCAGTATGTGAACAGTTTGTCATTGGTTTTTATGAGATAAGTAGCTTGAGACAGATTGTTAACCAGTCCTCTGCTTCCTTTATTGAGATAGTTTTCCCGTGGAAAAAAAGTGGAGTTAAAGGGTGTGCATAGGATGCCGTTGGTTCACATTCTGGTGCAGATTCCTTATCTCATTGTGGACTTGTAATAAACCATTCTTAGACTATCACCTGTTGGCAGGCCACATTTGATCCAGAGGATTATATGCCAGTGCTTTTCATTTATTCATCCAACAAAACCATTCTTAGACTATCACCTGTTGGCAGACCACATTTGATTAAAAGGATTGTATGCCAATGCTTTTCATTTATTCATTCAACAAATGCCTCTTGAGTCCTCCTATGTACTAGGATGCACCCTTTCATCTCATGGGCTTATATATGAAAGGATGCACCCTTTCATCTCATGGGCTTGCAATCTAGTTCTATTAGAAATACCATTGCTGTTTCTCAGAAGTTCTGTTGTTTTTGTAGTAAACAGTATTTTTGCAGTTCAGTTTTCTGCTCTTAAGCCTTTGACTTAAGTGTATATATTTTTACATGTAGTGTAAGATGTAAAAACATTTTAAATTTGATTATCTTTTTTAGTCGATTCTCCTAACATAGGTATAGAATTATATTTTCCATAAATAATGGTTATTTCTCTTTTAAATTAGAACTTCCAAAATATTAATAACTAAGAATGAAGATAATAGAACTTTTTATTTCTGATTTTAATGGAAATGCTTTCCATATTCACTAGTAAGTATGATGTTGGCTTTTGGTTTAAAATAGATCACCTTGAGGAAGTAGTTTTATATTATTGAATTTAAAAAAAGAAAATGAAAAGGAGTTGAATTTTATTAAATGGCAAAAAAGGTAATCTTTGATGTGATTCTATGGTTTTTCCACATTTGACCTACTGATGTGTTATGTTAACAAATTTCCTATTATTAAACCATGTTTATAATCTTGTGGGAGTTTATTATATTGTTAACGAATTATGATAGCTCTAAAATAGTAATCTAGAACCCATTTATTTCTCTAAAATAGATAAAAATAAAATGAAACATTTGATTTATGTGTATCTTTACAACTACTGCTAATATTACTTTTAGTTATATTTTTGGCTCATATCATTCTCTTTTCCTGTGAATTCTCAAACCTTGAAAAATAGCAAAAGTATTTTTGAGTCACTTTCTAATTTTACTTGAAATTTAGGTTTCTGAAGCAACACCTTTTTATTAAGAATATAGAAGGGCGACTCCTGGGTGGCTCAGCAGTTGAGCATTTGCCTTTGGCTCAGGGCGTGATCCCAGGATTTGGAATCGAGTTCTGCATCGGGCCCCCTGTGGGGAACTTGCTTCTCCCTCTGCCTATGTCTCTGCCTCTCTCCCTGTGTCTCTCATGAATAAATAAATAAATCTTAAAAAAAATAATATAGAAGGAGTTAATTTCTAATAAAACAGTGCCAACATAAGTGGATTATGCAGCATATAGGGATAGAACAATGTATTAACCAAACCATTGTTTGGTTGCTTATCTTATATTACTGACAGATGTCCTATTTGTCAGACTTTAAGTATTTTAGAGGTTAAATTACAATATTAGAATTTTAATTATGAAATATAAAAACTGGCAAATTAAATTGATGAAACGAATGAAAGAGCCTGTTGCTTTTGCTTACAAAGGATAAATCTTCTAACACATTGGTTCCCAAACTTTAGTCAGCCTTACAATCACTGTAGATCCTTGCTTAGCCATATGACTGATGGGCCACACCTCAGAATTTTCTGTTTCAGTAAGTCTTTGTGATCCCAGTCATGTGCAGTTCTGGTCAATACCCAGGTGATGCTGATGGTGATGGTCTAGGGACCACACTTTGAGAGCCAGTGCACTGATACTCTGTAGCAGATAGCAGAGATTCCCTGACTTATTAGTAAACAGCTGATTTGATCACACAGTTCTAGCAGATGGTGCTTAAAAGAAAATTCAGCAGGTCAACTAAAAGCCGAGAAGCTTAATATTTTTCTTAATGCTTGTTTTTAGTAGACTCATTAATGGAAGATCGAGGGACAAAATGTAGAGAATTACTATGCTTCTGTCATTGTGACTATGTATACGTTCTTTTTTTTCCCCCTAGTGCAGTTGTCCCGATAAGTACTCCATTCAAATTTAGATACCCCATTCATATTATAGTCCGTAACATTTATAGTCAAGATCACACTGATTATATAGAGACAAAATTTTATGATATCAGTGGAAAGATCATAAATATAAACATCTTTATTCATAAATTCTTTCTAAGTATGTATGATATGCTATATTTATTTACTAAGTATGTATGGTATGGTATAAACTGTGCATACATTTGTGTAAGTAAATAATTATACACTGTGATAAGGGCTGTGAAAATGCAAAAGGTTCTAAGAAGTAGTGGAATGTGAGAACTTAATTTAGGGAAAGCCTCTCAGGAAATTCATTAAGCTGAAATTTGAAGAATCGGTAAGAATTTTGGCTACACAAAGGAGTTACAGGAAGAGGAAGTACTACTAGCATCACTAGATAGGCATTGTGTACTAACATCTTTTCCATATATTATTCCACTTAATAACCCTGTTGGATAACATTATTCCCAAATTTTAGATGAAGAAAACTGAGGATTGAAGATATTCAGTAACTTTTCTAAAGTTACCCAGCTGGGATTCTATCAGGTTTTCCTGATTTGGACTCTCTAGAAGCACAAAAGAAGGAAATAATCTCATGATTCATAGATAACCATATTGACATTTTATTATGTTTCATTATTTCAGTATTTAGGCATTTTTTAAAATAGCAATCAAATTATGTATACAAAATTATTTACTGAAAGACATACAGCATTCAAATGGAATATACAACTGTTTCTGGAATACTAGTAATTTTTTAATAGTTTCATTTCATAATATATTGATTTTGGCCTTCATAGAGATAATGAGAAGGAAGAGGTTTCACAGTTTTTATGAAATCAAATGAAAGGCATTCTGTTATAGTCCTCTTTGGGAGTCAAATTTGGTAAATCATTCCTTAACTTTGTTGATCTGATGGAGTGACATTTTTATAAGCGATATTTATAATCTAATTTCTGTTCTGTTTTTCTCATTTTTAAGGACTATAAATAACTTGAAAGAATAAGACCTAATCTTGACTTGTAGTTTTATCATTTGAGAATATTGTACTAATAGTATCACTATTTTTTTTATGCCATTACTTTTCATTAACTGATTTTCATTTATTACATGAAGTCAGTTTTGTGTATACAGAAAAAGAAGCCATTTGGATTTCAGTCTCTATTTAAAAGACGGTCCCTAAGGATTATGTTTCTTTCATTTGAATTTTTAGTCTCTACCATGTGCATACTCCTTTACTTTTGTAGACAGACCCCAAGAATGCCAGAAGAGTTAAAAAATATGTAGAATATAAGTCTTGCTACATTTTATGCTTATTAACCAAATTTTAAAAATATTAAAGGTCAGATTTTGTTTTTATCAAACTTAATATCTTGCCTTAAATGATATATGCCTATTCCTTTTGGGTTCATTATGTGTCATAGTGATTTGTGTTGAGGTATTTCTTTTGTGCACATCTACCTCCAAGAGATTTTAAATACAATTGCAGAACTTTACATTTGTAACTTGAGAAACAAGGAAACACATTTTAAAAAGAAAATCAGAACACTATTCTATAATAGTCATACATAAATCAGTGAAATTCATTTTAAAAAGCGTGATAATCGTGCACTGTAGTTTCATTTCTAAGCTGGTAAATGTAAATTGAGTTTAGATATTAGCCAGATATATTATTCACACGTAAGCCTTAAAGTGATGTGTGTAAATAATTCTTTCGTCTTAGCTTCTTTCTTTGGTAGTAAATTTTTTATTGAAAATGTCTCCAGTTTGGGGCAGCCCGGGTGGCTCAGCAGTTTAGCACTACCTTCAGCCCAGGGCCTGATCCTGGGGACCTGGGGTCGAGTCCCACTGTCCCACATCAGGCTCCCTGCATGGAGCCTCCTTTTCCCTCTGCCTGTGTCTCTGATTCTCTCTCTCTCTCTCTCTGTGTCTCTCATGAATAAATAAATAAAATCCTTAAAAAAAAAGTCTCCAGTTTTTAAATATATTTTCTAGCCATAAAAGTAATTTTTAATGTATTTTTCCTTTATATAGTATTTCTTTAGCATATCTTTTTTCCTGTACCTGTTATCAAATCCCTTTTGTGTCCTTTTATTTTTGTTTAGATGATTGTTCATTCATCCAGTCATTCATCCAGTCATTCATTAATTTGTTCAAGGAATGTTTGTTTAATTACTATGTGCTAGGCATTTGGCTAGATGATGTGGAAAGAAAGAGATGGAAAGAGAGAATGGGAATTCTTTTGTATCTATGCATTATGAAGTATGACTCTTATGTAGGTTTTCTTGTGTGGTCATCACATGGAAATAGATTTTTACCATTTCCATTTTACAAATGAAGATTTGGGTTCAGAGAGATTTAGGGATTTGCATAGAGAACATAGTTTATAAGTGACAACTGTGATTTGACTCCAAGAATATTTGATTTTGCAATGTTGCTTGCCTTCCTACATGGGAAACAGGTTAATAAAGTATACTTGTCTTCATAGGGTGTGTAATTTAGTGTTCTCTGTGCTTTGCGAAGATGTCTGCAGGGCTGCTCAGGAGAGGTTTGAGCTATCTCTGTCCTCCCATGCAACCAGAGTCTCCTTTAAAAATCCATTTCACTTACTGGGCTTTCTCATAGCATTTCAAGTGAAAAATGGATTTTGCAGTTAAAAAGAAAAAGCTTCAAAAGAAAAAAAACTTCAGATTCACTGGTCTAGAATTTTTATACATTTACATACATGTGTAAGTAGAGAGATAGTCTCATACATGGAAACTGAGAATGATAGATGAATATGAGGGAATGATGGGGATAAATATGTGAAAAGAGTAACAAATACACTACTGTGGGAATATAGAGGTGGATAGAAGACTTTCAATTTGGAGGATGAAAGCTTGTGAAAATAATGCCATTTGCATTCTGTCTTCAGAGCTAAGGTAATGTTTGGCACTGTAGATATTGAGGGGAGGATAACAGTGAGATTAGGTAGGGAACACTGCAGGTGAGGAAACAGCATGTTCAAAGACCTAGAGTTGAAGATGAAGCATATGGGCAAATAGCTTAATGTGTCTGGAGAGAAACTTGATTATAGGAAATACAAAACTACTGATCGATATCAGAATTCAGGAAGTGTTGAATGACTAAGGAGTTTAGACTTTTCCATAGGTAGTGGGAAAGCTTTAAAAGGTGTTTGGAGGGGGATCCCTGGGTGGCACAGCGGTTTGGCGCCTGCCTTTGGCCCAGGGCGCGATCCTGGAGACCTGGGATCGAATCCCACATCGGGCTCCCGGTGCATGGAGCCCGCTTCTCCCTCTGCCTGTGTCTCTGCCTCTCTCTCTCTCTCTCTCTCTCTCTCTGTGCCTATCATAAATAAATTAAAAAAAAAATAAAAGGTGTTTGGAAAGGTAAAGGTATGATATGTGTTAATACTGATTAGGAAGGATTGATTATAAGCAGCATGTAAGATGGATTGGCTAAGGGGAAGACCTGTTGTAGCAGTACAGGTAATGGCAGTGGGAATGAAGATTAGGAAACAAACATGAGTGATAATGTGAAGTCTGGATTGTTAGGTATTAGGGACTGTTAGAATTAATAAATTAGTTACCAAAGATGATTCCAGGGTTTCTGTCCTGGAGGAATGCAAAGCTGATGGTGCCAAGTAGGGAGTTTGAGTGTTGAGTTTTATCATTTGTGTCTCAGGTGATTCCCAAAAGGTATGAGGAGTTTATCATAATTGTTTATTAATAGCATAGAAACGACAAGAAATCAAGATGAAGCCTAAAAGGAGTAGAGATATAAATTAATCCAGGAGGTAAAAATGTAGAGAGATGCATATAATAAAGGTGCTCTCTGATTGCTGAGGCATAGCAAAAGTATAACTGTCAAGCTTCCTAGCAACTAGGAAAGCATAACATTGTATACTATACTGTCTCAAATTAAAGCAGATTCACAGTCTACGCATAGCAGTTAGGAATATAACATGTTTTGGTGATAAGGTCTATGAGACTTTTCCTCCATAAAAGCCTGTTGGCCACTTAATTATGTAGTCAGCAGTGTCTCTACAGTAAATATAACATCAAGGATTCAGTTGAATCTTACAACGGCTTTGACTTCAAGCTTAGGAAACAGCACTCTTAAGTAAAAACACATTTTTATTTATTTCTTTCTTTATTATATTTTAAAGAGACTAAGGGAAAGTCTGATCCCAAGATTAGTGGTTTCAAATTGTGCTTTCTGGGGACATAGGCGTTTCATCATGGAACTCCACATTCCTGTTCTCTCATTCCCATTTTATTTAGAGCAGCTCTACATTTATTTCTCTTATAGATTAGGTTTGCATTTTAAAATTTGGTGTTTGAACAGAGTTCTTTAGCTTAAAAAGGTTTGAAACCATTGACTTACAGCAGTGGTCTCCAAATTTTCAGGGGAAAATATGAAGACTTTTATTTATATATTTTTATGCCTTAAAATTTCAACTTTTATGAATAATTTATAAGGTCAATAATATGTTAGAAAGGTAACATATATAACTTATAAACAAACAGTTGTGGTTATCACATTCATATTTTACTGATGGGTTACATTAAAAGTGAGCTGAGCTAGAAGAATGAAAAGACAGTAACTTTTAAGATAATTTTTAATGAATATTATTTCACAGAGTTTAGCCTTCAAAACTACTTGGTTTGCTGAAGATTTTAAAGTTTTATTCTCTGGTTAATACCTGGCTAGCTTTTATTTTGTGTTGTCATCTAAAGGCACTAGCATGTTCTTTTAGTCAGGTGAATGGAAGTCCAAACTTTGTTTTTGTAGTACTAAATTGTCATACCATATATTAGATGTACTTGAGATTTTTCTTAGTGTCTTGACATACTTTATCTCCTTTAAATTTTGAAACATCCATGTGAGGCATGGCAGGCAAGTGCATAGTTTTTATTTTCCTTTACAGATAAAGAAAGCCATGTAAGAAAGTAGAAGGGCTCTAGAACAACGTTCTTCTGCTTCTCTTCCTTTTTCTTTAGCTTTTGTGCCTCTTATCACTGCCCTGTAAATACCTTCCTAAAACATGGATCTAGGGTTGCAGGTGCAAAGACTCAAAGTAAAAGATACGTGTCAAGGATTTGGTAAAAATAAGCATGGTTAGATGAAAGGAAGAAGACGTTGAATTTTGAGTGAAAATGTTAAATGCTCAGGCATCAGATGGTAAAAACTTTTCTTCTCGTTGGCAAATTCCTGTTGATTATCAGTGGCTCCCTAAAGACATGAGCTGAGAAGAATTATGGTCATACAAAGTCTCGATGGGGAAAAAAAAATGCCTTGAAGTCTGCTCTGGGTGACCTTTTGCTGACCAGGAAGTATGATTCTCTCCAGAATATAATAAATATGGCATCATCATAGTATTTGGAAGAGTCATAGAGAGCATTATGTAGTTCGGTGCTGGTAAGTGAAGCTCAGAAAGGTGTTTTGTCTTTTTATATCATGATAACTTCTGCAAATAGATCTAAGTTCTTGACTTGAAGCTCAGTCCTTTGAAAGTCCTTTAAAAGTCTAATATGGTAATACTAGAAAAAATTGGGCTTGGAGAAAACTAAATGTGAAAAAAATCAAGAGGAATAATTTATTAAGACTATGTTCTGTGACTAGAACTAATCTTTTTTCCCCCCCTCACCTTGTAGGCAAGGATTTATTCAACAAGAAACAAGTCATTAAACATCAGCAATTAAAAGGTTAACCTTAAAATTAAAAAATCCAGTTTATCAAATTCCATCATCTTTTTTGACACTCAAGAAAGGAGGTTTGATTTTTGTTTGATAAGGCAATACATGTCTCTCAGAATAATAATGTGATGAGTTCTCAGTAAGTGCACATTCATGTGGTACACGCAGGGAACAAGGAGAAAATAAGACTGTATTCATCTTTAAGAACTGGAATAGTGATTTGTGGATTGAATAGTCTTCATTGGATCAGTCTTTCATTTATACTTTCTGATTTCCTGGCTATCATACTTTTTCTTTTTAAATTTGTCTCCTTCATAGAGCTACCTATTAAATACTTAGGTACTCTGAACAGGTGGATACTGGTCATGAGGAGCTTTTTAATATACAGCCCCTTTGTTCACATTAGTCAGTTTGCTATATTTTGATTTCCTTATGTGTAGTGGAGACATTCTTAAGCTTGTAAGAATGAAGCCTGCTTTGAAGCATTGTGGATGGCAAGTCTTGTACCACTCTGGTTATAAATAGTCCTTTATACTTAAGAGATTTAAAAATTCTGTACCTACCACTTTTTTTTTTTTTTTTTTTTTTTTGGTCTCCCTGTCCTAGTCCTGAGTCTTGGCTTATCACATTATTTTTTATTTTTATTTTTTATTTTTTTAAATAAATTTATTTTTTATTGGTGTTCAGTTTGCCAACATATAGAATAACACCCAGTGCTCATCCCATCAAGTGCCCAAGTGCCCCCCCTCAGTGCCCGTCACCCAGTCACCCCCACCCCCCGCCCACCTCCCTTTCCACCACCCTAGTTCGTTTCCCAGAGTTAGGAGTCTCTCATGTTCTGTCTCCCTCCCTGATATTTCCCACTCATACTAAAATTGGAACGATACAGAGAAGATTAGCATGTCCCCTGCGCAAGGATGACATTCTTTATTTTTTAAATGGCCTTCCTTTCTTTCACCTACTAGATATATTCCTCTTTTTGTCTTTAAGGCCATTTCAGCTTTCATATTCAGGTGTCTATTTTTTCCCCAGGTCTTTCCAGTTAAGAATAAAGTGCTGGTTCATACAAAACTTCTTGCAGAAAAAGATCACATGCTTTTTTCTGTTCTTAATCTTCACTGGATTTAAAATTTGTGATAAGCATATCTTTCTGTGGGCTCTTAATTATTATTGAACTGCCTATCATAAAGCGATTACAGCTTAATTATGTTACTATTCTAGATGATGTTCAAAGGGAATTATATCTATAGCTGTGGGCTCTCCACTGGAAGTTTGTAATCCAAGGCAGAGCTGGACACGAATGAAAAAATGGGAGTAGTGCATGAGTGGGCAAGTAAGGGCATGTCCTTTTTTAAGGGTGAAGAGCAAGTATATATAGGTAAGAGGGGAGGTAGGCTAAATAAATGAGGGACTTCTCCACTGTGTAAGAACTAAGGAGGTTGAAAATTCTACAGTCTAAGAAATCCCTTCAGAGAAGGTAAACTTGTTGGAGCTCTATGATAATCAAATTCTTAGTATACTGCAGAATCCAGCAGATATTTTTTCTTTGTCATATTTACTTCATACCATCTTTTATTTCTCTCAATTAGGAAGCTTAAATTACTATTTGGGCCTGACAATTTTTCATATAGATAGTTGTCTTCTGTATTTCCTGTTTATTCAGTACAGTGATCATGGAATGGAAAAGAGACAGGAATAGGCATCTGTGATTATAAGGTACTTAAAGAGTAAAATACTAATATGAAATATCAAAGAGGGGAATTAGTTGGAAAATGAAAGTGTGAAGTCCTGTCCACTGAGGCCTCTGCTGGCTAAGATTCTAGACTGAGTTATTAAAGGCATGATTTGTGAGCCATCTAGAATGTGAGCACCAAAATCCCAATGGTTTTATTACTCAGGGGTAATAAAATAATAATAATAATAATAATAATAATAATAATAATAATAATGCCTCTCAAACTCTGTGCTGCCAGGGCCTCTAATATATGTCTCAAGAACATAGGACAAATACAGTGTTTTTAAACTCCAGTAAAGCATTTGACAAGTTTGTGGGGAGACATCATTGACAACATGGATAAACATAGACTGGTATCTAGTTAATACAGTTGTGCAGCTTAATGAATACAAAATATCTCAAATTATTGAAGACCTTGTTTTATAAGAGAGTCAGGCACCACAGTACCCTATTTCTTGTTCAAAGTGGGTAGATCGAGGGGTGATCATGAGAGTTCTCTTTGGTTTTGAAAAGTGGCTTTTTGGAAGTGGTAGTAGAATGGACTTTCTGTCAGTTTCTTAAAAGTGTCTCAGAATTAAGAATTAGGAGTAAACTACCAGGTGGCCTTCACTCAGCATCAAAAAGAACCCTGTAACCGAGATGAAGTAGACGACTTCAGGGAGCTGGTAATATCTGAACAAGCCGGACATTCCAGTAATTGAATGTTATTTTGAACAGGGTATCTCAAACTTTGTTTTTCCTGGGGATCTTGTGAAAATGCAGATTCTGATTCAGAAAGTCTGCATGGAGCCTGAGGTTCTGAATTTTAATGCAAGCTTTCAGGTGCTGCTCATCTGTGGACCATGCCACAGAGTAGTCAGACTTGTAAGAAGATTTCAGGATTGGAAAGTTGATAATACATATGTAATAACTGCAATGACTTCCTGATTGGGTTGTAGACATTTTACATGTGTTTATCTTACTTAGTTCTAACAGAAAATTTCAAGGTAGGTGGTACATATCTTTATGGTTGAAGAAATTGAGACACAGGGAGCTTAAATAGCTTGCTCAAGGTTTTAAAAGTGATGTAACGAATTATTTTATTTTATTTTTAATATATTTTTAAATTTTTGCTTTAATTGCACGTAGTTAACACAGTGTTATATTACCTTCAGGTGTAGAATATGGTAATTCAACACTTTAGTTCATTACCTGGTGCTCCTCACAATAAGAATAATTGGTGTAACTGGAATTTCAACTTAACACTAAAACCCTGGCTAGGTGTATCATTTTTATGAGATTCTATGATTTTCATGAAACTGATTCTCCCCCATCAAAATTGTTTTTAATTGTAGGAATTTGCCCTATTTCTTACAACTTGAGCATGGGGATAAAACACCAACATCATTACCAAATTTGTTGTATGGGTTTGATGTTAAACATTAAAACATACTGTCCACTAAGTTTTTAAAATTACTTTATATATATAAAATTATTTTGTATATATATATGTTGAAAAATACTGGCAAATATTAAAAAGTCCTTCATAATTCTATTATCCAAACATAATGATTATTACCATTTTGAATTTCTGTGATAACATGCTCACCCTTGTACAACCAAAGAATTGAGACTGTGTTGTTTATAATGAGGATCATTTTTTTTCTTCCACTAAGCACAACTTGAATAATGACAAACACAACACTCTTCCTAGTTTACCCTCCCCTAATTTTCTTCTAACCACCAGCAACACCAGCATCCTCTCCTAGGCTGCAGTCTCCTTTTCCTGTTCCTTGCTTCTCCCAGCCACAGTTGCCAAACTCTGCTGCTGGTTTCTTTGTAATCTCTCTTCAATTTAGCCCTGTTTTTTCACATTCTGGCCCAGCTTTTTCTTACTAGATTAAGGACTGGTAAATCACCATGTCATTCTTAAATGTATTCTCTTTTTCATTAGTTGATTCCTCTGGCTGCACCTAAAACCTTTTGTCTTCTCTTCTCACATCTTTTCAGTGACTTCTGATGAAAGAAGCATGAATATTTGTAGAATTTAGGCTAAAGCCAGTGAAGCATCTTCCCCTATCAGTCTTTGTTTTTGATCAGATCTTTTTCTGTCTTCTTGTCCATTGCCAGATAGGATATGAAGTTGCATGCTTCCTTTACTAAAGTGTTGTATGTAGGATTTCATACCTGCGTATATACTTAGTTCATTTTAATGAGTGATTCTATCTTGCTCTACCTTATTAAAGCTATTTGGTGTGATCATTAAAACATTATGTACCAAATTAAAAATGATTGGAGAAGTGTCTTGAAATTTGCAGATATTTAAATTGCTTTCTTTTGTCTCCAGTTTTTTTTTTTTTTGTTTGAGTACATGTTTCATCTACGTACCATGACCTGTGGTTCCTGGCTAGGGCTTCTTTTCTCACTGGATCCATACAGACTGAGTAATATAATATTACAGTTTTATTCCTATCCTTTGACAGAAAAAAGGTGGCTAGAACTCTTTTGTGGCTTCTGTAAGAATTTTTGTTTTTAATACTAGTGGAGAAAATGGCTGTGGATGAAATTGGGAGGAATAATAATACACATCAAAGAGTTATTTCCTAGAATTATGTATGCAATCTCTTTGGTAGGCAAAGAAAATGTACCTTTATCAGTGGATCTTTGGGAATTTCAAAGATTTAAGTGAATAAGAATTTAAGAAATTATAATAAGAAATTAAGATTTAGGAATTAAGGTTGCCTTGTTCACTTAGCATGAATGTGGGTGTATAACCTTGTTTTGGTAAGGACAGTAAGACCATGGTAAAGGGAACCTTATGGATTATTACAGAAACTAGGATTTGACTCCAGAGCAGACTGACATAAAGGCCATGACTGAAATCATTATTGTTCTAAAAATTTTACAAATGAGGATTATAAATTCCTTGTGTTTGATGTAACAGTGGAATTTTTAACTCCTAAATGGTATTTTCGTATCACATGAAGCATATATACTGTGTGGTGTGGACATTGAATAAGATTATTGATTATGATGATTGGGTAAGAATTATTTAATTCCTTGGAACCTTCATTTCCTGGTCAAATATGACCTAAAACTTATCCCTTTATATACTCTTCAGTTTCATTTTTTCTTAATCTCTGGTTCTCACTGACTAATATTAAAGATACACTTTGGGAGAATTTGGAGTCTCAGAGATTCTCTCTCTTTTTGTATTTTGGTAGTTTAATAATGCTAAGTTAATGATGTTTCTGAGAATTGATAGCTTTAGAGATGCAACTGGGATGAGGAAGTAGCTTCATGAAGGTTGTGTATACCACTATTTAGGCGATTATGGAGAGTGAGAAAGCTTGGGTTTGAATCTCTGCTCTTCAACTGTGTTGGCAGGTTTTATTACCTCATTTTCACTTTCCTCATCTGTAAATAATTATAATTCCCATTTCATATAAGGGAGTTCTGAGAATTAAAGGAAAGAATGTTTATAAAGGGTTTAGCACAGTGCCTGACACAATAAACAGTCAACAAAGAAAAGGTAACAAAAACAAAATACAGTTTCAAGCATACTCTAAAAATCTTAGGAGTTATGTTAATTACATATATTTTCTTAAAATACATAAAAATCTTAATTAAATATATTTGAAGTTTAAAATATTAAGTTTTTAGAATAGATTAATTATATACTGGAATAGCTATTTGAACCTAAAAGAAAAAATATTCATATTTTTGGTTGTATTCATCTTACTAAATTATCTATGCTCTTGACTTTCTCTTTCTTATTAGTAATTGCTTGTAGGACATGTCCTCATTGACGAATATCTACACTAGAAGAAAGGGAAGAAAAGTAACTGAAATTTTAGTGTTTTCTTTCTTGTGAATAGCTTTACAAATGTTTAGGGGAGAAACAATTTGGAAATGTACATATTTTGTATATACATCTTGCCTTTAGTTTATCTCTGGGGTTAAAAGTTGGCTCTCTATTGGCTCCCAAACTTGGCTAAGTTACTTGTAGAGCTTTGTTTAAAAAAAAAAAAATTCCCAAGCCCCTCTTGTCTCTCCTTCCTTCCCAAGACCTATTCCTCAGGTGATTCTGTTGATCAGTCTGATGTGGGTGCCACTGGGCTGTAGCAAGTAGTGTATACACTATGGGCCCTTTAAGGGAGCATACTCGCTCAGTCCTTTTTTTTTTGAAAGCATTATTGTCAAGTAATAAGGCCACTGAGTTTCCTAGAAAGGTATGTATGGCAAATAAAAGTCTCTTTTTAAGAAAATTTGTCAACTATGCCATGTCTAAACTGAAATTACTCCTTATGATGTGATTGTTTTTTAAATGTTTGTTTACATTTAAGTTCCAGTGGATTCTTCTTTATAAAGAAAACTATAAATCAGGCTGTTAAACATATATTCTAATTTTTAATATTCTTATATTACCATATTTCTATGTTTTATGATATCCTCCCTTAGAATATGTCTCATGAAATGGTTGATACTTGTGTGCCTTCCCTGCAGGACCTGGGCCTAGGGTGAGGCAAGCCAAGTGTCTAGGGTATAACATTTAAGGAGGCACTCATTTTTCAGGGTTGTGCACAACCTCCTTAAACATTTGCCCAAGATGCCTGCTTGCCTCACTCTAGTCCCAACCCTGCTCCAGAGAGTAGGCTGCATATAAATTATTTTAATTTTGGTTTAGCATAATCACATGCATGCTTGGATGTTTTATAAAAAACTAATGACAAAATGAAAATAATGTAGCCAAACCCAAATTTATATTACCCGGAAGAAAAGTTAGCTATTTGAAAAAAAGATAACATTATCATTTTATTCTTGCATGTTCAGTAATTGTCAGAGCTTCAGAAATTGCAGTTCAGTAGAATCTTGTCTCACACTGAACTGTGCTTGGTGGTTTTATCTACTGGCAGCTACCTGAAATCTATCATATGTTTCTTAATTTGATGTATAGTATATTCAGCTCTTAAACTTATGGATATCATTGAAGTAATAAGCAGTGACTCGAGTTATACTACATTTTTATTAATAATTTTAGAATTCTTTGAGAATTTGCCTTTGATTTTTCTTTTTTTTTGGAGTACTACATCTGGAAATGCTCAAAAGTTGTTTGCCTTTTTAAGAGAACAGTTTGCAGTGAAAGTATAACTTCTTTAGAGGTGAGGTTCAAGTTAACGAATGATGGACTATAATATGAGGAAGCATAATATTGTGAATTATTATTTGGCAAACGTAACTAATGCAGGCATTAGCTGCTGAAGCCATTAATAAAGTACCACTTGTAGAAAGCTAGAGAGATAGGTAACACAGAACTTTCTCTGTAAACTCTCAGAATGTAAACTAGAGTACAACTTAGTTTATTCAATAAGGACGGAATTCTTTAAGTTTGATATGTTTGTAGGTTCAATGATTAATGTGTAGCTAGAATATGAAAATGACTATTTAGAGTCCGCTAAAATTTGTAGATGTGACATCATTGTCAAGTCAGGCATTTTATTCCTTAAAGTTAGAATTTATTTAAATGTACCTTTTTTCCAAAATAAATTTTTATTTCTACTTACAGTGGTGCCAAAGTAAGTTTTCCTACATAGAATTATTTAATATTTAGATCTGTTGATACTGTTTTAAAAAAACATAAACCCATAACAACTAAGGGTGGAGGAGTATCTAGATTTGTTTTTAGCTTTCTTTTTCATGGTTTCTCAGAAGTGTGTCATATTATAAATACATTCAAAATGTTTTGCTCTGAGGATATGTAGCATTCCTATAAAGGTTAAATCAATAAAAATGATTTGGACACATTCCTAAGCATGGCTAGAACAGGTAGTCCGTTGTTTTAGGTACCCTTGAGTTCCTGGAGCAGATCATTATGGCGTAGCAAAAGAACTTACTAAAAGTTGCTTTCTATGTGTAGATGCATCAGCTTAAAAAATAGTAAGAAGATTTTCCGGCCTTCTAGAAATGAATATTTTTAAAGTAGCCCTGTGTATATTGATTTAACGATGTGTTTTACACTCAGTTAAAGTTGTGAAGCCTTTTTTTTTTTTTCTTCGAATGCTGAAGATACACCATAATTGATAAGGAAGAGGTATGTACAGGAAAAAATGAAATGGGCAAGCCTTTCCGGCCAGTTTACAATAAATGGGACTGTTATGATTAAAGAAAATGTCAAACAGTGTAATTGCAATATTAAGGATTAGATGTGATTTATTTTTATTTTTAAAAATTTTTAATTTTTTTTAGTTTTGCCAGTTTAGAAGAAAATTCTGTAGTCACTGGGATGTCATCTGTTCATTTGAACAGTTCAAAAGTCAAATGTGTATTTAAAAGCATTAACTTAAGCATGTATTTAAAAAAGCATATGTATTTCTCTTGTGATTAGGGTTGGCTTTTTAATATGTTACTCTTGCTAGGTAGAATATTATTTCATCCGTATGTTTGCTGTTTTCTTGTTCATTTAATATGTTTGAGTATGTAAGTTTACTTTAAGTTTATATATAAGTTTTCAGATCACATTTTCACAGCCAGTTTTCAAAAAATATATTTGTTAGCTTATAATAATATGATGATGTATAGTTTCCTTTAAAACTGCTTTGAGGGTATTAGATATTTTTTGGATAATGGAAATGCAATGAATTGATCATGTATTTGGCTGATTAAGATTTAAATCAAGGTGGCAAATTTAAGTTACATATGTTAATATAGTTTCATTGTAGAAAATCTTATTTTGTACTTGTAATATATAATTACTTTGTAAATAAATATTTGATGAAAAATATTTTAACGTTATTTATTGGAGCACATGATTTTATTTCATAGCCAAGAAAATGGTTTGAACATCTCAGTAAAATTTTTTTACGTATAGAATAAATGTATAAATATAAAGTGGTTTAATCATTTACTAATTATTTATAATTTGGCAATTTAAGCCAAGTATTTCACTCTTGTAAAAAAAAAGTTATTTAAATGTTTCTTAATATATTCTGATTTGTCATTATCTTTATATAAATAAGTTATGAAAATAAAAATAAGCCTAATCTGTATATGGCCCAGTTTTCTTTCTGGATTCTGTGAATGGTAATTAAAAAAAAATGTCTTTATATGTTTTTCTCTGGTCCTATTGGTACACTAAAATATTCTGCAATGTGCTTGTGCTTTTTATAAAGGAAGTGTACTGTTAAATTTTTATTACTAAATCAAGAATGGTATTCTTCTGGCAGTACTGGTTGACCCTATCTAGCTTAGATAATGACAGTTTTAAAATTAGGTGGATGCTAGTGGCAAAATGTTTTGAAAACGTAGGTTTTCCTGCTAAGATAAAGAGACTGAAAGAGACAGGGAGGGAGGTAAGGGGGGTATTGGAGAGAGAGAGCAAGAACATAGTGTATTGCGTTTAGTTTTAACAACTTGGGGAATGTAAAGAATTCTGTGTGAACACTGAAGTTTTAATAATATGAAAAAAAGGAGTTTCTATTATGGAGAGGAGGAGGATTTAATGATCAAAGGTTTGGATTATTTTAACTTTTATGTTTATATTGCTTTACGAAGGTACTATATATGGTTCATTGTATAAGTACTATCTGCTTTATGGATTATCTTCTTATATATTTTCATTTTGTACTGAAGAAGAGCAGTAGCATTTTTTCTGCATTTTTATCAAAAACTGAATTACTTTAAAAGCTTTACAGATTTCATGAGAGGTTAATAAAAATTAATCCTACTGGGTTACCTTTTTTAACCAGTTATCTTGCCTAATGTTAGGATATTATTGTCGTAATGGAAGTTTTGTCTTATATTGTCCTAATTTTCTTATATTGTCCGATATTTTCTTATATTGTTCTAATATTTCAAATTGGGTGATAAGAGTCTTTAGTATGAAATGCTTATATACTTTTATAGTATCCATGTTATGGTAAACATACTGACGATATAATGTAGGTTATTAACTTAAAGAGTTTTCTTTCTATACTGTATATAACATAGTAATATACCATAATAATAGTGCAGATTTCTATAATGTGGTAGGATTTTATGAAATTGAGAATTCACTTTTCTTAAATAGGTTATCTTTGAACTATATTTACAAAAAAAATCTTGTAGTAAAATTATTAATTAAAGGGAATCTCTGCCCTGTATCTTTTGGATACATATATGTCCATTTTCTAGGACCAAGTTACACTAATACAGTAAAACCAGTAGATTAAAATATTAATTATAAAATATAGCACTTTTTTATCTTTATAGCTTTGCAGTGAATTCACTTTGCCTAGATAATTATTTTAAGTAATTTTTAATCATTTGATAGAAATAATGATACCTTTCCACTTAAAGATTAATCTGGAAATCTGAAGTTTAGATTGTGAAGTTCAGTAGAGAAATTTAAAAGTAGAATTAATTATGGTTACTGCTGAAACAAAATAAGTAAAAATGAGATTGCCTAATTTATTTACCCAGGTTAAATATGCAGTGAGTAAATATATAGAAAATATACCTGTTTATCTCCAAGCCAGACTTGTTCTTTGAGAGAATGTCTGTAAATAGGTATCTGTTAACAGATTAGTTCATTCATATTTACCTTTGTGAACTAATAATTTGCTTAACTGATAATAAGTGTTTAGTTATTTTAAGTTTATAACTGAAAAGTAATGTCCTTAGGTCTTACAAGTGTAGTTTTGGTTATTTTTATCTTGAATTTCCCAATAGCTTGGGATGTCTTCTTGCTGTTAATGGTTTTACAGTTTGACATTTCTTTGTTAGTATATATGGGAGAAGGATTTGGTTAGCTCTCACAAAAGAACTACAAACAATAGGTTAGTTAAATAATTTACAATTTTTTTTTCTTTGTTTACAATCATTATCTTCCGTAGTCACTTATGTGGATACATTTGTATGCACATGCAAATGCGTATAGTATTAAAATTTTGAGCGGACTAATAATTGAAAGAGATTTAAGTTATATATTTCGTTTCTGTATAAAAATATGTCCATGTTCATACAAAGTTCTGTGGAATACCACAACATCATTATTCTCATTTTTCCAAAGAGACTGTGTATATATTGGTTCTTAAAACCTTATTGATGATCGTTAATTGTGATTTGGCTAGCATTTTTTTCCTTTATTATTATTTTACTATTACTTTTTGCTTATACTGAACCACAAAATGGATTTAATTGTAAGACATCTGCCTATAAGGAATACGTAAACCATCACTTGGCATACTCATGGTTCATATAAATTTTAGAGGAACCAATAAATGTGTAAATTTTTGAGTTTTAAACTTAGTCTTTTATGTAATTGTTGATGGCATAATGATTTTAGTAGCTACTATAGATGTAAAAAAAAGTTAAATGAAAGGTAAAGTAAAATTCATTTATTTGATTTTGTGGTAAAAATTATTTGCCTGGCCCAGGATATTTAGCTGTGCCTTGTTAAGAATGTCATCTCTCTAGTGTAACTCACATGTAATTTCTTAAGGGATGGCAATAGAAATAGTGTAGATAACAGCATTTAAGCTAATTGCCACACTAATCTTAAATACATGTCTGAGAATAATGTTAACTTGGCAGATTTTCTTGGCAGATTTATTATATTATCAATATAATAATTTTAAAGTATCTTAAATACTACTAAAAATGCATTTACGTAATGTATCTATATGGTGCAGAATTGCTTCTGGGCAATTGATTTAAAAAATGAAAAGCACCAATCAAGATTAACATTTATCCTCTTTTTACTAGAACCAAAATCACATTTGTTATGATTTTTGGTCCTTAAATATATATTTGATGTTGAATTTGTGAGTATTAACAAGAATATAGTGTATTGATAGGTGATGTGTTAATAAATGATTTTTTTTTTCACTGCAAATATCAAATGCTTTGTAGCAATTAGCCTTTAAAGGACTCTTAATTCTACAGCTAATTTTATTTGGGAATTGTTTTATATATACTGGAAAATGATGAGGTTTTTATTTTCTAGTCAAATAAAGCGTATTTATGAAAAGAATGCTTTAGAGTTAACATCCTGTTTGAACAATAACAACAAACACCTGAAATGTTTGAGATGGTCTTACTTAACATCCATCCTTCTACTACTACCGTTCCAAACCTTGAATCCTAGGTTCTTAAAAAAATATTATAAAGGGGAGAAAATTCCTAAGAATTCAACGTAAGGTGAAGATACTACATATGTAGTAATAAAAGAACATTTAATCTCAGTTTTTTTGTACAGATCTTTAAAAAGTTACGTGAGAATGTGTATAGCCTGTTTTTATATGTTTGCTGTTGAGTGGACAAAAGCTTGTGGTCAACTGTGGTGACAATTGTAAGGAAATTCCCTTTGAGTAAGGTATAGAATTTCCCCATTATTTTTTCAGTTTTAACACATTAATCAAAACACATATCCACTGAATTCCATAATCTTTGAAATGGCAGTATATTGTACTAAGGTGTATATTTTAATTATATGAGACTTCCTTTTCTAAATATTTGTTTTAAAATAGTAAACATTTTAGATTTCATGAGGATTTTCCTTATACTTGAGGCAGCTTAGAATATTTTGCTCTTTAGAAAATACTGACTATTGGAGTTTATTGTTATTAGTGGAGTTCAGGGACAGATTTTTTTTTTTTTTTTGTAGTTTTTTTCACTGGAATTCCTTGGTATAAAAGTAAAAAATAATGCATTCAGGTAACCTGTTGGGATGTGTCTGCCTAAATTAGCATTGGTTTTACTAGCACCCGTTTAATAATAAGTCTTGAATGCTAAATGACTAGAAAAAATAGTTATGCTTTGTTACATTTACAATTTTGTTATTTGCAAATAACAAAATTTCCTTTCTGCAAATAATAATTTTTGTCTATTTGACCATATGTGTAATGTTTTTAAAGAGACATTCTAGAGGTAGGTTGTTCCAGCAAAACCTCTATGTTAAAGTCTTTTGTTAGGTAATAGCATTTGCAATCTTACTGCTTTTGAGGAGCTTTTGCATGACCTCACTATTGACTTAGAGTTGTCACATTTTAGTCTCCTGGAACAAGGGTTAGAACAGCATGGAAGGTTGATATTTGTGTGCTTTGGACAGGAATTTGAGATGTTACCCTGTTTGCCATCAGTTTTGGAGTAGGTACGGGTGCATCATTAATCATAGGAAATGCAAAAATAAATAATCCAGTCCCATTGGATTTTTTTATATGAATACTTACCTTTTCCCTTTTTTGTATATACAGTTGAGGTATTTAGGTAACCCCTAACCTTTAGCTTCAACAAAGAAGTACAGTATAAAAATATTACCACAGTTTTCATGTGAGCAGCTCTAGAGAGGGAAAAAAAAAAGCCCTCTAGATGGATATTTGTTGAAAAAAAAGTTGTGATACAGAATGTCTTAACTCAGCCCCAATACAGTACTTGAAGACCACCAGTGTATAAAATTGAAAGCACATGAGTTTTGAAGCACTAGAAAAGGTTTGTAATTGATTAGCGCTGCTTGAAAGTATTGAAGTACAGTGAGTTTTGATTTGTGAATGGTTCTATTCAATAAAGATTAATTCTGTGTGTTTGATAAAATCTTAGTGCCTTCAATGAGTTAGTTTTTTCCTCCCTCTGCAGTTTATTTAACCATCAAATATTTCAGTGTTCTTTTAACAAACTGGAACATTTCTATCTTACTGAATTTAACTTTAGCATGACTGATTTAAACAAGTCAAACTATCAGTGATTAGTTAGAAGGGTGTAATTGAATAGATTAATTTTTATTCTTTTAGAATAACTAAAATGTATCATAATGTTATCATGTATATTTCATGCCTTCCTCATGATTGTGATCTGGAGACTGTCCTGAGATTCATACAGGCTAACAAAATATTTTTCTGTGATTTCTTTTAAATCTTTTGCATTTTAAAATATTTTTAAAATTTAAACATAAGTATTTAACAGTTTTTCATGTAAAGTTAGGGTTATTATAATTTAAAATAATTTATGAGCCTTTGGGAATTATATTGGCGCTTTTAACTTAATATATGTTGGAGTGCTCTTCTGTGTATGTTCTTGACTTTTAAATTGTCTCCCTGGCTTTTCGTATTTAGCTGTTAGAAGCAAGTTATAACGCTTTGACATTATTAGATCTTGTAACTATAAGGTTACTGATATATGGACCAGAGCTATTATTTTGGAATCAGTGTTTATACATCATGTTCAGTTACTATGGTCAGTTACAAAAGCTTTATGTAGAAATTTAATCAGCTGGTATATTGTCATAAATAAGTTCTTCATTGTAAGATACTCCAGGAGTCAGATATGTTATTTTCAACAGACTTTATTTATTATAAATAATGGATAGATTTTGAATAATGAGATTGAAAGTTCTTGTTTAATTCAAGATAAATCGTTGCTGAGAGAGCAAGGACACTGAAAATCTTTGTCTCTGTCTCTGTCTTTCTCACACACACACTTTTCACTCAGTGAGGTGAGCCAATTGGTCAGCGTGTGTTTTGTGCCTCATCTAGGAAAAGTCCAAATTACAGAAAAGTTATTTTACAACATTGGGGCACACACTTTTGATTTTTCATTAGGTTGTTTTGATTATCATTTATAAGAATTTAAGGCCCAAAGTGAGGTTTTAGACTTCAAATAGATTATGGGCTGGGGAAATGTTTGTAGTGTGATGACAACCTATACATAATGTTCACTACACACTTATAATTAGTTTGGTACAGTGGGTTCATCGTTTTCCAGGTGCTGAAATACTATTTGGGGGTGGGAGAGGCTAACCCCTACTCTTTAGAAGAGGAAGAATTAATTATGATGTCTAAAAATATATGACCTACGATAGATGATCTTTATCTATTTAGTTTACTATTATGCCTCATTTAGATACTTGGTCAGGTTTTGGAAACTACTGTAGAAATAGTTATTAAGGATGTCACGGAAATATTAGACCTCTCATAAGACAGGATAAAGAGCATTTTAACATATTTGTGACAGTATTAATGTCTTTGCTTCTAATGCTGAAGTACTCTTTGAAACTTGTGTTGCTCCCCATCTGGTTAGAAAAATGTATTTTTTTTTCAAATAGTAATATTGTGAAAGAATAAGTTAACTGCTTGACATGCCTGTTTCAAGTTATTCCTTCATATAGCAATAGTTTTAACTATTTTTTTCCTTATCTCGTGTAGGAACAGCAAAAGTTACCATGTGTAAGCTGTAACTATAATAGGGACTGTAATGCAGCCTAGTTGTATATATGTTCTCCTTCCTTAATGGAGAAATTTTTAGAGTAATGTTTATTATCTACCATTACGTTTCAAAAAAATAATCTGTGATTATTATATCGTATGTGTTGTAACTGAGGGGGCCCACTTCCAACTACTGAGGGAGTCACTACAGCAATTTTACATTTTTTGGGGTAAAATACAAACTGCATTTCCTTACCTTTTTAAGAGAAACCATTTTTCTCCTTCAGGTTTAATTATTTCTCTTTGACCTAAACTAAGACTGATCCTCTGGTAGCCAGTTAAAATGTGTGAAGTAGGAGGAGTAAAGGAAACTCCAATCGTTAGTTGTAAGTTATAAAGCAAAGTTAATGCAGGTATACACAGCAAAAGGATTTATTTTAAAGGATAAAGGAAAATTTTATAAACTTGCCTTGTAGTTGGGACATGTTGGACGTCATAAAGAAAATCTTGTAAGTGTTTAGATATTTTACTATAATACTATGTCAGCTGATGAATATTGAAGTAGTTTACTTTTGTGTATCAACACTAATTTGAAATTGAATATTAAGGGACTATTTTATGCCTGTTTTCTTTCAAAGTTCAGCATGATTTAATAGGTATGGCTTTTAAAAATCATGCAGGGTATCCTTACGTAGTTTTATTTTTCATGAGACTAAATGGTATTCATTTTGGTAGGTCCAAGAATATGATTAAAAGAACGCTAGACATTTCAACATTTGCCGTGTGTTTACAACAAGTTTTCCATGTGGATAATAATGTGTAGATGTAAAATTAAAATTATGTAGAAAAATATAATTATATTTAAGTTTTTGGAGACTTCTGTGAACTTCTTAGTATCATGGATGTCCTGAGTAACTATAAAGAGCTTTCAAAAATGGCTTTTACATGCTTATAGTTTTGTATATGAATATATGCTTGAATTATATAAAGTTGTTTAGAAACAAACTTGCGCACTTATGATGCAGTTTAAAAGTACAAATAGATTTCTTTTAGTTGAGCTGGGTAAAATGTTAACTGTGCTGCAGGTTTATTTCTGCAGTAGAGCATAATGGTAGAGCATAATGTCGAGATAATTCTGTGGTCTGTTATTTTGTAAAATTGCTTCCTTTTTGAAGTTTGCTCAAATATAGGGAGCTGCCAGGGTGAATACTTCATAATACTTTGATTAATTTAGTGTCTCATTTTATTGCAGTGAGGGTTAAATGAGAATATTAAACTTTCCTTTACTGTTCTTTAACTGCCTGATTTCTACAGCTCTAGAAAACATTTTGACTAATGTGAGATAATGTAATTTTTTCTATTTCAAGTCATTACTCTGAGAAGTAGATAAGTTACAGATGCCAAATGCAAATATGTACAGCAATTTCATTTTTCAGTTTTTAGTGCAACAAAATAGCAGTATTATCATAACCTTTAGTATCATACAACGTTAGCCAGAAAAGCTAGCAGTTTATCCAAGAAACATACCTTTTTGTTTAACAGGTTCATCTCTCATAGTATTTTAAAATATGATAACACTTACCCCAAAAGAAGTTTTGCTGACATGGTGTCACTGTGCTGAAGAGGCTGTTTGATGCCATAGTCCCTCCTTTTTTTTCCAGATAGAACTTGTACCCTCTGTTGTAAATTCTGCTTGCAGCCTTAAACTGAAAATACAAACCATACCCAAACCTTGTTTTAGTTTTACAGTATGCCTGGAGTACATAGACTTTATATTTATTTTTTTCTGTCAAGAAATTATGTAGCTGGTAACATGTGAAAAGCAAGGAAACAAAACAAAAAGAGAATGAGCAAATATTTGAAGGACCTACTATTACTGCATAGACTGTGGTTAGAGAGCACTCACTGACTCTGTTGGTCTCGGTGGCTGGTAGTGACCTGCGGAGATTAACCATTTAAAAACCAGAGACTTCTTGCTGTCCTCCTGGAGAAAGTTTGCACCGCACTTGTGGTTCTGTGGTTGTTTGTGAGGCGAATGAAGCATTCACACAATCCAAAAAAGCAAAAGCTTTAAAACTCCTTTTTTTTGCAAGCACTATTACTGGAGAGACAGAATCATGTGGTTTGTGACCTCACAGTACTCAAAGTAAAGTGGGACTGCCTACCACTGTGGCTTTTCCCCCCTTGCTCTTGCTCTCTCTCTTTCACTGTCTCTCTCTCTCTCTTTCTCTCTGACAAAAGGCTTGTGGTAAGGCCCTTCCTGGCATCCAGAAGGATATAGCTTTTTAATTTTTGTGACTCATGAGGATTTGGATAGAATACAAATGCTGAAGGAGCCCAAACTCCTGTAAGGTTAAGCATTTGTAGAACAGAACTCTGCAGTTAAGGTTTTCCTTTCTATTCCCTGACCCCCATATTTTTTTTTTTTTGCCTCCTTTTATTTAGTTCATTATTGTGTCTGTGGAAAAGAACAAAATTGGCTCAAGAGGCTGTGTGAAATTCTGAACAACAGTGATGATTTACAATAATTTACATCTTTGGATTGTATCACATTCTGGGGTCTGCTTCATATTTGCTGGGTGATTTGAGTCCTTCTGTTTTTCTTTTTCTTGTCTTCTTAAACTTGTGAATCTGTAAGTCATTGTAAAAAAGTTTACCTTTCTTAAGGTCTGGTTGCAAACTGCTTGCTGGGCTTGACTGTAATTGGCTGTCATGAAAGTGTTAGTCTGGAGATTCCTTTACAAATACTAAATCATGTCTGTCTGGTTAATGTATGATCAATATTAGATGCTGGCTCCTACAATAAAGATTGAATGTAATAGTATCTTTTGTATTGTGTATATGTTTATCTCATGACCAGTTTGAGGATCTGATAAAAAGTGAATGGTAAGAATTTTGATACACTTTGTTGGATGAATCTTAGTTTTTTTTTTTTTATGCTTGTAATTTTGATTTTTCAAGGGAATGAATTTATCCTATATAATTCTTTAAATAATTTATTTGGATGTTAACTTTAACAGAGCCTTTGATAGCAAATCTTACACATCTATAAAGTAAAATTCTTATGTTATAACTTAGAATGTTCAATGTTACTGGCTTTATAAGCTCAGAATAGAGTGGGTTAACAGAAGCTGTAGTTTTTGTTTATAATGGAAGCTTTGAAATAAATTACAAAATGCTGTGTGTAGTAAGGAATAATGCACACAGACAGAGTATGTAGTCGTCTCGATTTGCTAATTCTGATTCAGAAGAAAATTGGAAACATCTTTGGGAAACTATCTCCTTTTTTGCCCCTTTGGACATGTATGTATAGAACTCATTTTCTTATTAGGATGATTATATATCATAGGCAGAGAATTTCATATTTATGAATAGAGCTTCCTGTTTTCATCAGTTGGGAGCGATGGGGTATTTTTCAACAAAAATTATAAAGCCGAACAGAACAATTTTCTAGGCTTTTTTTCTTTTTTCTTTTTTCTTTTTTTGCCATTTATCCACGCCACTCTGAATTTGCATGTTAGACTTCTTCCTAGTGTGATAGTAACTAGGAGTGGCGTGAAGTAAATGACTGGGAGTGTGGGCGGAGACCGTGAATTACAAAACATTATTTGGGGTGTATAATGGGGTTGGGGCTAGAAAACACTGAGGGTGGTGTTACAGCCAAAATATTCCCACTTCTGGTCTTCCTAGCAGAGTTTATTATCTGCTTTTGGTTTTTATTAGATAAAGATAAATGTACAAACACGTTCATAAGTTTCTTTACAAAAACTTCATGTGCCCAAAATACACTGGGGAGACATGAAAATGACTTCAATCCTTTATTATCCCAACCCTAGAACTTTTTCATAATAAACTTTTACTGATAGAAAACCAAAAATATATTTTAGTGTTTTATTTTCAATACAGATTTATTATGCCTCGTGGTGTGTATAAACAGGTTTTACATTGAAAAGTAAAAGCTTTCATTGAATGTGCAAGCTATTCAGTTATTCTCTTTCATAAATAAGGTGTACCAGTGTGATCTGTATTTTGAATTAATTTCCAGAGTAAATTAAAGGAGAGATTTGTCCGTATAATTTGTGGAGTTTCCAAACATAGTGCCATATGCACATACAATAGCAGAATCAGGTCATTGAAAAAATTTAGGTAGCTGTTGTAGTGTGTGTATGGTAAGTAGATGCTCTTCTTTTAGAACGAACTTTTAGTTTCTGCAGAAGGATTCTTTGACATCTCACAACCCAAAGTTTTTGCTAAATATTTGCCCCTTAAACTTTTTTTTTTGTTGTTGTTAAGTGTACTTTGGGCCCTACAAATTGACTTACATGTATTTAAATAATTTTTAACATCTGTGTATCCCTTAACTACTTGTTATCTTTTTGCAGGTAACTGTCCTACACATAATTTTTTGGTCAGGATCATTACTCTTATTGCATAAGAATTTAATAGATATTGTTGATTATGCACTTTGTTATCCTATGAGGTCCATTGAATTCTGGCAGGAGAAAAGGAAGTTGTGTGCTTTAAAGTCGGTATACTTATTACCCACACATATATGTATATTTTTTCTAAATTGTAAATATGTCGTCTTTGGAGCAAGTGTTACTTTGTGTTAAAAATTTTAAAACAGCAGTGATAACTGGTACACAATTGATAATTGACAGTTTGTTTCATTAGAAATAATACTCGCTGTATGTGATGAAGAGACTGACTCAGATAAGTTACTGCAAGTAAAGCTTTTCATTATGGATTTATACTATGCTTAAAATTAGAAATGAAAACCATAGATCTCAAAACTCCATCCTTTTTGGGTATATGTTAGTATTTGCTCTGTTGAAGGAAGTAACAAGTTTAGGTCGGCTGTATAAATTACGTACTTTCATGCCGTGGAAATGAAATATAGCTTTGAACTTGAAATTAGTTTCAGAAAGTAAAGCAATTATCTTGCTTCCCCATTACCTTGTATTTAATAAATTTGTCAACATGAGTTGAACTTTTTATATTTATACTGCAAAAAGTGTTTTAAATGAGACATGTATCTTCATGGTTATTTTTGAATTATTTTTTATTTTCTGAGCTAATTATCCTATTTGAATACAATAGTTTTATTAGTATCAATCTTGTGCTCATTTCTGTTGGTGTGTGTGGTTTCTTGGGGGGATTGTTTTAAACTTCCATTTACTACTCTTCTATTTTTCTTGTAATTGAAAACAATAGGAGCAAACAGTTTGATGTAGGGATTTTGTAAATTACAGAAATCCTGATTTAGCTTAAAATGTTCTCACTGATTGTGTGGTTTTAGTAAGGAACTTTCTTAATCTCTTGTTTCAACTTGGTTTGTGATCATTTTTTTGGACAGTTTTTTTTTGGATATGATATATAGCTGTTTAACTTTACATAGCATTTATTTGGCCTTATATTAATGATTTGAAATATTTTTATATTTGTAAGATATGTATAATTTTACTAATGCTTTAGATTATGATTATGAGAGATTAGTTCTACTTCATTTTAATAGGGTATATGTTCATATATACAACTACATGCATGTATTTGGTTTTGTGTGTTTGTACAGGGTGTTATTTTGTGGTACTTTATGTAATGAGAATATTTTTTCTGTTTTTTTTTCCTTCTCAGTTTGTTTTAATTAAATTATGTAAAAATCCAGAGCAACACCATGTCCATAATTGTTCGAACAACTTCATTTGGTTAGTAGATAGCAGCTATCTGTTTAAATGTAAAATTATGTGGAAATTGGATGCCCAAAGAGAAAATACTAAACTTTCTCCTTCTCTCTCTGTCCTCCCTCACTTTTCCCTTTCTTTCCTCCTTCTCTCCTCCAGGCTTTGTTTTTGGTTTCTCTTTCTCTGTTTTGACATTTCTGTAAAGTCTCAAAGTAGATTCTTATGGTTCTAGTAGGAGTTACTGACATTAATCTTCATTAATGACTACCTGGTGGCTTTGAAGCCTCTAACATTCAAGGCAAGTCATTGTTCTATACTGATACAGTACACCTCATTTGTTGGATGTATTGGCATCTGATTAGAGATTTTGTTTTCTTAATAGTTTTTAATTCCTTCCTCTATGTTACTTTATTTGTAACACATTGTTTCACATGACCTTTAACACTTTATGAGTATTACTTTGTCCTTTTAAAGGACAGAGTGATCTGTAATATATTAGTGTAGTTGTATAAATAATTCATATTTCTTATAATTATTAGAACAATTCATCTTCTAGTGCTGTCATTTTTCTAAGAAGAAAAAAAGGCGAGAACTTGCAGAAAATAAGGGAAATATGCTCATATGACAGCTGAGGATGTGGCTAGGCTAAAGCAGGAAACTACTACCCACAATGCAATGTTACATATACTACCACTTAATAAAAATTTATATCAAATATGCTACTGACAAAACCAAAGAAAAATAATATCCCAACTATAGTAGTTAATGTACTAAATATATCTAGGGAAAAGTGAAACTAATCTCTTTGGAACCTTTGTACTTGGAGAATATAGTAAATTAAACCGTAGGACATCATATAATACATTGGAGCACTGTGATAACTTGGCCTTTGTGCAGTAAGACTTGATTGTAGGTGAAACTGTCTTATGAGAACCTTTTTGGTATTAACTTTCCTGAAAAAGGCACAAAAGGACACTCTCTTTTTCAATTGAGTTGTTGCAGTATTAAAAAGGGTTAAAGGACATTATGATCTAGTTGGAAAAGTAAGTTAATTATGAGATATACTTGTCATGAGAATTTAAACTTTTTACCTAACCAGGTGTATTTCTTTATATATATATATATATATATATATAAGTTGTTTTTTATTGCCAAATTTGAATTAGGGCTTAAGTTGAGGCTTCAGTTTCCACTGAGGTATTTTTCTTTTCAAAGTAATTGTTTTTCTTGCTGTTTCTTTTTATTTTTGTTAACCTACCTATAGCTTACCTGATTGATCCATATGCTTTAGGGAGGTTAGTTTAAAGCAAAAATGTAAACTGCTTTTATAATGTGGTTGACAAAGATATTAGGATATCATCTTAAAAAGTCAGATTTCAATATACTTAGGGTTTCTGTTTATAAATCTTAATCTTCTGTGCTCTGAGCTGTCAGACTTTAGCAATTTTGATGGATTTAGGACCTTAGTAATTTAGATGAATTTTGAGGTTTTATAAGGGAGGTTTTGTAAGATTTAAATAAGTGAACCTATTAGAGATTTTGAATTGATAATGTATAGAAATTTTATCAGATAATAGAAAAGACTATCAAGTTAATGTTACTTATGAAAGATCCCCTCCTTAGTATTCCAGTGTATGAAATTTTCTCTGTTTCATACCTGGCATGGTATTTGTCATCTCATTATTTAAACATTAATACATTGTTTGTATCTCTATTAAGAATGATTTGCTTAATTGTTTGGAGTATTTTCTCCTTTAGAGACGGCTTATCAATAACAGCTGTAGTACTGTGGCTTTTCTCCATGGACGCATGGTGGTCTTTGGAACAACGTTCTTCAACTTTGACAGGTGAGACAGAGGCTCTCCAGTGCCACTGCTTTTGGATGAATCTAGCTGCGGTTGGAGAAAGTGCATCTTGCCAAAATATATGGGTGAGACCACACACAGCCTTTAAAATAGTTATTGTAGGCTTATTTTTAGGGATACATGTCTTGACAGTTCTTTTATTTGCATGCCAATTTCATTGCTGTGTATAGATTTTTCATTGGTTTCAGTAAAAGGGATTGTAGATTTAGATCTATCTTTGTTAAGCCTTGTGTGTAGTTTACACTAGAAAATACTCGAGTTCAGCCATAATCAACAGTATAGAAAATATATTGAAAATGAGCCACTTAGAATACTGATTATTTTTTAAAATAAATTTGACAGTATTCCCCTTGAAAACCTCAATTTCCCAGGAGGCTTAGTAATCAAAAATTGCTCTAGTTTGAACTTGAAGAAATAAATTGGGAAAAGAGGTTAAAAGTATTCATATACTTTAATTACATTAATAGTAAAAAAAAATTCGTGGTTCTTTTTCAGAGGTGCATGTTTTTAGAATATTGATATAAGATGTTATTCAAAATGTGTTACACTTTAGTGAAAGCTTGAAAGCATAAAAAAATTGCCAAAGAAGTCAACTTCTAAATGCAAGCTGTCTAGTCTTTATGAGATGATTAAAACTTTATTCATTTTAGTAAACTATATAAAATTGACTATACATTTACAGAAGAATATGTTTAGTGTTCTGAAACTGGGTTTGTTGGTGACCAATAAAAGCACTCTTTTAAACTTTTATAAAATGTAATCTGACCAGTGGAAACACTCTTAGATTTTTATAAAATGATGTGTTTTTTTAATAAAATGATGATTTGGATAATTACTCATAATTCTTATTAAGCATGATAATATTAAAAGTTCTTGAGTCCCAGCAGGCAGTTGGTCATAAGACTTTTGATAATCCCTCAGTTTGGCTGGGAATATATAAAAATTGTAACCAAGATAAGATTACAGTTTCATTCTAGATACTTTTTATAGGGAAAACAGAATCTACCAAGATAATTGGAATTTCAATTTCCTTCCCACTTTTATCAGGATACCCTTTCATTGCTAAATGGTTCTGCCAGGAAAGCACTGGGGAAATTGTGTTCCTACAGCTTTTCCAGAGAAAAAGTTTATAGAACGAAGAGAGAACATAGTATACACAAAAAGACTGTTGAAAGAAAGAATTGGCTCTTGCCTCTCCGAAATTGGTCATATATGTGAATCCTGACAGGATGCTAGGTTTTAAAAAGAGCATCCAAATGTGAGATATTTGGGGCAGCTTGAATATGGCCTGATATTGATGATACTATGGAATATTTATTAAATGTGATAATGTTATTGCACATATAGAGGAAAATACCCTTATTCTTAAAAGAGGTGCATGAGGAATTATTTTCATGAAGTCAGATGCAAATAAGTAAGTAAAACAAATGTGGCAAAACATTAATAATTGGTGAATCCTGGCAAAGGGTATACAGGCATTCATTTTACTACTTTTCACCTTAGTGAGTTCTGAAAGGTGAAGCATTTTGTGGAAAAGGTATATAGAGATTTTACTTCAACTTGAAATTTTATTTATTCCTATAGTCAGCTTTAAAAAATGAAACTGTATGATTAGCCTAGGCTATACTTCGTAATTTTAGATTTTAGTTAATGGTTTTACTTTTTACATTCACGTTAAAAAAATTATTACTGAATTGTACCACTGCTGTTAACTTGCTTATAGTATTATTTTCTGTCAAGAAATATTTTAATGAGGAGAGGCCTATTATCTCTATTTCTATGCAAATTATTTATCCTGAATCTGTGTCATACTAGTTAATACCCTGTCAGTGGTCTGTACGAGAGGGCCAGATAGAATATATTTTTGGCTTTATAGGCCATAAGGTTTCTGTCTACCAATCAATTCTGCCATTGTAGTCTGAAAGCAGACAATAAGTAAATTAGACAATAAATAAATGAATGGGCTTGGCTGTGCTCCAGTAAAACCTTGTATATACATAAATAGGCAGCCAGAGTTTGCTCACTCCTGCCACCTACACTTTATATACAGAGATCTGTGGCCAGTGGATAGCCTCTTTTATGAAACAAGCAAGAAGAGTTTGAAATAATGATCAAACTTTTAATATACATGTTATAATAGAATTCTTTCTTATTTATAAAAAACTTGTTTTTTCTGTTTTTAGTTTATTATATTAAAGATCACATGTGTATATCTTGTAAACTGTGTTTAAACAGGGCATTTTCATCTTGATCATGTAATTATATATTGTGAATAGTTTTATAAGGCACTCTGAGATCCTTTTAGGGATAAGGTTGGAATCTAAATAAATCTTGATTATAGACTATTCCCACATTATCATAAATCTCAATATTTAATTTAGTTCATCACTAATAAGAAAGATGTGAAGAAATTTTAGTAGTGATTGTGATGAGCTATTTTCCCTGTTTTCCATTTATATTGAATTTAAATCTGAGTAGAAAAAAGGATTATTTTTGGTATTCTACTCCAGAACATTCATTGCACCCATTATTGGACATAATATCCAAATTAAATTAGTTCTCTAAAGATTCATCTATATTAGGTAGACTGAGTATTATTTATTGGCTGCTGCTACTGATTACAACAACTGAACAGGGAAAGTATCTTTTTTAAAAACCGGTAAAGAGCAAATGGACCCATATTCTGATCTGAATTTAAGACCTGTAATGTATTGATATTTTAGGCTTTAAATAAATGAGTTATATAGAAATGAGATAGCTTTAAGCAAGAGTTTACAATTCAGTTATTGAACACCTTATTTTATGAACATTTTAAGCAATTCCAGGTATTACACAGCTAAGGATCAAACAGTTGAAAAATTATTACATAAATCTCATACAATTTTTTAAAAAATATTTTATTTATTCATGAGAGACACAGAGAGAAGAGAGGCAGAGAGAGAGGCAGAGACATAGGCAGAGGGAGAAGCAGTCTCCATGCAGGAAGCCTGATGCAGGACTCGATTCCAGAACTCTGGGATCACGCCCTGAGCCAAAGGCAGATGCGCAACCGCTGAGCCACCCATGTATCCCAAATCTCATATAATTTAATCACAAAGGAGCAATGTTCCTCTCTTCTTTCTCCCTTATAAGTTCTGATCATTGCCTGTTTGCCCTCATTTATGATAAAGTTTTAATATGTTTGTTTTTATACTTTTCCCTTCTCTAGTACTTATTATAAACAAGTTGTACAAATCAGTGTTAGTATTAAGAATAACCTGTCTGGGAACGAAACATGAAAATCTAATATACAGAGACTCAAAAGCATCATACAGGGTCATTAATGGGAGTTCAGACTGTCCCATCTACCTTAATAGATTTTTAAAGGAATCACTGTGTTACAGCAAGAGGAACATTCTATTAAGCATACTTTATTTAAAAAGATAAAAAAAATATTTAAAATTTATGTAGGGAAGATTTTCATCTAAAGTTAATAAAAAAAATAGGGACGCCTGGGTGGCTCAGTGATTGGGCGCCTGCCTTTGGCTCAGATCATGATCCCAGGATCTGGGATCAAGTCCCTCATCAGGCTCCTTATGAAATGCCTGCTTCTCCCTCTGCCTATGTCTCTGCCTCTCTCTCTCATTCTGTGTCTCTTATGAATAAATAAATAAATCTTTAAAAAATTAATAAAAATAGTTTTGGCATTTAAAATTATAATATTCATTTATTAGGAAAATTAACCTTTTTTTTTTAAAAAAGATTTTATTTATTTATTCATGAGAGACACAGTTTATCCAACTGTAGAAGGACATCTTGGTTGCTTCCAGGTTCTGTCAATTATGAATAAAGCTGCTGTAAATGTAAGTGTAGGTTTCAGCATAGACATGTTTTCAGTTCATTTGAGTAAATACTTATGAATATGATTGCTAGATAGTTTGGTAATACCTAACCAAACCAAAGATTTAGCTTTGTAGGAAATTGCCAAACTGTTGTCCAAAGTGACTGTGTCATTTTGCATTCCTGCCAGTAATGAATGATAGCTCCTGTTGCTCCACATTATTGCCAGGGTTTGCTATTCTCCCTGTGTGGCTTTTAGCCATTCTAATAGATGTATAATGGTACCTCCTCTTTTTTTAAATTTTGCGATTCCTCAATGATAAATGATGTTCAGTGTCTTTTCATATGCTTATTTGCCACTATAAGCAGAGGTACTTGTGAGATACATGTTCTATTTTTAATTTATCATTTTGTATTTAGTTAAGAGTTCTGTATATGCCGCATTTTGTTTATACATATATTTGTTGATGGACACTTGGTTATTTATTTCTCTTCCAGCAGTAGTTCAAGCCTTTAACAAAGATCAGTTGACTATATTTGCGTGAGTCTGTTTCTGTGCTCTCTGTTCTGTTCCATTGATTTAAATGTCTGCTCTTTTGCCACTATCACACTGGCTTGAATAGTATAGCTTTATTATGTTACAGTGATAGAATATCAGTTTGTTAGTTTGTTATTTCGTAAAGTAACTTGTTGGGATTTTCATTGGGATTGCATTGAATCTGTATATCCAGTTGCAGAAAACTGACATCTTAACAAAGTTTTCTTCTGGTCAGTGAAAACATTTATTTAGATCTTCTAGGTCTTCTTTAATTGCACTCATCAGAGTTATGTAGTTTACATCATATGAATCTTCTACATATTTTTTTAGATTAATACCTAAATATTCATTTTTTTATGGCAATATAACTTCATAAGTTTCAAGTTCCAATTATTGATTGGTGGTATTTAGGAAAGTAATTGGTTTTCATATACTGACCTTGTATTCTACAGCTTTACTACTAATTACCTGTTATTTCTAGGAATATTTTGTTGAGTCTTTGCAATATTCTGCATAGATGTTCATCTCATGTGTGAGCAAAGATAGCTTTCTTTCTTTCTTTCCAATCTTCATTCCTTTTATTTTCTTTCCTTAGCTTATTTTATCAACCAGAACTTCTGTTATGTTGAATAGGACTGGTGAAAGAGAATATCCTTGCCTTGTTACTGATCTTACTAGGAAAACATCTAGTTTGTCACCGTGAGGTATGACATTAGCTGTAGGGTTTTTGCCAGTGTTCTTTATCAATTTGAGGAAGTTGCCCTCTATTTCTAGTTTGCTGAGAATTTTTTATCATGAATGGTATTGAATCTTGTCAGATGCTTTTTCCTTATCTATTGAAAGGAATATACCACCTTTCTTCTTCAGCCCATTGATGTGATGGATTATATCAGTTGATTTTTAAATGTTGAATGAGCCTCTCATACCTAGAATAAATCTTATTTTATAATCTCATGTAATTCTTTTTATACGTTACTGGATTTGATTTGCTAATATTTTGTGAAGGATTTTTTTGTATCTATGTTCATGAAAGATACTATTTTGTATTTTTCCTTATTTGTAATGTCTTTGCTTTCGGTATTAGGGTGCTGTTCAGAGAATGAGTTAGGAAGTGTTCTGTCAGTATCAGATTGTAGAGAGTTGTGGAGAATTTCTTCCTTAAATGTTTGTTAGAATTTCCCAGTGAAGGTGTCTTGGCCTGGTGCTTTCTGTTCTATAAGGTTATTACTTATTTATTCAATTCTGAAAATAGATGTAGACTTAATTAGGTTATCTACTCTTTGCTTTAAGTTTTGATAGCTGTATCGTTTAAGCAATTGGTCTCTTTATCTGCATTTTCAAATTTTGGGCATGGAGTTGTTTATAGTGTTTCTTTGTTATCCTTTTAAATATCCAAGGGATAAGTAGTGATGCCCCCTCTTTCATTTCCCATGTAATTTATATCTTCTTTTTTCTTATTTTATTTTTTTTATTGGTGTTCAATTTGCCAACATATAGAATAACACCCAGTGCTCATCCCATCAAGTGCCTCCCTCAGTGCCCGTCACCCAGTTACCCCACCCCCCACCCACCTCCCTTTCTACCACCCCTTGTTCATTTCCCAGAGTTAGGAGTCTCTCATGTTTTGTCTCCCTTTCTGATATTTCCCACTCAGTTTTTCTCCTTTCCCCTTTATTCCCTTTCACTATTTAGTTCTTGATCTGACTAGAGGTTTACAAATTTATTTGTTTCAGAAAACCAGCTTTTGGTTTCGTCAGTTCTGTTGATTTCCCATTTTCACTTGCTTTAATTTTGGTTTGAAGTTTTATTATTTCTTCTGCCTATTCTGAATTTAATTTGTCCTTTATCTATTTTCCTAAGGTGAAAGCTTAGATTTCTGATTTTAGATCTTTCTTCTTTTCTAATACATGCATACAATTAGATCAGTCTCTCTAAACACTTCTTTTGATATAGTTGGATTAATATCTACTGTACTTGCAGCTATTACCTATTATTGCCCTGTTTTTGTTTCTTTTTGGGGGAAGAGTTACTCACTTTTAAAATTTCTTCCTGGTATTAATTGAGCACTTATATGATTGTATCTTCTTTCCTTCCTTAACATATCAGTTAAACTTTTCTTCCCTTTTTAAAAAAACTTTTTTAGTGGCTACTCTAGAGTTTAGAATATGCACTTAAAACTAATCCAACTCCAATTTGAAATAACAGTACATAGTTTCTTATGTAGTGCAAATATCTTATAAAAGAGTATTCCCTCCTTATAAAACCTTGCTGTCATTCATTTATCTGTAAGCTATAAACATTGAGTCCATTGTTGCTGTTATTATTTTGATCAAGCTGTGACTTGTTATATCAATTATTAATAGATAAAATAAAAATTTTTTTAAATAAAAGTTTATTTTACCTTTATATATACCTTGTCTAATACTGTCCCTTTTTTTTATATAGATCTGTGTTTCTGACATATCATTTTCTTTCTCTTTGAAGAATTTCTTTTAACAATTTTTGCAAGGCAGGTTTACTGATGATGGATTAGAGAGAGAGTGAGAGAGAGAGAGAGTTTTATTTCTCTACTTTTGAAGAATAAGTTTGCTAGACACAGAATTCTAAGTGGGTTTTTTTCTTTCAACACTTCAAATATTTAATTCATCTTTTTTCTTTCTTGCTTAGTTTCTAAAGAGAAGTCCAGTGCAATTCTTACTTTGACTACTTTGACCTATAGGTAAGGCATGTGTGTTATTTTCCTGGCTTCTTTCAAGATTTTCTACAGTGTGAATATGATATGCCGAGGTGTCAGTATTTTGGTGTTTATCCTACTTGGTTCTTTCTGAACTTCCTGGATTTGTGGTTTGGTGTCTGTCCTTAATTTTGGAAAATTCCCAACCATTTTTATTTCAACTATTTCTTCTTTCCTTTTCTGTTTTCTTCTACCTTTGGTTGTACTATTACATGTATATTGCTTTTTGGGTAATTTTCCCACAGTTCTTGAATAATTCTTTTCTTTTTTTATTCTTTTTTCCTTTTACCTTTCAGTTTTGGAAGTTTATTGACATATCTTCAAGCTCTGTGATTCTTCCCGCTACCATGTTCAATCTGCTGATGAGCCCATTCATTTTATTTTTACAGTGTTTTGATTTTATTTTTTAGCTTTTCTTTTTAGATTTTTAATTTATTTTAGTATTTTCTTCTCTTTGCTTACATTACCCATGTTCTCACTTGATGTCTACTTGTTCCATGAGAGCCTAGAGCATACTAGTTTAGTTCATGTAAATTTTAGTCTGATTTTTAAATTTCTGACATATCTGAGTCTGGTTCTGATTCTTGCTTTAATTCTTCAGATTAATGTTTTGCCTAATTAGCATCTCTTGTAATTTTTTGTTGAAAGTCAGATAAAAGAAACAGGTAGGTAGGCTTTCAGTATGAAATGTCTATGTTTATCTGGCTAGGAGTTAGGCCATGATTCTGTTGCTGTAGCAATAGTGTCAGAGACAAAAGTTTTCTGAGTGTTCTTGTTTTTGTTTCTCCTGTTGGCATTGAAGTTCCCTTGAGACTCTTTCTTAAGTAGATAGAGTCTGAGGCTTTTGGGTCTTTCAGCTCTACTTTTATTGTGCAAAAAGCTGATTTATGTGGTAGTAGTGGTGGCAGAAGGGGAAGTGTAGTGTAATTCTGTGATTAGTTTTTAGTCTTTCAGTGAGTCTGTGACTTTTGTAAGTGCTTCTCTTATTCTCCTCCCCTCTCTTCTCACCTCACACTGGGTTAAGTAGGAAGGCTAGAGGAGCAGGGGTTGAGTATTTTTGTTTCTCCATGTGAAGGCTAGATGAGGCTGGAGTTGGAGATTTCCCTTCTCCTATTCCAAAGACTGTTGAGTGCTGGAGTTAAGTGTTTTTCTTTCTCTAGGACAGTCAGTCTTGGTGTATTGCAAGTGGTTTAGGTTTTGGTAAATAGTTCCCTCTAAGGGCTCTTTTGTTTAGCAGAACAGAATACTCTGGAGCTTTTTCAAAATGATTACTTTCCCCTTTCCCCTTCTGAAGGGGATTTTTCCTTGGTATTCACCCTGAGAACATGGTAGGTATCTGGAAGATAAAATAGTGTATAGATCCCCCCTTCCCCCATCTAAAGCTGGACTACCTTGAGTTTCTGTCTTTTCTGCTAGTCCATGCTTAATTTTTAGCAGTTAATGAATACTTACCCTTTAAGTGTTCCTACCTGGTTCCAGTTAGGGGTTCTGCTTTTGGGAAGCTGTAACTCTGTATTCATTTGTCAGTCTCCATCAGTGTTTATCACATTGGTTTGCCCTGTGATCTCAATTCTCTGATGGATTTAAGAGTGGTTGATTTTCAGTTTGTGTAGCTTTTTTCTTATTTTTAGGAAGGGAGTGACGCCTTCCAACCTGTTTACATGTCAGACTGGAAACCAGATGTCACAACCTTTTTTACAACAATTTTATATATATAGCATTATCTTAAAATATGGAATTTAAAAGTTTAGTATCACTCACTCATTTGTTCATTCTAGCAGCATTTATTAAGCACTATGTATTAAGCTCTATGTTAGTGCTGGGATTACAGAGTTAAAGCGTAGTTCACAAGGGAAATGAATTAATATTGAACTATTTGGAACACGCAAATAAGTCAATGAATGTAATATTGTGTGTTGAATACTATGACATATAAACATGAAGTATATACATGATACTAGATATGGTGGAAAATTTCAACCAGATTGATGAATTCAGTGAAAGTTATTCAGAATTGGTGAAAATTAGCTGAATTTGAAGGACTGTTAGGCGTTGATTCAACACCTGTAGGTAGGAAAGGCAAGAGGAGGGAGATACAAGAAGGAATGTTAAGGACCAAGACCACATGGAGCAGCTTACAGCATTTTGTGAATTGTACTCAATTCTAAGGTGTTGGGGCAAAGTTGGGTGAAAAATGGCCAGTCTGGAAAGGTAGACAGAGATTAATCAAGAAGGGCCTTATTTGTTAGGCTATTTAAGTTGATTGAACTTTATGTTCAAAACTAAGGGGAGCCATTATTACTTTTTCTTGAGGAGGGAAGTGACCTGATACAGGTGTAGAATGATCTGGTAGTAGTGTTGAGGATGCATTATTAGAGGGGTCAGGGAGGTTTTCTTAGTTGAAAGAGAGTCTGAATGAAAGAAAATGATAGAAGGAAAGTGAACTCTAAAACCACTGATGGAAGTTGAAGTTTATGTTCATGTAGTTCTGTTCATAAACAAACTGAGTGGACATTTTGTTAAGCATTGTTAGAATAGACTTATCCAACTGAATTTAGGTGAATATATTTGTGAAAGGTTTTTATTAATAAATTCAAAATCTGACAAATCATATATACTTTTTCTGTCATAGCACTAAACCATGAAGTGCAGTAAATAATGCATGGAAACAATAAACATTGCAGTTATATTGGAGCTGGTATGAAAAGACCATGATATGTATTTTTTCAAAAGATTATTTATAATTGCAGGTGGTGATATAAAATGAATTATGTTCCAGTAATGTGAATGCTCTTGGTTCTTATTTATGGCTAAAAGCTGGTATTTCTACTTTAAAAAATAGAGGTAGCCTTGAGTCTTAGTTTGGAAATATCTATGGGCCATGATTAGCCATATTATTTTCCAGGCTTTATACTTAAAGATAAATATTGCTTCCATAATTCTTGGACTTGTCCTTGAAAAGCAAACAAGCAAATACAAAATCTTGAAGAAGCCTAGTCAGTAGTGATTTCCATTGAAATGTGTTGAGAGTCGAAAGATCAGGCTATGGATTTAATAATAGTAATGGAATCCATGCTGCCTTTGCTCTCAGTGTTTCCATTGGAATAAGAATTTCAGCTAGGAATAAGAATTTCTAGGAATAAGAATTTCAGCTTGTTGACTTCCCCTGTCATTTGTGTTTTTATAGGGCTCAAGTGCATTTTAATGGTTAAGTATGTTATAGACAGGAGACGATTTTGTACCATTGGTTACATTAAAAAAAAAAAATAAAAGGAAAACTTGGTGTAGTTGACGTCGTTCACTTTCTAAGATCTTTTTGACATTTTTACCTATTAAAATGATTTGGTTAATAGACTCTACAACTAAAAACAAACACCTGGGAAGCTTTTCTGTTTGTGTTTTTCTGCTTTCAGTTGGAATGTTGGTTTTTTTCTTTTTTTCTCCTAATTACCTTCCTTCTTGGCCTTTCTTGTTAGGAACTTTTTAAAAGAAACTTTCTGAGGTCTGTTGGTATAGCTTTGAAATAGCTTCTGTTAATAGTCTATTTAGTTTTAGGAAAATGATACTACCATTTTAGAGCAATGGAATACTCGGAATAGCAAATGGTATCATTAATGCTAAACATAATGATAAAATAGTGGAAAAATTGAATATGTTTAGTTTTTTTGGATTTAATTACATTGAAAGTGTCTCTTTTTCAGCATAATTATTGACTAATTATTCTGGTAATTTATCTTTCCTTTAAATTATTTAAAATAAAATTCCTCACAGTGCTAAATTGTTTTTCAAAATTACAGCTCTTTAATTTGGGTGGGTGGGTAGAGAGAAGTTACTTTTATCTGTAACATTTTCCTGTAGAAAGCAGTATTAAATGTCTTTTAATCTATTCCAAGTGAAATGTAATTATTAGATGTTGGTATTTATACATATAAATGGATAAAAGTATATATATTTTTTCCATTTACGTAGCATCCAGTTGATGCAAGTGACTCTAGATCCTGATCTGTAGTGTGTGGGCGGTCATTTGCCTTGTAGCAGGAGATTTATGCAACTTTTCTACAATAAATAATGAAATCTACTTGAATGAATACAAAGTTAAAGAAAAGTGTCTATACTTTAGTTCCTTTTTAGTTATATTAAAACAAAGTATAGACATACCTTGGAGATACTGTGGGTTTGGTTCCAGGCCACTGCAACAAAGTGAATATCACAATAAAGTGGATCAAATGAATATTTTGGCTTCCTAGTCTTTATAAAAGTTGTGTTTACATTATACTGTAGTCTTTTAAGTGTGCAGTAGCAGTATATCTTAAGGAAGTACACACCTAAATAAAAAATTATTTATTGCTAAAAAATGCTAACCATCATTTTAGTTCTCAGTGAGTTGTAATCACAGATCACAAATCACCATAACAAGTATAATAGTAATGAGAAAGTCTGAAATCTTTTAAGAATTACCAAAACATTACACAGAAACACAAAGTGAGCAAGTGCTTTTGTAAAAATGGCGCCCCAGACTTGCTCAACACAGAGTTGCCACAAACCTTCGAATTATAAAAAATGCAGTGCCAGGTGCAATAAAGTGAAGCACAATAAAATGAGGTATGCCTGTAGCATTTAATTGAACAAGGTTTTATCAGCTTTCTAGCAGGTGCCATATATCAGTAATACAAAGATGGATAAACCCAATTGATTTCTTGCTATCAGGCACAAGGTTATTTAAAAAGGAGATAGTCTTGCAAACATTATTTAGAATCTAGCTCTGAACAGGGTGCGAGGGAGTCCTGATTGGCAGCAAGCACTTCCGCCAGATGCTGTGATGTGAACTAGGAGTTTGCTAGGTAGGGACCAGAACTAACACAAAGGCCACTTCAGCAGAGCTTAGGGAATCATCTCCTCACCCGCTGTCAGCAAAACAAAACAAAGTACTGTACCAGTAAAACAAAACCTCAAAATATTAAGAAAAACGTAAAGGGATAAGCAGCAGACAGACAAAATGAATTTACCATTGTGTTTTAATGGGTTGAAATTCTGCAAAGCTAGATTGGAAGAGCATGAATTATGAGATGAAAAAGAGTAAGTCCCTTGCTGTGATTGTATTTGCTGTGTGATCCTAGATAAGTCAAGTTTCTTGGTCTTCAGTTTTCCTCCTCATAGTAGCTGCTGTTGGTGCCATACCCAGATCCTTTTACCTGGATGGGTATTTGCCCATCCCTCACCTGTAGACCTGGTGACTGACAGCTCTTAGCAGAAAACACCTCCACAAAATTATTGGGAGCTGACTTACCAGAGGTGCCTAGGACATACTGTTTCCCTGCTTCCTCAGGGCATGGGTAGGTCACCTGTAGCCAGTGACTGACTTTTATGGGATATGAGTGCATGGTCATTTAGACTCCATAGTTCACTGTGGGATCAGGATGAGATTATACTTCAACTGCACCTTTGGCTTTCTTGCCTTACCCATTTCCTTGGACTTTCTGTTGAAAGCACTCCCTCAGCATTTTCATCTGAGCCTTTGCTTTTCAGGAACTCACTGAAGACACTTCCTCCCCCATTTAAAGTTGTGGTCAAATACACATAAGGTGTGCCATTTTAACTATTTTAAAACGTATAGTTTGGTGGCAGTAAATACATTCACAGTGCTGTGCAGCTATCTAGTTACTGAAAGTTCTAAAACATTTTTGTCACCCCAAAGGGCAACCCCATACTCATTGAGCAGTTGCTTCCTACTACTACTCACTGTATCACTCTCCTACTCCCACAAAAAAAACCCCCAGCCATTGGCAATACCTAGGAGTGGAATTCCTGGCTCATACTGTAATTATGGGTTTAACTTATTGAGGAACTGCCATTTGTTTTCCATAGAGGCTGCCTCATTTTTCATTCCCACCACCAGTGTACAAGGGGTCGAATTGCTCCACATCCTCTTTAACACTTTTGTTTGTTTTTTGTTTTTATGTTCAACTAGTGGGTATGGACATTTATCTTTAAACTTGAGCTAAGATTCATCCTAAGATTATCATGAGGATCAAATAACTTGTTACATAAAATATTTAGCACATCACAGCACCATAGAGATGCCTTTACTTCTCATGTCATGACCTACAGTTTGAACTGAAGTAGGATTTATTTTTTATTTTTATTTTTATTTTTATTTTTATATTTTTAAAAGATTTTATTTATTTATTCATGAGAGACATAGAGAGAGAGAGAGAGAGGCAGAGACACAGGCAGAGGGAAAAGCAGGCTCCATGCTGGGAGCCCGATTGCGGGACTCGATCCCGGGACTCCTGGATCACGCCCTGGCCAAAGGCAGGCGCTAAACTGCTGAGCCACCCAGGGATCCCCTATTTTTATTTATTTATTTTTTAAGATTTTATTTATTTATTCATAGAGACAGAGAGAGAGCGAGGCAGAGGGAGAAGCAGGCATCATACAGAGAGCCCGATGCGGGACTCGATCCAGGGTCTCCAGGATCACTCCCTGGGCTGCAGGCGGCGCTAAACTGCTGCGCCACCGGGTCTGCCCTGAAGTAGGATTTAAACAATAGGTCTGTTCTTAGGTTTTATAAGACTTACATAGAGGATCATAAATTATGAAAGACCATGGGGGAAGGCTAATTTAAGTCTATAGAATTAAGCTTTTAGTTATTTCTTTTTATATTTAAAATATGTTATTCTTTACATAATTTCAGTGTAAGAAAAAATGATTGGGGCTCTTTTATTTTCAGTGCCTGTTCATTAGCAAAAGAGCCACTTTCACCAAGAACTTGTCATTATTCTACTTTGTTGTAAATCCTGTTTGTATGCTGATTTAGAAAAATTACAAATGTTGGATGATAAAAAGAATGTAAAACTGTTTATTTTTTCCCCACAGATAAAGATTTTAAATTAGTATTTTTCTTTTTGTATATGAGGTATATATATATGTATAGATGTACATGATTTTGATATTTTTAGTTAACATAATTTGTGTTTCTAAATATATTAAAAATCTCTGTATAATCATTTTTAGTGACAGTGTTCTTCATTGTGGATATTCTAGCCTTTTCATATGGTTGAACTTTTACTTCTCTTTTTGGGGGGGATGTGTGTATGTTTAACCACTTTTCTGTATTTAGAATCTTCAAAGTATTGTAATATTTCTGTGTGTATTTGTAATATTTCTTTTATGTGTATGTTTTGTAATATTTCTTTTTGTGTGTATTGTAATATTTCTTTTATGTGTATGTTTAAAGACTTTTTTGTATTTGGAATCTTCAGATTATTGTAATATTTCTTTTGTTTCAGAGGCTGCCTATTTTAGAATCTGTTACTATTTTTGTTTTTGAATAGTTTATCAGCTTAATATCATTGCTTCATGTATTTTTATAAAACATTTTTATTTATTTGGATGCTCTTTAAAACTTTGTCCTTCTGAGGTTTTTATGGCTTTCTGCCAGGGAAAATCAAAAGCCACAAGATTAAAATGACCCGTATTTTTGAAGCATCAGTTTTAATCTCTGGTAAGTCATTTTTAATGTATAATTACAAACATGGATATATTGTGACATTAAGATAAAGTTAACAGGAAATTTTCAAGATAAAACTGGGGATACAAAAATATTTGATAAATTCCAGTACTTTGGGGCAGAGGTTTGATAAGTATTGGTTAAGTTTGTAATATGTGATATTTTTAGTATGTGCAATATGTGATATTATATTACCATTTCGTTAATAATAATGCTGTTCATAACCTTGAGTCATTTATTTTTCTCACTTGAGCAGACTTAGTAGGTGCGTATGTTTTAGTGTATTGTTATGGATTTTTCAGTTGTTGTTAAGCATTAGATAATATTTTAATAAATATTCCTTACACGTTAGACATGTCTTACAAAACCTCCTTTCTGATTTTTGTAAATGATTTTTTTGATGTGTTACAGGTGGATCAAGGCACAGATGTCTGGGAATTAACTGTGAAACATCTCCACTTCACTTGATTCCCTATTTTTCTTAGTTTTAGTAATTAAAAATTAAAAATTATTTTTTCCTGATTATAAACTTATACATAGCTGAAATGTTGAAAACAAAATTTCTTAATGGCTTCATCATTCTTCCAGTCATCATATTTGCAATTCTTTTCTTTTATTCCTTTATTTTAGTTGATTCTTGTCAGTTGTTTCCTTACATCTTATCTTTATTTTTCATTTCTCTATCATGACTTATACCCTAAACTTCACTACCCCTTAACTTATAAATTAGGACTTGGCTTCTCTGTCTCCAAATGTATCCAGTCTCATACTTTCTAACTTTTATTTTTGCTACTACATTAATCTGTCCAAATCTTTTATGTACCTATATTCCTTCTCTTAGGTTAAATGCTTGTTTTAGGTAAAAGATACTAGACAGCATTTCCCAAACTTGTTCCTTGCTGCCTGTTTTCTGTGTTTTACTTCTCTTCATTCCTTTGGGTTCATAGTGTCCTTGTTTCCACTTTTTAAAGTCCTGGTCATCCTCCAAGGTATCACAAGTCTTACCTTTTCATAAAACTTTTTTGTGAACTTCAGAGTGAGAACATCATGAGGTTATAGAAAAGTGACTGCTTTGAAGTTTGTCAGAACTGCATTCTAGTGCTGGCTGTGCACATGATCAACTCTGTGACCCAGGCCTTTGAGATTTTTCGTTTCTTCATTTCTAGAATGGGAATGATAGGGATGCCTGGGTGGCCCAATGGTTAAGCATCTGCCTTCGGCTCAGGACATGATCCTAGAATCCCAGGGATCAAGTCCCTCATCAGGCTCCTTGCAGGGGGCCTGTTTCTCCCTCTGCCTGTGTCTCTGCCTTTCTCTCTGTGTGTCTCTCATGAATAAATAAATAAAATCTTAAAAAAAATATGGATATTGTAAGCATAAATCTAGCTAATATTTGTGAAGTACCTATTAGGAGCAGTTGAACAATTTATGTTGAATTGTTCATTCAGTAAATACATATTAGATGTCTACTCTCTAGGTTTTTTTTCAGGGGATGAGCAGTATGCTAGAGATATTGAAGTTTTGAAATTTTATATACTGTTTGTAATTTGGGGAGGGGGGCGGAAGTATGAAAGTGAGAGGAAGTAGGAGTGTCTTTTATATTTTTAATAAAAAGAGCAACATTTCCTATGCTTGAGTGGCAGTAGGACCTAATCATGGATATCATACTGCAATTTAAGAGACTATGCACAAAATATTTATGAACACTTCTTTACGTCTGTTGGACTTAGGGCAGCTTTAGGATGGTGTGATATAGGTAGACCTCAAACTCAATTTATCTTTGAGATAGGATTAAGAGTATACCCTCAACCTTGGACTTTTGTAAGAATCACATAATATATAAACAACTAGCTCACTGCTATCTTCAATTGACTGTCCTCACAATAATACTATATAGTAGGTATTATTTTTTCCTATTAAGAGATAAGGAAATGGAGGGGGTACCTGGATGGCTCAGTTAGTTAAGTGTCTGCTTTCAGTTCAGATCATGTGGGATCAAGCCTTGGAGTCAGACTCCTTGTTCAGTGGGAAGTCTGCTTCTCCCTCTTCCTTTTCCTCTCCCCTCTCCCCCTGCCCTCACCCCAGCTTGTGTGCTCTTACTCTCTCTCCCTTTCTCTCTCTCTTTTCAAATAAAATGAAATCTTTTAAAAAAGATTTAAGGAAATGGAAGCACACAAAGCTTAAATGACTTATCCACAGTCTTGCAGTTAATAGTAATGGCAATAAAAGCAGTTGTCACTGCCACCTACCCCTCTCACTGCCCTCTGTGACTTTGTGGTTTCTGGTCTTACCAAAATTTTGACACTTGTTTTCAGTGCATATCTTTGTTACACATGTGAATAATCAAGGGGAGAGAATCACAGTGGATTTTCCTTGGCTGTTACGATTGATGGGAAGTTGTCTATCAGTGATATTTGTGGATGGCCTAGAGAATCTGGAGGAATGTTATACGTCTAGAATTGCTGTTAGATTGCTGAAAGGTCATGTGAATTGATAATCTCATTGCAGTTCAGATTAACTTCTAAGAGAGTAAGTATAATTTTTGAGAACTATTTATTACATTTAGTAATACCATTTTTTTTTGTTTTTTTGTTTTTTTTTAGATTTTATTTATTCATGAGAAACAGAGAAAGAGAGAGAGAGGCAGAGACACAGGCAGAGGGAGAAGCAGGCTCCATGTAGGGAGCCCGACATGGGACTCCATCCCGGGTCTCCAGGATCCCACCCTGGGCTGAAGGCGGCTCTAAACCACTGAGCCACCAGGGCTGCCCTAGTAATACCATTGGTATAGATAGGATGCATTATCTTTGAATTTCAAAGAGCATAATTTAAATTTTTCTCTAACACTTAATGACTGTGACTTTGAGTAAACCATATAACCTTGAGAAGCTATCCTGAATCATTAGAAGTGATGATAGTATATCTTGAAAGATTATTTTAAGGCTAAAATGAGATAAGTTTAATTCCCTCTATCATAATGCTTAGCTCAAAGTAGGTATGACATTCATGCATTATCTCATTTAGTCATCAGCTGTTGAGATCCTGTTTTTATTGTCATTTTGCAAATGCAAGAACAGCTCAGAGAAAGGTTACTTGAATTGACCAACTTCACACAGCTGAGAAGTAGTGAGTCTAATTTTGAACCCATATCCGTCTGTCCCTCATTGCTAACTAGAATTCTGTATAGTAATATCTTAGATGGGGTGTAGACTGGAAAACAGTATTTCTGTTGGATGTTATCTCCTCAAGGCCAGCTTTCTTACTTTCTCTGTTTTGCTTATAATGTTATAGTTGAGTCAGACTTTGTGGGTTTGAAACTTTGGCTTCACCATTTATTTGTTGTGTTACTGGTGGCAAAGTACTTTACTTTTTGGCCTTCAAATTCGTCATTTGTAAAATGGAAATAGTAAGGCATCTATCTCAATGGGACTTTTTGATGCAATACTGTGGGATGCTGTAGCATATAAAGTAAGTCCTTGACTGTTGTTTGCTGCTGTTTTTATTTTTTTTATTTTTATTTATTTATTTATTTATTTTTATGATAGTCACACAGAGAGAGAGAGAGAGGCAGAGACATAGGCAGAGGGAGAAGGAGGCTCCATGCACCGGGAGCCCGACGTGGGACTCAATCCCGGGTCTCCAGGATCGCGCCCTGGGCCAAAGGCAGGCGCCAAACCGCTGTGCCACCCAGGGATCCCTGCTGCTGTTTTTATATATTAGAAACAGTAGTGTGGAAAGAATTTGGAATTGCATAGACCTGGCACGTGGTCTAGCTCTTTGTACTTTTTAGCTTTGAGACTTTATTGAGCAAGTTAACTTTGGAGAAGCTTAAGTTTTTTTCTTCTCTTTAAAAAGAGATCCTAAGACCAACCTTATAGTATTTTTGTTGATGTTTAAAGGACAGGATATTTAAACGGTGACAGAAGAGTAAATACAAAACGAATGTTAGCTTTCTCTTCCATTCTACTCCGCACTCCTGTCTTTTACTTGAAGTTTTCACTGCCCTCTTTTATTTGAAGAGATTTATTTGGTCCTCTGACAGTGCAGAGGAACTTACCACGTGTTACAAATATACAGCCTGTGCCTGGTAGACAGTCTTAATCTCACTTCTTCCCCGATAGTTATATGTCTTAGTAGCTCAGTAGTTATCTGCCTTTTGCCCATAAGTAAAAGCAAGAGCCTTTTTACTTCCCAAATAATTTGTAAGTTTAAATTGAATTTGCCCAAAAGAAGACAACTGATTTTAATATTTGCTTAAGAAATCAGAGCTCTTAAAAAAAATCATACTTTAATCTTCTCTGTACTGGTGTTAACAGCTGACTAGTATGATTTTTCTTTAAAATCTTTTACTCAGCAAGATTATTTTGTAATATCTCACCCTTAGCTATGAGACTTAACACACATGACATACAACAGGTATGATTTATATTTACCTCTTTTTTTGGGAACCGAGAAGATAATTATACTTAAGTGTTTTCTAAAAAGTCTCTCAAGTATTAGCTGACTTCTTGATAAATTATTGTTCTGCTGGTATCTTTTAAATATAATGCCACTAATGATTATATAATATTCATAGCTTACTTTCTTAAAATTTACATGATAGCTGTGAGAGCAAAATATTATACACCCCTTTCCTCCATCTTATGAGATCGTTGAGGCTCTATCTACCAAGACACCATGATTAAGTGATTTCAAATCCCATTGTGTAGATAATTCCCAAATGGATAACTGGATCAGTAAAGGTTGGATGCAAATTTGGGTTGTCAGTTTTTAAATCCCCACTCCCACCCCAAGATAATTAATATACCTGAGAACTTCTCACATAGGACAAGGAATGTGAGCCCAAAGAACTATGCCTAGAGCATTGCAGCTATTGCTTATATCAAAAATGAAAAAAAAATCCAAATATCAAGAAGGGAATGGGTAGTAAAAACAAATACATAGAAAAGTTGCTATTGGGCAGTTAAAATGAACGAAGTCCGTGTTCATGAATATGAATGGGTACATTGTGAAAACCAAGTTGAGCCCAAGACAGATGTACAACAGTGACATTACTGATGCCGATTTTTAAAAACAAAACCATACTATTTTACTGTGCATAAGAACAGTATTCCAGAACATGAATGAGAAGGATACACACCAACTATAGAGTAGTGGTTATTTCGGAGAAGGGAAAGAGTGTGAGGGAAGCTAGTGCAAAAAGGATTTCAGCTGTATCACATAATGTATTTGAAAAAAAAGAGTGATGGTGACTTTATATTACATTCTCAGTAACGTACTGGCTTTAAAGTAGTTCATAATTAAAGTTACACATCTCACACCGGTCAGAATGGCTACATTTAATAAGTCAGGAAACACAAGAGTTACTAATAAAGCAATTGAGATATTGTTAACTTATTTCCCTGATGATGAAATCAAAACCACAATGAGATAACACCTCATGCCTGTCAGAATGGCTAAAAGTAACAATACAAGAAACAACAGGTGTTGGGGATGTGGAGAAAGAGGAACCTTCTTACACTGTTGGTGGGAATGCAAGCTGGTGCAGTCACTCTGGAAAACAGCATGGAGCCTCCTCAAAAAGTAAAAATAGAACTGCCCTATGATCCAGGAATTGTACTACTAGATATTTACCCAAAGGATACAAAAATACAGATTGGAAGAGGTACATGCACCTGGATGTCTATAACAGCATTGTCAACAATAGCAAAACTATGGAAAAAGCCCAAATGTCCGACTGATGAATGGCTAAAGAATGTGGTATATATACATACAGTGGAATATTATTCATTTAACAAAAAGAATGAAATCTTACCATTTGCAATGATGTTGAGGGAGCTAGAGTGTATCATGCTAAGCAAAATAAGTCAGAGAAAGACACCATATGGTTTCACTCAGATGTGGAATTTAAGAAACAAAATAGAAGAACATATGGGAAGGGGTAAAAGAGAGGGAAACAAACCATAAGAACTCTTAATGATAGAGAACAAACTGAGGGGTGATGGAGGGAGGTAGATGGGGGATGAGCTAGATGGGTGATGGATATTGAGGAGGGCACTTGTTATGATGAGCATTGGATGTTATATATAAGTGATGAATCACTGAATTCTACTCCAAAACCAATATTGCACTGTATGTTAACTAGAATTTAAATAAAAATGAAAAACTGCATGAGAAATTTTAACAAAAAGCAAGTTGCAATATACCACTAAAACTGCCGTTTTCATTTGTATTTTTACAGTTCTCTTATGTATGTAAATGATTTTGGGTTTTTATCTATGATGGTAATTAAAAAGATTCTCTCTAAAATCTATTTAATTAAAATAAGGGTTGATACTTGAAGAAAATTTTAAGTATATAGGAGGGTGATAGTATGTTAATATGCAAAATTACTGGAGATAGACTATGGAAAACAAATTAATTAGGAAGCACCAAGTTTTAAAGATTGAGTTTTCTGTAAGGTTAATAGAAGTGTGTTAGTCATTCTTTCTTGGTGCTAAGGCTAGAAATCCCTCCTGTAGATTTTCTAGAAATGTCCTATGGTAATTTTTCCTGTGTATCTCGTGTATTGTCTATATCATATATATATATATATATATATGTATATATATATATACACACAGAGTACACTTATAGGATTATGTCTTATACTGTGCTTTGATATTGATTAATACTGTCATACCAAAGTGCAGTTGTGTTTTAAAGAGGAATCTACGGTAGGTGGAAAAATGGATTGATGAACAGAAGATACACAAAAAGTCGTAGTCTTATGATTGGTCTTTATCAAGGGATGGGTCTTACGAGTATCTTGAAGTATCCCATAGCTTGGTTATTGCAAGGAATCTATAGATTTATAAATAGTATTCAAAAAATATTGAATGTAGACTTTAAAATGTTTTGTTAAATGCCTATGCTACTAGTCTCTAGTATATGCATGTATTTTTGTGGTTAATAAGCACAAATACATTTTAAAACACTACCAAATGCATAGTAGTCATCTATATTCTTCATTAATGTAGCATAGTTATTATATGTCTTTAATATAAAACAATATTCTGACTGAAAGTGACTGAACACCAGTATTAATGAGCTGACATATATCTTTAAGTCTCTTAAAAAATACTGTAATTGCCGGTACAGTGATTATCAGTGATAATCCCTGAAAGAAATATAGATTTCAGTTTTTCTTAGTTGCCAGTTAATAAGGGACTTATGCTTTGAGGTTGACTTGGAATAGATTTTTTAAAAAGATTTAATTATTTATTTTAGAGAGGGAGCAAGTAAGGGGAGGGATAGTGGGAGAGGAGAGAGAGAATCTTAGACTTCCCGTTGAGTGTGGAACCTGATGTGGGGCTTAATCTCACAACGTGAGATCAAGACTTGAGCCCAAACCAAGAGTTGGATGCTTAACCAACTGAGCCACCTAGGCACCCCTGAGTTGGAACAGATTTGATATCATGTTGTGAAAGTTGAGAGTCTGGAAGTGGGATTGTACCAGATAGTGGGGATAAGCTCAGAAATTACCTGATGGCAGCATTGGGATTCTCTTTAGAAGATTATATTAGGTAAATCCTAGTAGGAAAAGGGTACTTGAGGCCTCATAATATTGTATAATATAAGCATAGCCAGAGTCCTGTTAACCTGGAAACTTTTTAAAGATTTTTATTTATTTATTTGAGAGAAAGAGCAAGCAGGGGGGAGGGGCAGAGGGAGAGGGAAAAACAGACTCCTCACTAAGCAGGGAGCCTGATGCAGGCCTCCATCCCAGGATCTGGGATCATGACCCTAGCCAAGGCAGACACTTAACTTACTGAGGTACCCAGGCACCCCAGCCTGGAAACTTTTTAAAGCAAATGTAACTATTAGCTATTCTCAGCCATTTAAAATGTTAAAATTTTAGGAAAATGGTCTGCAGTGTATCTAACTGAATAATGTATTATTTTAGTATACAAAAGTAATATTTAACCTTTTTAAAAAAGTTTATAAGATACAAGTGTGATAAATTGCCATAAGTAATTATTATGATAAATCATGTAAAGTTGGGAAGCAGCATTTGTTTTTGGAAGTAAGAAGACATTGATCTAAATTTGTTTATAAATAGAAGATTTGCCATTTTAACCATTTTTAAAGGTCTGGTTCGGTGGTATCAAGTACATTCACATTGTTTTCTCACCATCTCTCCCATCCATCTTCAGAACGTCTTCATCTTCCCAAGTTGAAATTTAGCACCCATTAAATAACTTCTAATTCCTCCTCTCCCTGGTATGTTGTCACCACCATTCTGTTACCTCTCTTTCTGAGTTTGTTTTAGATATGAGTACAATTGTACAGAATTTGTCCTTTTGTGACTGACTTATTTCACTTAGCATCATGTCTTCAGGATCCGTTTATGTTGTAGTGTGTTTCTGAATTTTCCCTTCCTGTTTGAGGCTGAATTCTATTGTCTGTATATGCCACATTTTGTTGATGCTTTCCGTGAATTACTAAAGGTGCCCTTTCTGGGGAGATTAATTAGAAAAGAACCCTTCAGGGGTGTCTGGGTGGCATAGTTGGTTAAACTTCTGACTCTTGTTTTGGCTCAGGTTGTGATCTCGGGGGTTGTGACATCAAGTCCTGTGTTGGGCTCTGCACTGAGTGCAGAGTCTTTTTGAGATTCTCTCTCCCTCTGCCCCTCCCCACTGTGTGTGCTCTTTCTTTCTCTCTCTCTCTCTCAAATAAATAGATCTGAAGGAAAAAAAAAGAAAAAAGACTTTCTCTCTGGGCTAAAACCTATTTACTATATATATGGTGAGTAGATGGCACCTTTGTATTAAAAAAACAAAAACAAAAACAGCCACTCCCTTTTCCTGGTGTATTTTGCCTTGTACCAGGATGCATCACAGAGTAGTTCAGTCATTGCTAACTGCTTTCTCAGTGATGCTTTTTGTGCAGTTTGTAAACCATCTAACAGTTCTTGATAGTGCTGCTCGTTTACATCATTAAAATCACATGCATTGGAATTATTGTATCCTCTTTATTCATTCACTCATGATATTAAGTATTCTGAATACACAGTATGTGGTACTAATTGTGCTTAGTGCTGAGGATATTGAATGGATAAAGAACATGCATGCATATTAGGTGGTAAGTGGATGAAAAAAACATAAGGATGACAGAGGAAGTATACCTAACTTAATTTGAAGGGATGATAGTTGGGCTGGATATGATACTTAAGCTGAATCTTAAGATAGTAGTTACAGTTAACACCTAAAGTATATCTTGTATGGGTGGTACTCCTTTAGGGCTTTACATACAGGAGCTCATTTACATGTCAACAACCTTATATAATAATTGCTTATAATCACAGTTTACAGATAAAGAAGCTGTGGCACAGAGAGATAAGGACTTTACAAAGATAATATAAAATGTAGTTCAGTTTGGAATAAAGATTGAAATTTAGTCATTTTGGCCCCTAAATCTATGTTTTTAACCATTTGATACATCATATCTCAGGACTCATGGAGTCCCATGGCTGGGATAGGAAAGAAGGTTGTGGCACAGGTGGTGGTAGTTGTGAGGACACGAAAAGGGGTAAATTTGGCAATTCCAAAAAGATGGAACATCTTATGCCACGTTGTAGAAGTGTGAGAGATTGTTAGCCCTCCTAACGGGGGACTGCAAGGTTTTATACTTGGCACTTTGTTGGTATATGTCAAAGATTAGTGGGCAATGAGGCTAGGAAGTCGATGAATTTAGAGAATCACAGATTTTGTATACTGTGCTTATATTGTTCTGAAATCCTTCACTGCTTTGAGGGCGATAGTTTGTGTATGAGTTTTCTTCATCTGCATTTAAGTCAGAATTATTCCCCTGCCCATCTACGTTGGTCACATCTGGCTGAATGAACTGAGCAGCTGTGGGGCAGGGAATGTAGAAGATGAAGTCAAAGACATAGTAGGTGCTTCATTGCATAGAGCATTTTAATTGCAAAAGTGATAATAAACTGGAGAGACAGAATTCCACAAGAATTTTAATAGTGACACTTTTTTCATTGTACTTGGGATCTGAAAGTTTTAAATTTCATGAATTATTTGAATATTTTTTCCAGAAAGATTATTCACATATCTGTTTTTCTTTTGAAAGAAACTAGTTATCAAAAATTTACATCATACCTTCTCTATCAAATGATTTTTCTATTGCTTAAAGGTCAAAGTAATCACTTTTTGTATTTATTCTCTTATTCATGAATGATTTACAGTTCTCCTAAATATGTCTGCTTGTTGTTCAAGAATGCCACAATGAAGTGTTTTTTAACTGTTTGTTCTGTCATTCTTTATAATCATCTTTATTGAACAAGTCACAGACTTATCATTGTGCTCTACTCAATGTAATTCTTGCTCATAAATTGTAGTACTTTGAAGAAATCATTCAATTCTTTTGAAATGACATTTTAAAATGAAATCAACTTCTAGTTGTTAGAAAAAGTAACAGCTGTGACTTTGTAAGCTACTGTTAGTGGCTTTGGAAGCTTGTTGGTTAGCTAGTTGTCATAATGAGGTCATTTTCCAAAAGAAGATGAAGTCATTTGCCATCTTGTTTTAGTCATAGTGGGCTTTTTCTTTGGCCAAATATTTTCAAATTACACATTCCCACTCACTTATTTTCATAGTTGGTAATATTTTTATGGAATAAGATAATGATGGAACTTTTGAAAGGCAACAGTTTATATTTAACATGGCTAATATGTGATTTGTGTTTTATATTATAGTTAGAAAAAGACCTCTATAGATGTGAAATATTATTAATATATATTTCATAGTAGGGGAGCCAAGTAGTGTGTAAATCTCAGTGTATACAATATGAATTCTGGAGGGTTGTGTCTCCTGAGTCCCTGTAGGTAGATGATCTGATCAGAGCCATCTGATCTGTACTTGCTTGAATTCCTGTTGTTTTCATCTGTTTCTTCTGGTGTCTGGCCCATCAGATCCATTTGTAATGGAAAATATATGGGTAGTAGAGATAAAGACTAATTATCCCAATCATTTATATCTATTTTTACTGGTGCCTAAATTATATTTTCATCTGGGTTGTAGCCGATATATACCTGTATGTTTATTTTAGCATCAGGATTCCATATGTATCAGAAGGTCTAATTTTAGATACTTGATGATAATCCAATCTAAGTGTCTTTTTCTTTGTAAAGGAAAAATAATTAGTATATTGTTATACAGTAATACAGAAATAGTTATATATAATTTAGGAAGGCACCTTCTCTAATAGTAAAAACTATTTCTATGAGGCATTACAATTTATCTTTAAAATAACTAATTTGAGATCAGTGGAATAAAATGGAGAGCTCTAAACTAGATTCAGTTTCAGACTTAAGAATTTAATATAAGAATCACAAAGCAAGCATAAGCAATTATTAATGTCACATTGAACTGAAGAGTTTAATATAAAGATAAAATCATAAAAACTTAGGGGAAACAGAAATGTGGTCTATGTTCAGAGGTATTGTAATTAAAATACGGTTTTCTGACAAAGTATTTATGTTAAAGTAATAAACAGTTAAGTATCTTATGTAAGTTATCTGTTGCCACAATAATGGTGTATCACAGACAGCCCCCAAATTTCTGTATTATAGGACAATAAATGTTTGTTGCTCATGCATCTAGGATGGTCACTTAAGCAGCTCTGCTGTTTTAGGATAGCCTTGGTTATTAATGACTCCTTTTAATTTTATTACATCATTCAACAGGCTATCCCTAGACATGCTTGCATGATAATGGCAGAAGTGTCATAAAGAGTAACAAATGCAATGCATTCTGAAGCCTTGTTATGGGTATACCATCACTTCCATTTTAATCTTTTGGTCAGAGGAATTCACAAGGCCAGCTAAGGTTCAAAGATGGGAAATAGGTGTGATCTCTTGAGTGGGAGGAATGGCAAAGTCACATGGGAAAAGGTTCGGATATGGGGAGGGATGAACAACTGGGGCCCTCATTACAATCCTCTTTACATACCTTAAAACATCAAAAACCAAAACAAATGAACAATTGTTTTAGTGCACAGCTTTCTTTTCTATATATTGATTACATTATATATGTTTTATAGTCCTTTTAACTATGAATTTGTTTTCAGTTCTAGTAAATACATTTCTATGTTAAAATTTAAAAAAACTGCAACTTTTTTCATAGTGATCTTTGAATGTTAAATGATCCTTGCATTTCTGGAATAAACAGTTTTGCTCTATCACCCTGTTTACATGTCTGGATAGTATTTTGATGTATATTTATTCAGACTGGTTATATTCAAGTTCTCAGCTGTTTTATATATGTAAATTTGTTTGAATTTTTGCTATAATGAACAGTGATGCAGCTAATGTTCCTGTAGCAGAATCTTTCAGCTCAGTGTTTGCACAAATTCTATAACTGGAATTGCTGTGAATAAAAGCTATTCCTGAGGAAAATAGTATGTATATCTGTTCATGTATGTATTTGCTTGCTTATACATAAAAAATGTCTGCAAATAAATTAGTGGGACTACACCAAAAAAGTTTTTGCACAGCAAAGGAAACCATTGATAAATTAAAAACAATCAATAAAATGAATGGAAGAATATATTTGTAAATGATTTATATGATAAGAGGCTAATATTCAAAATATATGATGAAGAACTTACGTAACTCAACACCCCAAAACCCACAAATAATCTGGTTAAAAATGGGCAGAGAATCTGAATAGACATTTTTCCAAAGAAGACAGACACGTATAAAGACACTCAATATCCCCAATTATCAGGGAAGTGTAAATCAAATGAGTGAGATATCATGTCATACTGATCAGAATGGCTAGTATCAAAAAGTCAAGAAATAGGGCAGCCCTGGTGGCTCAGCGGTTTAGCGCCGCCTTTAGCCCAGGGTGGGATTCTGGAGACCCAGGATCGAGTCCCACGTTGGGCTCCCTGCATGGAGCCTGCTTCTCCCTCTGCCTGTGTCTCTGCCTCTCTCTCTCTCTCTCTCTCTCTCTATGTCTCTCATGCATAAATAAATAAAATCTTAAAAAAAAAGTCAAGAAATAGCAAGTGTTGGCAAGGATGTGGAGAAAAGGGAACCCTCGTACATTGTTGGTGGGAATGTAAATTGATGCAACCACTGTGGGAAAAAGTATGAGGATTTCTCAAAAAAATTAAAATAGAAATAATGATATGGTCTAGAAATTCCACTTTTGGGTGTTTACCCAAAGCAAACAAAAACATTAATTTGAAAAGATCTATGCACCACTGTGTTTATTGCATCATTATTTACAATAGCCAAGATATGGAAGCAGCCTAATTGTCCATTGGTAGATGAATGGATAAAGATTTATTATGTATATACACTGGAGCCTTACTTGGTCTAAAAAAAAGTGAGGTCTTGTCATTCGTGACATTATGGGTGGACCTACAGTTTATTAGGCTAAATGAAATAAGAGACACAAATAACGTATGATTTCATTTATATGTGGAATCTAAACAAAAAGGAACAAACAGAAAACAAATGGACTTAGAAACACAGGGAACAAACTGATGGTGTCCAGAGTGGATGTTGGGGAGAATGGGCAAAATAGGTGAAGGAGTTTAAGAGGTACACACTTTCAGTTATGTTGTGGAGATGCACGGTATAGGGAATAGTTATAATAATGTATGGTGATAGATGGTAGCAACACTTATTGTGTAGTGAGTACTGGATATGGAATTGTCAAGTCACATTTTGTATACCTGAAACTAACCTTGTATGTCAACTATACTTAATAAAAAAAAAAAAAAGAAAATCTGGAAGGATGTACAAAATACAGAGGATATTCATTGCTTCTTGGTTAGGAAACTAGATAGATGGTAGTTGACAGTAGGAGATTTTTCAGTTTGTATTCCCTTTTATTTTTTAGCTCATTGAATAAAACTCACATAAATGTATATAGTCAAAAAATAATTTTTTGTAACTTTTTATTTTGCAATTATGTTAGCGTATCAGAAAAGTTGCAGAGATAATATGATGAGTCCATGTATTTTCTTCATCCATCTTACCTTAGTGCAACAAGTTACCTATCCATAGTATAATGAACAAACCAGGGAATGACAATTTTGGTAAAATTTAATTAAATTACAGGCTTTATTTAAATTCTACTAGGGTTGCCTTAATGACCTTTTTCTGATGCAGTTATTAGTCTAGTATCTCACATTGCATTTAGAGGTTCTGTCTTTATCATCTTAGTCTTTTCCAATCTGTGTCAGTTCTCATTCTTTCTGTGTCTTTTATGATCATGATGCTTTTGATACCTCCTGACATCCCTTTTGTAGAATGTCGTGAAAAGTTGCTGAGTATCATTATCTGGGGAATGCAAATCCAAACCACAGTGATACACTATATACCCACCGAAGTCTATCTTTAAAAAGATGACAAAATTGATGACATGGAGTAATTAGAATGCCTTTACATTGTTGATGGGGATGAAAAATGGGGCAGCTGCTTTGGGGAACACTTTGGGACTTCTCAGACGGTTAAGCGTATGATCCATTAGTTTCATTTTTAGTGAAGATGAATGAAGAGAAATGAAAATATTGATCCATCCCATAATTTGTATATAGCATTGTTCATAATAGTAAAAAGGGGGAAACAGCCAAAATGTTGATAAACTAGTGAATTGATGGATAAATGTGGCTTATTCGTGCAATGGAATATTATTTGTCACAATAATTATCAATATATGCTAAGACATGAGTGATCCTTGAAAACATTAAAATTAAGTGAAAGAAGCTAATCACAAAAGACCATATGATTCCAGTTATGGTAAATGTCTAGAATGAGCAAATCAATAGAAACAAAATACCTCAGTGATTGCCTAGGGCTATGGACAAAGGGCAGATTGAGTTGGGTTGAGGGAATAGCTACGAATGAGTACAGGGTTTATTTTTGGTGTAATGAAAATGTTCTAAATTGAGATCGTGATGAGTGCACAACACTAAATATACTAAAAATGAATGAATGGTAAAATTCAAGTGTGTGAATTCTGTGGCGTGTGAAGTATACCTTATACAATTGTCAAAAATGATCAATAATGCTCGCCCTTTAAACATCTGTGTTTTATGGGAGACAAATGTGTGAAGCAAACAATTGTAACGTGATGAGAGGAATAAACTGAATGTATTGCTAAGCTTGAATTCTTTGTTAAGTTGGAATTCTTTGTAAGACAGAATTGTCTTTGCTAAGCATGCAAGTGTGAGAGGGGACAATGCTGTGAGGGGTGGATAAATAGTTCTCCTTAAGTAGAAATAAAGTATGTGCTTAATACTCAGTATTTAATAGACACACTTGCAGTCATGATAATTACCGTGGGACAGTACTAATAACTTCAGTAATTAAAATGATATAGTCAGGGGAACCAGTTATTCCTGGACATTAGTAGTTTCTGAAAGGTGGTCTGAGTAAGGCTTCAGATGCTTCTTGACAAAAAGGTGATAAAGTTAAGTGAGTTTGAGGAAAGTGGAATTTCTGGTCCTTAACAGCTAATGGACTATATATACTAAAAGGCTCAGAGTAGCCTCACAATAAAGAAACAGATCTTGTATAACCCTTGGTTCCTCAAAGTTGTCCAAAATTCTTTTGTTGTCAGTATAGCAATTAACATGTTTGGCAGTTTGTGTTCCTGAAACACTATCAGAGCTGCTCTGATTTCTGTGTCTTTTTACCACCTATTTTGATGGTAGCATAATATACTCGGACTTCACTTATTTGGGTTCGTAGATGAGTGACTTTGCAGAACAGTACCTTGAGTTATAACACTCACTTTTCTCTTTCAATAAGCCCAGCAGGACATTCTCCTTTTGAAGATAGGAAAAAAAGTTACATTTTCCTGACAAATTGTTGTGCCTCATTTTATGAAGACAATGGGAGCCATATAACCAGGGTTCTGTTCTTTTAATTTTAACTGACATGAAGTTCAGAAGAGATCTGTGTTTAGTAAATCAACCCAGCCTAGGTTATTTGAAATAATTTTCTTTTTGAAACTATCAGAACTGTCTTCTTAATTATTTAATAAGCTTTTTAGTTTTGTTGGATAGTTTTGTTTTTGTTTTTATCTGGGCCTTTCTTGTAGTTTCCTTGAAGTCCTTTTTTGAAAGTAGGTGAACTATATACATTTGTAGAATTGCTTAGAATGAGAATAAAATTTGTGTATGTCGGTTGACTTATATAAGACTATGTTGTGGTTCCATTTGGGAAATTGCATTTTAAATCACCTCCAGTTTACCTTAATCATTCATTTAAAGGTGTTCTAAGGATTTTCTCATGTACTTTTACATTGGCTAAGGGTTTTTTTTCTTTACCTTATTAGTCAGATTTACATACTATTTGTTTAAATGCGAAGCAATGAAAAAACACATCATTTATCATTAAAATTTGACTGAATTTTTATATTCTGAATGGCTGACAATTATCCTCATGATTCTCTGGCTTTTATTTCATATGGTGTTCAACAGAGTTATAAAATATAAATTATTTGGGTCTCTAAGTCTGTCATTGTTCACAGTTGCAGGATTATGACTGCATATAATTAGCAGTAGCAAGATTATGAGAAATAGAGGAAGAATCCAGTTTTTTAGTGGTGTGTTTACTGAGCTTATTCTTGTTTGTTTATAAGTTTGGAAATCATGGCATTTGACTATGTAAAGAGAATTATTTTTATATTGTTGATACTTCAAAATTAGTACTAAGGAGAATAATCTACCTCTAACTCATTTTGGTATTGTGACAATGCCCTAAAACTCAGTGACAGCAATTATTTATTATTGCCTATTTACCAGTTGGTTGGGTTTACCCGGGCAGCTCTACTTCTCCTTGGAGATGTGTGAGTAGGCTGGGTGGCTCCATTCCACATGACTTTTCCCTTTATTTTATAGGACTGCCTAGGGAATATTCTTTTTTGGTGATGGCAGATCTTAAGAAAGCCTCATAGGGTTTTGGTTTGTAACTTTACCATTTATCATTGGCTAAAGGTTTCCGTGGCCAAGTTACAGTCAAGAGGCAGAGAAGTACAAACCACATACAGTGGGGCCATGGCAGTGTCAGGGATGAAGACATGGGGCCCATAATGTAACCTACCACTATTTGCAAAGGAGATAGGTATTAGATACTTCACAGTTATACTGAGTAATTAAATATTAAATAAATCCCCTAATCATCATCCTCTCTGTTTTTTTAAAATAGAGTTTTTGATTGAAAAATATCAATTTAACTACCCTGGCATACAACAAGTTAATGTTAGGATTATTTTAAAACTTGAAATAAAAACATTGTACTTGTATGTATGTGCAAGAATGCGCATATATATATTTATGTATCAGTGTGGTTACAGAATTAAAATACTTTGTTTTCATTCTGTGTACATAAAAGGAATAGATTGGAGAAATGAGGTATTTTAGATATCATTGTTCTTTAATAAGGGCATGAATTTTAGGTCTTAAAATGCATATTCTCTAGGCCTTTTATAAATCAGAATCTGAGATATGTGTGGCCTAGTCAGCTTGTTCATTAATACTAAAATATCAAATTAGCAATTTTAGTTAAGGTGGTTTTCCATAACAGCTACCTTTGTTAATATTTTTGTTAATATTTTTTGTTAATATTTTTATTAAATAAAATAAATTTCTGTTTGTTAATATTTTTCTCTCATGCTTTTAAGTTGCTATGTATGCCTGAATATAGTGCCCCTGAATATAAGGCAAATTCCCAGGTACTGGATAAGAAGATTGAAACAAATTTTTTACCTATTTGAACTATTAGTGATTAGATGTCATAAAATGTCTATGCAAAATAGTTAACTAATTTCATTACACTTAAGTCATTATATAAATACTATTTAGTAATTTGTTTTTCCCATTTAAATTTCACGAATCTTTCAAATTATTCACATGAACCTGATTTTAGGTGTCTTTATCAGTTCTAGAGCTGTTTTGAAGATACCAGTTTTATAGGGTATATGATTTTTTTTCATTCTTGTTTGAGGTATATCATAATTTAATAAAATAATTGGAAAACCACTTATTACTTATGATATCTACATGATAAGTATTTTGACCTACCATGTTTCCGCCTTATCTGTAGCTTTGCTTTCCATGTTTTCATTTACCCTTGGTCAGCTGTGGTGTGGAAGCAGGCATTCCTCCTTCTGACCACTCAGATTTTTAGTAGCTTAATGCTAGTTCAAAACACCTCCCTCATTCACCTCACTTCATCTCATAATGTAACCATGTTGTGATCTTACATCATCACAAGAAGAAGGGTGAATACAATACAATGAGATATTTTGAGGGAGAGAGAATGTTCATATGATTTGCATTACAGTGTACTTTTATGAGTGTTCTATTTTATTATTATTAATCTCTTACTGTGCGTAATTTATAAATTTATCATAGGTTTGTAAACTTGATCATAGGTATGTATATGTGGGGAAAAAACAGTATATTAGGGTTTGGTACTGTGTGGTGTCAGGCATCTACTGGGAATGTTCGTACATATACCCCATAGATAAGGGGATACTAGCGTATTTCTTTAACATTAATTTTTTTTTTACAGTAACCTCTGTATTTTGAATTGTAAAGTAGTTCCCCCAGAAATAACACTAAGTCTGTAATGAATTTCCTTGGTGCTTTTTCTCTATTTTTTAAATCTTGATTTTGTCAGGTGACCTTTATAAACTTGCAGAACTAGTCCTGCCTGAGATTGATTCAGTCCAGTGTATGTTTCCTAAGTGTTACTTATTGATTAAAAATAAAATACCTTTGTAGAGTGCCCTGTGACATATGAGAACCTATCAGGGTTCGAAGATGAGACAACTCTTTTTCTGAAAGATAATAATTTTATGAAAAAAAGTTGTGATTTCTGTTTGAGCAAAAGGCGTACATAGGTTCTTTTGTTGTTGTAGTGATTGTGTTGTGAATCTGAAGGTGTTTGCATAAAGGAGATGTTCCTGCCCCTTTGCTCTTTATCTCCCTAAATTGAAACATTAAGCTGCTGTAATTTCCTCTTGGCTCCCTTGCTGCCATTTCCATAGCCATCATAGATCTACTCTTTCTTCATTTCAGTATCTGTCTATTCATCCCTTGGTCATATTCCTCCCTCAGAACCCTGGCCCAGGCCGTTAGCTCACTCAGCCCTAGATTCATTTTTGATCACCTTTAGGAAGATTAAATTTTAACATGCTCCCTTTTCAAATATGCTTTCTTTTTATTCCTTTCGTGTGGTCTTATTCTTAACTACTTTCAAGAGATTAATTGATGATACATAGTACTCTTGCATGCAGAATACATTTGGAACCTCCGTTAAGAGAAATGGTATAATTTTCATTGGATTGCTGCAGGGCAATGTGGTTTTTCATGGCCATGTGATACTGTTCGTACTTTTTCTGAAAAATTATTTCCAAAGACAAGAGGTAAAGATTGTAATTTTGTGTGTTTTGTACATAGAAGGATTTTTCAGAAGTACTAGTCTTTAACCTTACCATGTTTAGATGTATTATCAATGTTGCTCAGGGTGCAATTCCTTTCTTGCTTACCTGAAAGTCGTAGTTGCTAAGAACACTTAAATCTTAGGAGGTGTAAGGGTTAAAAACTTAATGGAAAACATTAAGTCTTAAAGGTCTTAAAACATTTTAAGACCTAGTCCTATTGAACTCATGCTAAATATCACTACATAAACCACAACATCCGCAAACAATTTAAATTTACACAATTTTTGATCTGTGAACAATTTATTTTTTATTTTTTTAAAAAGATTTTATTTACTTATTTGAGAGAGAAAAATAGAGAGCAAGAGCAAGGGGGAGGAGCAGAGGGAGTAACAGACATGGGCTAAGCAGGGAACTGACATGGGCCTCCATCCCAAGACCCCAAGATCTGTTCTGAGCTGAAGGCAGACACTTAGCGGACTAAGCCACCCAGGCAACCTCCATGAACAGTTTAAAAATAACCTGCAGAACAGCAGAATCTACAAGGTTCTTTTTGGACATAAAATAGAATCGAAAGTTAATACAGAATGAAACATATTATCAGGTCTTAAGAAAAATTTTCAATTAACACCATACTAAATCATCATTAATTTGTTATAATTTATGATCATTTAAAATAAACTGATAGGGCAGCCTGGGTAGCTCAGCAGTTTAGCGCCGCCTTCAGCCCAGGGCATGATCCTGGAGACCCGGGATCGAGTCCCACATCAGGCTCCCTGCATGGAGCCTGCTTCTCCCTCTTCCCCCTTCTCTCTCTCTCTCTCTCTCTCTCTCTGTCTCTCATGAATAAATAAAATATTAAAAAAAATAAACTGATAATGTTAGGCATTCTGTCCCGAGCTCTTCTGTACTGTGATGTATTTAATTCACTTCAACAAATACTGCATTAATCAGAAGAACGCAAATTCTCTTGCAGAAATGTTCTGGTCTTTAAGTAATTGTGTATGTGTCAAGGAAAACTTTTATTATAGCTGATGTTTTCTCCGCCAAACACTTTATAGAGGTAATTCAATTTAATATAATTGAAATGATTTTTTTCTTTTAATAGACAAATGTAAACTGCTTACATTTATTGTTCTGATATATCTGGTCTTCTCTCACAGTTTTTCTTCTTCCTTTTTTTTTTTTTACTGGTTCCTGTGTTACCTAAAGTTTTCCCTCTCTTTCCTTCTTTAAAATTTTGCCTGAAGAACATTTTTTGTAGAGCAGGTCTGCTAGTGATGAATTTCCATACTTTTTGTTTGGGGAAAAAGTCTTTATTTCATTTTTACTTTTGAAGAGTAATATTATCTCTTGGATATAGAATCTGGTTGTGAATTTTTTTCTTTTGATATTTTAAATATTTCACTTTTTTCTTCTTGCTTGCTTGATGTCTGGTGAGAAAACTGTAATTATTATTCTTGTACCTCTGTAGATAAGGTATTTTTTTCCCTCTTCTTCTTTTAAAGATTTTATTTATTTACTAGAGAGAGAGGGTGAGAGAAAGATCATGAGCAGGGGGTAAGGGCAGAAGGAGAAGCAGATTCCCCACTGAGCAGGAAGCCCAATGTGGGACCCTGTCCTAGAACCCTGGGATCATAACCTGAACATGGCAGATGCGTAATTGACTGAGCCACCCAGGCGCCCTGCCCTCCCTTTTGCTTCTTTCATAATTTTTACCTTTTTTTGTTTTTCAGTTTTAATTTTAATTTTAATTTTTTGTAAATTTATTTTTTACTGGTGTTCAATTTGCCAACATACAGAATAACACCCAGTGCTCATCCCATCAAGTGCCCCCCTCAGTGCCTGTCACCCAGTCGCCCCCACCCCCCGCCCACCTCCCCTTTCCGCACCCCTAGTTCGTTTCCCAGAGTTAGGAGTCTCTCATGTTGTGTCTCCCTTTCTGATATTTCCCACTCATTTTTCCTCCTTTCCCCTTTATTCCCTTTCACTATTTTTTATATTCCCCAAATGAATGAGACCATATAATGTTTTTCAGTTTTAATATGATATGCCTTGTGTGTGTGTGTGTGTGTGTGTGTGTGTTTTATTTTTATTGGGATCCTCTGAACTTTCTGGTTTTGACTGTTGTCTATCATTTATTTTGGAACATTTTGACTATAACTCAATTATTTCTTCATTGTCTCTTCACCTCTGGCGTTTAGATTATGTACATGTTCTACTTTTTGGTATTGTTTCACACTTCTTGGACGTGCTGTTCCATTCTTGTTTTTGTCATTTTATTCCCGCTCTTTGAATATCAGTTCAGGAAGTTCCTATAGACCAATAATCAAGTTCATGGATTCTTTTTTTTTTTTGGCTGTGTTCAATCTACTGCCGAATATCTTACAGGATTCTTCATTTCCTTTACAGTAATTTCAGTTTCTTTTTTTATCATTCCATTTTGATTCTTAGAATTTCCAACTCTGCTTACATTACCCGTATGTTCTTGTAAGTTATCTTTTTCCATTAGAGTCCTTAATATATTAGTCTTGATTATTTAAAATTCTATGTCTGGTAATTCCAAAATCTTTGTTTCTGTTGATTACTTTGTATTTTCTGTGTTTGTTTTTGTCTTCTGGCATGCCTTGTAATTTTTTTGTTGACAGAGATGTCATATTTGGTAATGGTTACTGAGATAAATAGATGTTTACTGTAAGGATTTGCATCAGTCTGATTGAGAGCTGGCCTTTGTTTAATGCTTGCTTTATCAATTGGTGCCAGAGACTTGAAATTCCTGAAATGTTCTTGTTTTTGTGTTATTTTCAATTTGGACTTCACCAAGTACTACTCCAAAGAGTAAGTCTGTTTCTTAGAGCTCTTTCAACTGTGATCTACTGTTTTGATACTAGTTATTGATTTGAGATCTTTCTTCCTTTTTTAATGTAAATATTTATAGCTGTAAACTTCTTGCTGATTACTGCTTTTGCTCCATTCCATAAGTTTTGGTATTGAATTTTCATTTTTGTTCATCTCAAAGAATGTTGAGATGTATTATATTTATTCCTTCACCTATGGAAGTATTCTTGGTTGCTTGGCAGTTAGAGATAAATCTGCTATAAACATCCCTGTACAGGTTTTTGCATGAACATAAATTTTCAACTTCTTTTGGCACATACCAAGGTAAACAATTGTTGGATCTTATGGTATGAATATATTTAGTTTTGTGAGGAGACACTAAACTGCTTTCCAAATTGTCTACCATTTTACATTCCTACCAGTTTCTGTAGTTCCATATCCTTGTCATCATTTGGTGGTGTCATTGTTCTGGATTTTGGCCATTCTAATAGGCATATAAGCAATATATCATTGTTTTAATTTGTATTTCTCTGGTAACCTGGAATGTGGAACATATTTTCAAATGCTTATTTGCTATCTGTATATCTTCTTTTTTTTTTTAATTTTTATTTATTTATGATAGGCACACAGTGAGAGAGAGAGGCAGAGACACAGGCAGAGGGAGAAGCAGGCTCCATGCACCGGGAGCCCGATGTGGGATTCGATCCCGGGTCTCCAGGATCGCCCCTGGGCCAAAGGCAGGCGCCAAACCGCTGCGCCACCCAAGGATCCCTGTATATCTTCTTTGATGAGGTGTCTAGTAAGATCTTTTGCCTACTTTTAAATTAGTTTGTTTACTTTCTTATTTTGTTGAGTTTTAAGAGTTCTTGTATATTTTGAATAATGGTCTTTTATCAAATGTGACTTACAAATGTTTTCTTCCATTCTGTGGCTTGTTTTTTCATTCTCTTGACATCATCTTTCCCAGAGCAGAAAATTTTTATTATTTTTTTGAAAATTTTTAATTTTAATAATGTATAGTTTTTAGTCATTACCTTTCTGGATTATGCCTTTAGTGTTTTTTTTTTAAAACGTTATCACCCAAGGTCATCTGGGTTTTTTCCTATATTATCTTTTATTAATTTTTATAGTTCTGCACTTTACATTCGAGTTCAATTTGTGAAGAATGTAAGGTTTGTGTTTAGACCTTACATTGTTTCCATGTGGATATTTATTTGTTCAAGTACCAAGTGTTCCTGGGAATATCTTGATTTCTCCTTCATTTTAAAGGATAGTTTGCCAGATATATAATTCTTAATTATATTTTTTCTTTTCAGCAGTTTTAATGTTACCTCACTGCCTTGCCTTTTCATGGTTTATGATGAGAAATCTCTTTGAAGATCTCAATATGTGATTATTTGATTCTGTGTTGTTCTCAAGATTCTTGTAACAATCTGGTTACCATATATGTAGGTGTGGATCTCTTTAGGTTTTCTTTCTAGGAGTTTGTTGAACATCTTGGATGTGTAATTTTTTTTCATCAAATTTGTGACCATTATTTCTTGAGTTATTTTTTCTGTCTCCTTTTCTTTTTTCCTTTTGGCATTCCTATTATGTTTATGTTGGTAAGCTTGACTGTGCTACATGTGTCTCTGAGGCTCTGTTTTCTTTATTTTTTTCTGCTATTCATGCTGGATAATCTCAATTGTCCTGTTTTCAAGTGTGTTAATTTTTTTTCTTCTTCCTGGTCAGATATTTTTTTGAGCTCTTCTGGTGAATTTTTCATTAGTTTTTAAACTTTCTAACTCCAGAATTTATATTTGTTTGTTTTATATAATTTCTTTTCTTTATAGAAGTTAGGTATTTGGGATAAAATTTTGTAGAATTTTGAATTTATCCATATTTTTAACATACCTTAAACTTTTTTCCACCTGCATATTTGAATTATTGTCTGGTATCTGCTCCATTTAGATAGAACTACTTCTTTTAGTATTTCTTTCAAGATTAATCTTCTAGTGGAGAATTTTCTGTATCTTAACTTCATTTTGAACATGTAGTTTTGTTCGATATAGAACTCTTGATCAATAGTTTTTTGTTTTGTTTTTTGAGCATTTTGAATATGTTACCCTCCTGCCTTCTGGCCTTTGTTGGTTTTATTAATGTTAGCTTTTAATCTAATTGATGTTCCCATGTCATATGATAATTCACTTTTCCCTTAGCGATTTTTTTAAAATTTATTTATTTATTCAGAGAGAGTGAGAGAGGCAGAGACACAGGCAGAGGGAGAAGCAGGCTCCAAGCAGGAAGCCCGATGTGAGACTCTACCCCGGGTCTCCAGGATCACACCCCGGGCTGCAGGCGGCGCTAAACCGCTGTGCCACCGGGGCTGCCCTCCCTTAGCGATTTTAAGAGTTTCTCTCTCTCTCTCTCTCTCTCTCTCTCTCTCTCTCTCTCTCTCTCTCTCTCCTTTTGGGCTCCAGCAGTTTGGCTATGATGTGCCTACATGTGCGTGTGTTTGTATGGATCTTTGTATTCATTGATATCCTTGGGTTTGTTTATTGTCTTAAGAAGTTTCAGGGCAGCCTGGGTGGCTCAGCGGTTTAGCGCCGCCTTCAGCCCTGAGCCAAAGGCAGGCACTCAACCACTAAGCCACCCAGGTGTCCCTGTTTAGGTGATTTTTAAATAGGTAATCCTTGTAAGGATTTTCAGGAGTTTTTGTTTTTCCTAAAGTAAAGAGAAGTATTCTGTGAACATCTTTGAGTCACTGCTCCCTAAGAAGTTGGCAAAAGCTATTAAATATTTTTAGGGCACCTGGATGGCTCAGTCATTAAGCGTTCAACTCTTGATTTCACCTCAGGTCATGGTCTGACGGCCCTGAGATCAAACCCCTTGTTGGGCTCTAAGCTGGGGGACGGAACTCGCTTGAGATTCTTTCTCTCTTCTTTTGCTGTTCCCCACTGTGCGTGCTCACAAATCTTCAAAAAAAAAAAAAAAAAGCTATTAAATATTCTTATGCAGTTAATGTTAATTCATTGTTTCGTTGGTTCATTTAAAATGTAGGCATAAATGATAATGATCTCCATTAGGAAAGATCTAAATATTAATAAAAATATTGACTAATCATTAAATATACTTCTGGATTTTAAAATGATATGATTGCCACTCAAACAATAATGCTATTAGAAAACTCACTTAGCTTACTTAACTTGATTTTTTTTCTAAATCTCTTAAAAATTTTTGAGGCATATTTATTTTTGATCGGAATAAATGGAATATGCAGTGACCCTAGCTGCTTTGGCCATGATTTTATAGGTAAGTCACAACTAATTCTTAAGTGCTGTGGACCTTCTAATACCTACCAAAAATGAGCAGGTTGTCAATTTGGAAGATTCCATCTAAAACATATTCCTTCACCTGGCCCTTGAAAAACTCTACCACGGTACTCTGCCTAGAATTTAGTTTATTTACTGTGAAGAAAGAATGGTGGCGTCAACTCAAAAGAGATCAATCTATGCTGGGTGTTAATTTATATTTTCAAAGATTAATTTACAATGCTGAGTCCTAATATCCAATGTTATTTTTCATTGGGTTAATTGACAGAAATGAACCTGTTATTTATAACATCAACATTATGCTGCCTTTGATGGAGGGGATCAGTGTATATACTACATCCAAGTTCTAACCAAGGTCAAGGCTAAGCACCAGAGTTACTAGTTTTTACATGGCTTGATTAAAAAAGAGGAGGCTCCTATGCACTGAAATTTTCCTTCTAAAATGGGCACATTTCCCAGCATAAATATGATACTTCTATACTAATCACGATGGAGTCTTATCCTGCAATGGGACTTACATTTTGGGCTTTCCACCACATCATTGCTGTTTTCTACGTGGTCAAAAATAGATACAGAGTAAACCAACCCCAAAAGTCAATTATAGGGTTTATAGTGATGTACTGTGAAAAATTTGGTTGTGTTTTTCATTATACAGAATGTTCTTTCCAAAGACATAAACAGAAAAAGCACATATGTTTGATTTTAAAAATAACTCTGCATAGCTCTTTAAAATGCTGGAGACATTTGGGTACTTTGAAATGATCAGCATTATAATTACATGATAAACCCTCTATCTAGAGGCAGTCCTGGTTTGTAATTATTTATTCAGTCCCCCCACTTTAATATATAATATATATATATAATATGTATAATGTATATAAAAACATTTTAAGTTTTTAAATTAAAAATTTTTTTATGAGGGACCAATGTAGATACTTTGAAAGTATTTCAAATGCATGTTTGATCTGGTGAACTCTTATTTTCTAATCTCTTCCCAAGAAGCGAATGCACTAATATGTGTTATATCACTTTTGGAGCATACATGCTAATTTACAACTAATGTATTATAAAAAGTATGGAAAATGAAAACCATTTGTCCATTATGAATTATTACTATACTTAAAATATGGTTTGTGAAATCTAATTGCTAGTACACTTTCTAAAGTAGTATATACTAGCATTTAGAGTGATTTTAAATTAAACTTTACATTCCTATGGAGAGCTTATCTAAGCCCACAAAATTTAAGGTAGATAAAAAAATTTTGTTATAAAGATTATATTGACTGAAATGCTTTGAAGCCTTCTATTATAATTTAAAATGCTGTTTTTAATGATTATTTGTCATTTTTCCAGCTTTAAACTGCAGTTAATTTATATTTTGGCTGTTTGAAAACATACAAATAAATGTTCTTTTTGAATGCTTTTCTCCTATAGTCAAGGCTTAATTTTCCAAATCCTAATGAAAGTCTTGGTTTCTTTGCTTTAATGAAATGGTTACTTTCTTTGTTTAAGCTTTTTACCAACTGACATTATAATTATACATTTACTCATACAAGTAACACTAGCATGGTAGTACCTGGATGGTAACTTTTTAAAAACTTGGTAACTTCTCTGATTTCTGAGATGGTAGAAGCAAGAAAATCAGAAGTTTTGTTTGTTTCCATATACACCTTTAGCAAAAATTTTTGATTTAACAAATTGCAAGCCAGCCATTCTTATATACCTTCTTTCTTTCTGTAAGAGTCCTGAATATGCATAGGAACCCTGCATGATATTAGCCCATTATGGTGACCCTATTCTTCTCAGTAATTGGTTTAGGAAGAGTCATATGACCCATATGTAGTCTGTAGGATATGAGAAATCTGAATGGCTTCTGGGAAGGTTCCCACACTGATAAATCCAATTACCTGGAGAAGGCTGCCCCTCTTCCGAGGGAAATGCATGGAAATGCTCTAGCATTATAATACAGATTCTGGGCCAGGTTGCCTGTGTTAGAATCCCAGTGCTTCCCTTAACTAGCTTTGTGACCATGACAGTTTATTTAATCTCTCTGTACCTCATTTCTTCTGATTGTAAAAATGGGGCTAATATACCCATGAAACATTAGTCATTCGAGAAAATGCAATAAATACAAATCAAAGCCTCTAGGATGACTAGTATCAAAAAAGTCAGATAACAACAAATATTGGTGAAGATTTGGAAGAATCCGTATCCTCATGCACTGCTGGTGGGTATGTAAAATGGTCCAGTTGCTTTGGGAAATAGTGTAGTTCTTCAAATGATTAAACATAGAGTTACCCGTATGATCCAGTAATTCTACTCCTAGGTATTTTTTTTTTTTTTTAATTTATGATAGGCACACAGTGAGAGAGTGAGAGAGGCAGAGACACAGGCAGAGGGAGAAGCAGGCTCCATGCTCCGGGAGTCCGACGTGGGATTCGATCCCGGGTCTCCAGGATCACGCCCTGGGCCAAAGTCAGGCGCTAAACCTCTGCGCCACCCAGGGATCCCTACTCCTAGGTATTTATATATATCCAAGAAAATTGAAAACATACATCAACACAGAAACTTGTATATACATATTTATATCTGTATTATTCATAGTAGCCAAAAGTTGGAAACAACTTGAATGTTCATCAGTGGATAAATAGATAAAATGTAATTTATCAATACAAAGTATTATTTCGCCACAAAAAAGAATGAAGTGTACTGATACATGTTACAACATGAATGAACCTTGAAAACATCATGGTTGTTGAAAGAAGCCAGTCACAAAAGACCACATAGATTCTTCCACTAGTATAAAGGTCTAGAATAGTGAAATTCATAGACAGAAGTTAGAGTAGTGGTTCCTTCCAGTTTTGGCTAGTAGTTGAATGGCAGAAGGGGAGTGACAGCTAAAGGTTAGTTTCTTTTTCATGTGACAGAAAATTCAGAAATTGACTAATTATGGTCACAATACCTGTGGATTTACTATAAATCACTGTACACTTTAAATGGGTGAATTATGTGGTATGTGAGTTATATTCCAATAAGGCTGTTAAAAAGGGGGCTAATAGAATCTTTGTTATTGTAAGAAATTAATGAGCATAAAGTTCTTAGAACACTGCTTGGCTTACAGCAAACACTCAAATAATGATAAGCATGCTAAAGATTAATTATAGCCCTGAGGAGAGCTAGTCAGGAAACAGACAATATGCAGGAGAAGGAAAGTTCTAGCATGTGAAGGACTCAGACCGACTGCCTTGGTTTGGGACTACTGTGTAATTTGAGACTTTGTTCCTTGCAGCTGAAGGCATCTTGCTGATACAGCACCTTTCTTCTGGGATTTCATTTATTCTTTTTCAATGCATATAAAGTGTAACTCTCCTAACTTTTATATTCAGAGGCTTTATCACTTTTGTCCTTTGTATATATTAATGTTTGCATGTTTATTTTTAGTTTATCACTGTATTAAAACTTGTTTGAGGGCTTGGGCTATGTTTTAAATTTGGATGTCCTTTATCTTTCTGAGCACAAGATTGTGCTTGCTAATAATCATATGTGGTTAATCATTTGTTAATAAGAGGAAAAAGGTTGTGACTTAGGTTTTGTTGGCATAATATAAAATTTTCTTGCTATTTGATATTCATTTCTTCTGCTTCTGGTTTTGTGCTTCTCAGTGCTTTATGGTTGAAGTCTCTCTTTGCAAGTTTATTTTTTTAATCTTTATTATTTTTAAAGTTTTATTTATTCATGAGAGACACAGGGAGAGAGAGGCAGAGACACAGGCAGAGGGAGAAGCAGGCTCCATGCAGGGAGCCAGATGTGGGACTTGATCCCGGGACTCCAGAATCATGCCTTGGGTCAAAGGCAGGCGCTAAACTGCTGAGCCACGCAGGGATTCCCTCTTTGCAAGTTTAATACAACCGGGAGCCCGACGTGGGATTCGATTCCAGGTCTCTAGGATCGCGCCCTGGGCCAAAGGCAGGCGCCAAACCGCTGCACCACCCAGGGATCCCTGTTTTTGTCCTTTTTGATGATGAATATAGTGTATGCTCACTTAGTGAAAAACAGATATCAAGCATTTTTAAAAATTACAAAATACCAGCAAACCCAACATTTTAAATAATTCCTATTGCTTGATGTATATTGCTCCAAATATTGATATAGGTATAGATATAAATGTGTGTATGTGTGTATATATTTTTTTGTTTTCAGTGCTTATACTTAGTTTTGATTGTGAGTTGGGGATGGCATGGGGCAGATGGAGAGGTAGTTTAACTAAAATTTAAAAATTGTTCCTTTATGTTGTTTTCTGGTAGTGCACTTCAAACTTCTCAGTAGATCTTGGTGATACAGTAATTGGCAATTACCTCTGAGCACCAAATATGTTGTGACTTCTAGAGCCCCGCTTGTGCTTTACACAGACTAATTCTTGGTGAATTATTCATTATTTCTTATTCATTTAAAAAGAGATACTTGTGGGATCCCTGGGTGGCGCAGTGGTTCGGCGCCTGCCTTTGGCCCAGGGCGCGATCCTGGAGACCCGGGATCGAATCCCACGTCAGGCTCCCGGTGCATGGAGCCTGCTTCTCCCTCTGCCTGTGTCTCTGCCTCTCTCTCTCTCTCTCTCTCTCTCTCTGTGACTATCATAAATAAATAAAAAAATTAAAAAGAGATACTTGTATTTTCTTATTGAGTTTATAAGGACTCTATATTAACGCAAGGTCTTTAAACCTTTATTTTTGGATTGTAAGATTTTTCTTAGTTTATTTACTCTTTGAAATAAATTTATATGTTTATCATATTATTTCCATTCAGAAGCTTTAAAATCTATATAAGTCACATATAACAGTCTTATTTGTGGTTTTCTAGTTTGGGTGTCATGTTTGGCCAATGCTTTTGATAAAAGTGGTATTAAATCACCGTGTCATAGCTGGTAAGAATAGCGCATTGAAGATGGCAGGCACAATGTTGCATTTTTGGTCTGCTTTAATGCTTAGTAGACTTTGAACCCAGTTCTCTCAGGTATAATCCATAGGACTTAATAATGTTTTCTTTTGTGGCTTGTTACCTGTGTTCTAATTTTCTTTTTCACATCTCCCAACTCTATCATGTCCATCTTATTACTTACCAGTAATTATAGCTCACACACACACACACACACACACACACACACACACACACATATATAATAGAAAGGGCTGTAGAAAATATTTTTGAATGAATAAACTTCATGAATTGGTGTAGGAGTCACCTGTTACACCTCTGTGATAGCTGGCCTTTTCTTTTTTGGGCAGCTTTTTGTATTATACCTTAGAACTCTTAGTCCTTTCTAATTTATGTGTTGTTTGGGTGTTTAGTCCATGGTTTCTAGGTGTGAATTTCTGTTGGAGAGAACCATGAGCACCGGAACAGTGCTTGTCACATAGTAGGAAATGAGTAAATACTGAAAAAACCTGATAAACAAAAGGACAGCATAGAGACAACTGGCAAATACTTATTTCCTTGAATCTGTATTCTTTCATTATTTTGGTAGAAATTTTATGGGCTTCATATCAGAAATGTATATTCAAGCTAACGTATAAAATTTCTTTTTATAACTGTGTATAAATTAGTTTTAAGTAGAACAGCATCAACTACAGAATTAAATCAGGAGCTTCCTCTCCCTAATTAACTGTGATCTTGCTAAATTACTTAACCTTTCTCAGTACAATTTCCTGTTTATAAAATGGAGCTAATTTTTTTTTATTGATGATGATTGAAGGAGAATCTGTAGGACAATATATGGCAAATAGTTGAGAATCAATAAATGTTTACATATTTTCAGTCTATTTTTAATTTGGAACATAGAGCTAGCTTTGAGCATGCTTTTTCATTTTCCAGTTAGCTGAATTTTCCCCTTCTTTCCACTTCCTACCCTCTACCCATATAATCTTTTCTTTCTTTAAAGATAATTTATAAAATAGAATATTTGATATACTGACCTGATTGTGTTTTTTTCTAGATGATCTTTATTATCTTGGGCCCCTGTTTTTCTTTTTTTTAATAGAGCTTTCTTTATTAAGTTTTAAAATTTTAATTCCAGTAGAGTTAACATACAGTGTTATATTAGATTCAGGTATACAATACAGTGATTCAGCAATTCTGTATATTAACTAAGTGCACATCAAAATAAGTATACTCTTGGGGCCCTGTTCTATGTAAGAATAGTTACTGTCTGAATCTTTGGAGACCACCATATAACCTAGCCTTATCATCAGGACAATTAATGCAATTAACCTGGCTTTTGTCAGTGGTAAAATGAAGCTAGAATTGGCTTTACCAATTTGCGAAATATAATCTTTTTAGAGAAATAATTAAGTTTTATAAATTTCAGATAGTGATATTTTATTGAGGCCTATCCTGTATTTGAAAAATTCATCTTTTCTACCATATCTCTCTTTTCATTTTAATTTACCAATTTTACTTTATTCTTTACTAAAAGAGGTTTTTTAAGGACTTTAAATATCTGTCATAAGATTCTTCTAAATGAAACTGACAGGCATAAATCTCTTCATAGTGAACTGTACATGGAGATTACCCACAGCAAATTTTTAATCTTACTCTGGCTTTCTGCTGGTATTGAACATTTCTTCAGGCAGCTTTTTTTTTTCATAGTCATTGAGTGAATGCACTTAAAGAAGAGATTATTTCAGTGTTGATTTTAGAAAAAAACGTAATTTAAATGTTTGTTTGTTGAAAGATAAACAGAAATTCTAAAGACAAGCATAATGAGTGAGATACATACACATACATTTCAGACCATTTGTATATAAATTTTGTATCATTTGACAATAGATTTGGGTTGTAGTCATTTTAACATTCTGAAGGCTTTCTCTTACCATTTTCTAGCTACCATTGTTGATGGTGACAGTTCTATTCCATTCTGATCAGTGAGCCTTATATGTGACCATTTTCTCCCTTATTCTTGACATTTTTAGCAACATTTATCAGTTGTGTTCTCATATTTTATATTGTATTATATAGGTATTTTTCATCTACTTTGCTGGGGACTTTACCTTTTAGTCCTCAATTTTCTTGAATTATTTCTCTGATAATTCCGTTTTTGTCTGTCCCTCCCTCTTCTGTCTCCCTCTGACTCTCTCTCTTTCTTTCTACCTCTTCTTCCTTCCCTCTATCCATCTATACATCTGTCGGTCCACCTCCCTTTCTCTTTTCCCTCAAATTGATGTTAGATCTCTTGACCTGGCCCTACTTACTTTCTTACCTTTTCTTTAGATTTTTCCATCCTTTTATCCTTTTGGTCTATTTCCTGGGAGATTATCCTTAACTTTGTCTTCTGAACTTTTCATTTTTTTGTTTTTCTAGTTGTGATTTTAATTTCCAAGAGCTCTGTTATTGTTGTTTTCTGAATGCTTCTTTTACTTGTTAAAAAAAAAAAAACCCTGTTGTGTCTTTTCATGGAGGTAATACTCCACAAGAATATTTATGATTATGTAGAGCTTTCTATTACTCCCTTTTATTTTCTTTGTTTCCTTTTATTTCTTTTTTATTCTCTTGTTCTAGTTAACATCTTAGAGTCTTATCATCTGGTGATTTTTTTTAGCTGTCTATTTATATTTAAGGCCAAGGCACCAAAATGTATGTGAGGTAGACCTTTATTGTAGGGTGATCATATGTTGGTCTGGCCATTTTATGTGGGACATCCCTCATTCAAATATTCTTTCCTCATTCTCTGATTTTACTGGTTAAATCTTCATTGTTATTGTTCTTTCATTTTGCTTTAAAGTTTCTTCATTGTTCTCTATCATGTATATGAAACTATATGAAAAAGTTAGCAAAGAAAATCAAGCAATTTTGTGCTATAAAACCATGACAAAGTTTGAGAACTAAAGGCAGGAATGCATGGTGGGACTGCAGACTAGAATATATTGTAGTTTCCACAGGGAGCAATTAGAATCCCAAATCTCTTTCCTAACCTCATTCAAGTCATGCCACAATCCTGTCACCACTCTTTGAAAGAATGAAGGTTTCATCTTTGGGGAGATTATACCAGAAAAATCCTGTGCTTCTGAATGTTAGCAAACCAGTTATTTACATAAAATATCCCTACACCTGGGAAGGAATAACTACTACTGTCTTAATTTATTTGTTGTTGCTAGAGAATATAAGAAACGATAGTGTATGAATTCTAAGTGGTAAATACCAAAGTGTAGAATTGCCAGATCATATGGTAAGTGTACGCTTAGTTTTATTAGAAACTGCCAAGTTGTTAGTGGCTGTCTGCTATTTAAATTCCCATCAGCAATCAATGTGTGAAACTTTTAGTTCCTAGGCACCCTTATTGATACTTGGCATTGCCAGGTTTTTGTTCTGTTTTTGTTTTAATTTTGTCATTCTCATAGGTGTGAAGAGTTATCTCATTGTGATTTACTTTTCATTTCCCTAGTGATTAATGATATTCGGCATCTTTTCATGTACTTATGTACCATAAAAGTCATATCTCCTCAAACTTTTCCTCATTGTTTCCTGGATTATTTGTTTTCTTATTTTTGAGGTTTTTAAGTTAATTATATATTCTGGATACCAGTCTTTCAGAAGTCTTTTGTCTAATATATGATTTGAAATTCATGTGTATAACTTGTCTTTTTATTCTTTCAGCAGCATCTTTTCTAGAACAAAGGTTTTTAATTTTGAAGAAGTTCAATATATTAATTTTTTCCTTTTATGTATTATGCTTTTGATATTGTATCTGAGGACTCATTGCCTATCTGAAGGCCACAAAGATTTTTTTTTTTTCTTTCCTAAGGGTTTGATAGTTTTCTTGTTTTGCAGCTAAGTCTATTTTGAATTTTATGTAGTTGTGAAGTATGGATTAAGATACACTTTTTTTTCTGCATATGTATGCTTGTTCCAAAGCTATTTATTGACAAGTCTGTTATTTCTCTATTGAATTGTCTTTGCATTTTTGTGAACAATCAACTGACCATGCTTATGTGGTTCTATTTCTGGACTCATTTTTCTGTTCCATTAATCTTTGAGTCTGGTCTTTCTTTATTACCATACTGTCTTGATTACCATAGCTTTATAATAAGTATGAAAATCTCTTAAAATGAGTTGTCTAACTTTGTTCTTCTTTTACTTTTATATATTGCTTTGGCTATTCAAGTTTTTACCTTTCTGTATGCAATTTAGAATTGTCTTGTTTATAAGAAATCCTGCTGAGATTTTGAAGGAATTTGCCTTAAATCTATAGATCAATTTGAGAATTAACATCCTAACTATATTGAGTCTTCCAATCCATAAAAATGGTCTTTTCATTGTTTTTCAGTTCTTTTACTTTTGTCATCAGAATTTTGTAGTTTTCAGTGTACTGATTGTTCATATATTTTGTTAGTTTTACTCTTACGTATTATTTTTTTTGTGAAAACTATGGTAGTACTGTTAAAAGTTTTAGTTACCAATTGCTCAGTGCTATTATGTTGAAATCTGATTTATATTTGTTTGGTGAGCTGTATCCTGTGACTTTGATGAACTTAACATACTAGTTTTAGGAGCTTTCTTTATAGACAATTGTCTGCATATAGGAACAGTTTTAATTCTTTTTCAGTTGTACACCCTTCCTTTCCCTCTCCTCCCCTCCTTTTTATTCTTAATGTGTTGGCCAGGGTTTTTTGTACAGTGTTAAGTGAGTGGTGAGAGGGGACATTTTGCCTTGTTCGAGTATTATGTGGAAAACAGTTTTCTTTTGCCATGAAATTTGATGGCAGCTGTAGGTCTTTTGTAGATGTGCTTCATTGCATTGACGATTTTCCTTTCCATTCTAGATTGCTGAGAGTTTTTATCATGAAATAGTGTTGAATTTTGTTAAATTATTTTTTTCTGTCAGTTGATAAAGACTGTGTGATAATTTTCTTAGCAGTTAATATGGTGCATTATATCCACTGGTATTTAAATATTGAACTAGCCTTGAATTCCTCAGGTAAATTGTGCTTGGTTGTGATGTACTATTCTTTTTTATATATTCCTGAGTATAGTTTGCTAATACTTTGTTGATTTTTCATCTAGGTTTATGAGGGACATTGATTTGTAATTTTCTTTTTTGTACTGTCCTTTTCTGGTGTTAGTGTAATGCTGGCCCCATAAATGAATTTAGGAAGTTACTTGGGATAAATGATGCAGATTTGGCATTATGTATTACTTACATGTTGGGTAGAGTTGCTCAGGGAAACCATTTGAGCCCTGGTCTTTTTTTCAGAAAGATTTTAAAGTTTTTACATATGTAATTTCTTTAATTGCTATGTGTTCCAGGATTTCAATGACTGTGTACACATTAAGTGAATTGCTAGGACTCAACAGCACTCATCATATAGTTGTACTCATAACTATGATTTATTACAGATCAGCAAGGGAAAATGACTCAAGAAGAGTCTAGAGGCATCCCTTCTGAAAGCACAGGGCATAAAGAACATATTCTTCCAGCAGTGAATAGCAGTGACACATATGCTGTATTTCTGCCCAGGGAAGCTTGCTTAATACTCAAAATCTAGGATTTTTATTGAGAACTGGTCATGTAGCCATGGCAAATGTGGCATAACTAGCCACAGCTTTCCAACTTATAGACTTTAAGAAGGAAAGCTTTTATGTACCCCAAATCATGACATTTGTACAGTCTATGCAAGCTGGTACAGCAGGGCTCAATGCTCTAAGCAGGCAAAACAGTATTGCTATATATAGAGAACATCCCCAAATGAAAAGTTTGATATCCTAACCAAACACCAGCTCTGCAGTCAGGCCCTTCTCATGATAGCAGCATGAGGCCTGCTATTGTTAAATCTTTTCTACACAATATAGGACTATTTTGTCATCTGTTTCTCTTCAGTGAGTTTGTGTGTTTTAAAGAAATGGTCCATTTCTTCTAATTTGTCAAAATTATATTCATAGATATTACTCTAGTGTCTTCTTACTATCCTTTTATTATCTATGAGTTCTGTTGGAATAGTTCTTCCTGCATTTCTTGTTTGAACTGGCTAGAGTATTACCAATTTCATTGATCTTAATTGATCCAAAGACATAGATTTTGGTTTCATTGATTTTTCTCAATTGCTGTTTTTTTTTCAATTTTATTGATTTCTGCTCTTTATTATATCTTTAATACTGCTTCCTTTTGATGTACTTCCCATTTCTTATGATGAAGTCCTTAGATTATTAAGAGCTTCTTTTCAAATATATGCATTTAATGTACTCATTTCCTGCTTAGCAGTGCTTTAACTATTCACACACATTTTGGTTTGTTGTATTTTCATTTAGTTAAAAATATTTCTTAATTTCCTTAAAACATTCTCTTTGAGTCATGAATTTTTTAGAAGTTTGTTTTATTTTTCACTATTAGGGAATATTTTCTATTTTTCTTTTATTTTCTAATTTAATATACTTAGAGTGAGAGAAGATATTTTATAAGATTTCAGTACCTTGTAAGAAATGTTTTATGACATTGTATGTGGTGAGTATGTATGAATTTCCATTTGCACTTGAAAAAAATTTATTTGTTGTTGAGTTTATAATAAATGTATTATAAATGTCTTTTCGGTCAAGTTGTTTCATGGTGTTGTTCAGGTCTTACATATCCTGCTGATTTTCTATCAACTTTTCTATTAATTATTGATAGAAGTGTGTTAAATTGTCCATATTTATTTGTTTCTCCTATCAATTTAATCAGTATTTGCTTTATGTGTTTTGCTGCTCTCTTGTTAGGTGCATACATATTTAAGATTGTTATGTCTTCATGTTGAAGTAATGTTCTTTATTCCTTGTGATTTTACTTGTTTTAAAGTCTATTTTGAATGATATTCATTTAATCACTTTTTTCTTCTGATTTGTGTTTGATGCCTTTTTTTCTTTTTACTTTTAATCTATATCACTTTAGTTAAAGTAGGCTAAGTCTTTCTTTTTAATGTCTTTATTGACTTAAATGTACTAGGAATAAACTTTTGTTTTTGTATTCATAATTGAAGTAAAAAAAGAAAAGTTTTGGGATTAACCAGGAATTGAGGTTGTCACTGGATTTTTATTTTAAGATGTGGTTGTAATTGGATTGTACCACTGGACCACAATGCCCAGGAAAGGAATAAAAAGAATCAGCAAACTCCTCTGAGAGCAGTTACCAGGTTGTCTTTTCTGAGGCTTGGTTACAGACTTTGGTTAAAATTTCTTTTAGCGCTCTCCATCCCTAGGGTTCCTAATCACAATAAGCATTGTCACTTCTCAGATTCAGCACTATTTTGATCACTTACAATTTGATTTACAGGCAGAGGGCTAACAGCATTAATGGATAATATGTAGATATTTTGGGGGTATGATTTTTTAGTAGCAAATAAAAGTCATGTGAAACCCACAACTTTTTCTTTTTCTCTTGGTACTCTTACTCTTTTACATTACCATTAAAATAATCACATTAGGTCCAGCCCAGAGCCTGTGTCTCCCTTTACATTTTTTCTCTTTCTTTTGCACTCCCATACATTCCATACAGTTTTGTGGAATTAATTCTTCTGAGAACATGTACATAATCACAAAAATATATGTCATAAAAATATTCATCTGTGGAAATGGAACTTTAGACTTCCACATGCAAATCTCAGACTTGTAAACTAATTGTATAGGGAAATAATTACTCTGGTCTTTACTTTGTCTAGAATTTTTATCAAGACTGTGTACAAAATAAATTATCTGTAATCTTTCCTTAGATTGTCTCATCCTTTCAAATGGCTTTAAGTACCATTGATACACTGAGGACAAATTTCTATTTTTAATCCAGACTTCTTTCCTGATTTCCAGACTGTGATAGGGATTGGCTGCCTACTTGACATCTTCATTGGATGTTTAATAGTTTTTTTTTTTTTTTTTTTTTAAGATTTCACTTATTTATTCATGAGAGACACACAGAGAGAGGCAGGGACATAGGCTCCCCGTGGGGATCCTGAATTGGGACTAGATCCTGGGACCCCGGGATCATGCTCTGAACAGAAGGCAGATACTCAACCACTGAGCCACCCAGATGCCCATGGATGTTAGTAGTTTAAAATAACATCCATGATTCCATCTACCAAACATTTTTCTTTGCTTTTTTCATCTCCATTTGATGTCAAACTTGTTAGCATAATTCTTAATTGTTTTCTTTCCTTTATATTTTATACCTACTTTATTAGCAAGTCTTCTCACCTGTAGCTTCAAGATACACTTAAATCACAGTACTATTTTATAACTTGAGAAGTTTCTACTTATAAATTTATTTGTAAGATTCAACAGAAGATAGTGGTTAAGATCACAAAGTAGCCAGACTACATGAGTTAAAATTCTAGTTTTACAATATTCCAATTACATGATCATTGTTGTGTTTTTTTAACTTCTGTGTGTCTCAGTTTCCTCACCTCAGAATAGGGATGTAGTACTTATCTTATGCAGTTGCCATGAGAATTAAAGAATTTATAATATTCTTAGAAGAGTGCTACCTATTTGTGAAAAATGCACTTAACCCTTTCAGTCTCTTTTCTGAGGAGCAACCATGTTCTATTTTAAAAATATAAACTATTTTTTAAATTCCTATACTCAGAAGCATTTTAGTGGCTTCCTATTCTGCATATAAAAAATCAAGCTTCTTGCTTCTCCCTCCCTCTGCCTCTCTCTATCTTTGTCTATCATAAATAAATAAATCTTTAAAAAAAAAAAGGGGGGGGGGATCCCTGGGTGGCTCAGCGGTTTGGCACCTGCCTTTGGCCCAGGGTGTGATCCTGGAGCCCCAGGATCGAGTCCCATGTCAGGCTCCCAGCATGAAGTCTGCTTCTCCCTCCCTCTGCCTCTCTCTCTCTCTCTCTCTCTCTATGTCTATCATAAATAAATCTTTAAAAAAAAAAATCAGGCTTCTTACAGCATCCTTCATCAGCTGGTCTTGTTTACTTTTCAGATCTACCTCTGCCTGTCTTGCCTATGCTCATGCCATTTTAGCCACACTGTCCTTTTTACTGTTTTTTAAACATAACAATCACATTCCTGCCTCAGACTATCTAAAATATCCTCCCCTCCCCTCACAACTCTTTATTCTCATAGTCCTTTATTTTCCTTTACAGCAGTTCCCATTATATGGCACGATATTTAGCAATATATGTTTTTGTCCTTTTGTTTGTTTCCTATCTTCTAGTGTAGAGAGCAGAGACTTTGTATGTGTTTGTATATAATTCCTAGTGCTTCAAATAGTGCTTGGCATCTGGTAGAAGTTCCTTGAATATTTATTAAATGATGGAGTTAATGAATGAATGAAATGAAATTATTTTATCTATATTCATTCCCTGGACAGTACAGTCTTGAATATCTAGAAGTTTTTGCTCATTGTCTGTTTAAAATATTCATAGATGTTTAGAGTTGAGGGGGATATTTCATTACTTTTTAAAAAAATTTAGAGACAATGAGTAAGACTGAGTTATTAAGCGTATCCATGTCTTATGACTGTATTTTTTACTATAATACATTTCCTTCCTAAACTATATGGTGATGGTGGTGGAGGCTGAGATCTAAATTCTGTGTTGGGTTTCATAGCAAAGAGTAGCATTATATTTTCCTATTTTAAATCTACATTACTTTTATTTTTATATCATGGTAGAAGTAAATATGTTTTCTTTATTCTTTTTGTTTTTGTTTTTGTTTTCTTTATTCTTAAGAGTAAAATGCATTTCATAACTTGGAGAAAATTAACCATCAACTGGTTAACATGGTCACAAGATTATACTGTTTCCTATTCTGATCTTAGATATGTATAGAAAAAAAATTATTTAGGTAAGATTTTCTTGTCAGCTTATCACTTTAACACATTTCCCTTTGGTGATGAAATGGTCTTTTTGAAAAAAATTATTTGAAATTTGTCAAATAGAAAATTTTACATTTTTGCTGAATGTCACATCTTGAATATTTATTTTACCTTTAGTTGTCATGCTTTAAAATCAAAAGAAGTCATGATGGGAGTACCATTCTCCCAGACCTTCAACATGGGCAGCCATTGTACTATATGGAATGACAGTGGATGAGCAGTGTAAATCTTGCTGTGATCTGTATTCTTGCCTGAACTTTACTTATCTTTATTGTGATTAGAAAGGTTGATATCTTTTTTCCAGCCTTGACCTCACAATGAAATACTTTATGCTATAGCAAAGTTCATTAGTATAATGGGGTTCCAGTATAATCATTTTATAGTTTAGATTAATATAATAGTCATTGGTTTGGAAGTTAATGATGGTTTCCTACTTGTGAATGATTATGTTTCAGAAGTTCACTTGTAGGGGATCCCTGGGTGGTGCAGCGGTTTGGCGCCTGCCTTTGGCCCAGGGCGCGATCCTGGAGACCCGGGATCGAATCCCACATCGGGCTCCCAGTGCATGGAGCCTGCTTCTCCCTCTGCCTGTGTCTCTGCCTCTCTCTCTCTCTGTGTGTGACTATCATAAATAAATTTAAAAAATTTAAAAAAAAGTTCACTTGTATTAATCGAAAACCTAAATGTAAGAGCTAAAACTGTGCAACTCATAGAAGAAAACATAGGAGAAAACATTTAGATATTGAATTTGGCAATGATTTCTTACTATGACACCAAAAATAGAGGAAACAAAAGAAAAAATAGATAAGTTGGACTTAAAAATTTTAAAACATTTGCATGCCAAGGAATACTATCAAAAGAATATAAAGGCATGCCACAGAGTGGAATAAAATATTTGCAAGTCATATATATGATAAGGAGTTAATATCCAGACTATATCAAAAATTCCTAAACAACTAAACAACAAAGCATAAAGCATCCATTTAAAAAAATGGGAAAAAGATTGAATAGACCATTTTCCCAAGAGGATGTACAAATGGCCAATAAGAGTATGAAAAGATGCTCAACATCATTGATCACCAGAGGAATGCATATCAAAACCACAATAAGATACCACTTCATAGCCTTTAGGATGGCTATTATCCAAATAACAACAATAACAACAAAACCCCTCAAAACAGAAAATAACAAGCCTTGGCCAGGATGTGGAGAAATTGGAATGTTTGTCCATTGCTGGTAGGAATGTAAAATGGTGCAGTTGCTGTGGAAAATAGTGTGGTGGTTCCTCAAAAATTAAAAATAAATTACTGTTTTTAAGAAGCTACTCTTTTCCCCCAATAATATTTGGATTAGTATCTACAGATTTTTTTCTCAGTAATGCTACTTGAGTGTTCAAGGTTTCATAAGAGAATTTATTCTGGTTTTTGGTACTTTTAGTGGAAAGGAAGACATATGTATAGAGGTTGTGATACAGCTTGTTCTACCAGTAATTTAAATTCTAAGATATTACAACTATTCATAAATATTTTTAAACAGGAGTTTTTAGTTTTTAGCTAATTAGTTTAAAATATCGGCTCATTAAAATTGTTGACTCAGGAAAATCTTTTTCAGATATGTGTGTGTGTATGTGTGTAATTATATCCCCTTAACAGCCATGTAAAATATTCATTTATTATATATATTCATTATTATATATAAAGCCTTTGATGATCTTTGTTACAGGCTTTCTTCCTTGTGTTAATTTTAATTTCTTTCCCTTCTCTTTTTCTAATCTGTGTCCTTTTTTTAAAATCTGAAAAAAAATTCCAAAGGGAGATAGTTTCCCATTAGGGAGGTTAGGGCAAATTTTCCATGATGTCTGGTTTATTTGGCTGTCTTATTAAGAAGGCCTTTGTATAATATTGAAGAATTTTAGGGATTTGAAGAGCATGAGACTATTTAGTTCTGTACAAGTGCATTGTACCCTACAGGAACTTCCAATCAACAGAGATCTGTCATTTAATTGAATAAAATTATAAATTGGATATAAAGGTGTAGTAACTTGATATGTAGCTATATATTGTTTACATTTTCAATGTCTTCAAGTATAATAATTTTATTTTATTTATTTTATTTTTTTATTTTTTTTAAACTTTTATTTATTTATGATAGGCACACAGTGAGAGAGAGAGAGGCAGAGACACAGGCAGAGGGAGAAGCAGGCTCCATGCACCGGGAGCCCAACGTGGGATTCGATCCCAGGTCTCCAGGACCGCGCCCTGGGCCAAAGGCAGGCGCCAAACCGCTGCGCCACCCAGGGATCCCAAGTATAATAATTTTAAATTGTAATGCTGTAGGTCTAGTGAGTAAATTAGGTAAAGAAAGAAAACATATAATACCACCACCAAAAACTTTAAAAAATCTTAATAATTGTTTAATTTTAAAAAAAGTATTCAGCCTAATAAAACATTAGACATTGAAGTCTTCTGCTTTTCTTCAATGATGTTGGTCTCGCTTATCAAAGGACTAAATAATTCTAAATAATTGAACAAGGGTTGAATATAGATAACAGTTTAAAAAGAAGGTATTTGGGATGTTTATAGCTTTAAAAAGAGAATACTTTTTACAGCATCTTAGTTGATTTAGAATTGGGTACGTATAAGGTGAACATCTTCCAAGAACTGACAACAATTTTTTTTGAATAATAAGATTTTGAGATTGAGTCCATTTCTTTTTTATTAGTAATATGTCTGAATCTGACAATAAATGGAAGCTATTTTGAATGTAATTTATAGCTTCAGCCATACTATTCTAAAAGATTTACAGGAATGTAAGTGCAGTGGAACACAATGTGGATGGACTACAGTCTGGGGTTTGGATGAAGGTTTAGCTGCTTACTGGTTGGATATTCTTGGAATTAGTTAGGCCTTGAGTCCTCCATTTTCTCATATAGAAAATGTGGCTGATAATTCTATCGAAGATAAAGACTGTTTGGAAGGAGTAAATGACATAATATATACAAAAGTAGTTAGAATGCCATTTCTGGAATATAGTACTCAGTATGTGTCAAATGTTATTTTTACTGTGGTATTTTGATGGTGCAGAATGCATAGCTCATATCTTGCTCTGTGTATTACATGCTAAGAAGGCAATATTACCTCTCAGAATGGAAAAACCCAGCTAAGTCAAAAACTGCTCTCTTATTATAAGCTGATTTATACTTCCCCTGGGAAAAATAATGAGTTTAAAGGCTTTTAGCTGCTGTGTTGATACACAAAGTCCCAAGAAGTTTATTAAAAAAAAAAAAAGTTACTTCAGTGAAAATGATTATTGCAATAATAAATAAAAGTAATAAAAACTGAAACCAGTAAGATTTAGCATAGCTTATTTCTTTTAAAATTCACAACTCTTATGTAATAGGAGGCCATGATTTTGATTTTACATATGATTTTTTTTAAATGTTAGTGTTCATCAGCACATTTTAGAGGGTTAATTCATTGATGTAAATGCTTTTGTGCAGGATTATTCCCATTGTAGTGTTAATCTCAATAAACCCATTGGTGAGTTGATTATAAAGAATCTATTTTTGGAAGATGTATGTAGTTTCTCCAGAGAAATTGAAGCAATAGGAAATATATATATATGTGTGATACACACACACACATAGGTGTGAAGAGATTTATTGTAAGGAATTGAGTTGTGATTATGGAAGCTGGCAAGTAAGGCTGGATTCTGCTGTAGAATGGGGAACAGCTGAAGTTTCAGTTTGAAGGCTGTCAGGCATGAATGGCCTCTACTCCAGTCAGAGTCCATCAGGTGGGAGAAATCTCTATTCCTTGCAGGAAGGTCAGCCTTTTGGGCCTTCACCTGATTGCACGAGGCCTACCAACTTTGCAGGGGGCAGCCTACCAATTTAAATGTTATCCAACAGCACCGTCAGAGGAACATCCAGAATTATGTTTAACTAAGTATCTGGGCATTCCCAGCATGGTCAAAGTGACACATAAAATTAACCATCACAGAAGGTGATGAAAATAAAGCAAACTCTTTTCACTTTCGCTTTCACTCAAAGACCAGCTGGGAGAGGATTGAATTGTAGAGGGTTACTCCTTCTTCACATGTTACATTGTTGTGGCATTGCTGTTACTTGTGTTTTCAAATTGTTAGAAGCTTATTATGTACTTCGAGTGTATAGATAGTTTGTTTTGGTTTAGTTTTCTTCCCCATTTATTTTTTTAAAAAAGATACAAAATATTTATTTTTTTATTTTTTAGAATACTGTCCTCATTCCCACCAACTCCCACCATTTCTTCTGATAACGTTAGCTATGTTACTCACAGTGCTTTGTAACTGTAGTGTGTTTTCTTTCTTTCTGGGCAGACAAAATGTTAGATTGGAAAATAGTGTTGAGTTGCTCAGTGAAATAGTACCCATGTTTTTTCCTTTTAAAATTTTCTACCTTTGGGCAGCCCCGGTGGCGCAGTGGTTTAGCGCCGCTTGCAGCCCTGGGTGTGATCCTGGAGACCTGGGATCGAATCCCGCATCGGGCTCCCTGCCTGGAACCTGCTTCTCCCTCTGCCTGTGTCTCTGCCTCTCTCTCTCTCTCTCTCTCTCTGAATAAATAAATAAAATCTTAAAAAAAATTTCCTCCCTTTGTCTCATTGCTCAGAACATAAAGCTGCCAGGTAGCTCTGGTATCCTATCTTGCTGGAAAACCAGTGTGTTTGGGAATCCAAAGGATGCCAGTTCATCTGTCTCTTAACATAAGTTTCATGTCTGAAACATAAAATGGAAATGAAACTGAAGTATAAATATTTTTTTTGGTGCATGGGTGAGGAAGCTTGGAACCTAAATTTAGCAGGAAAAGCTAAAACTGTATAAATTTTATTATGAGCACTATCTTATTATAATCAATTGTGTATTTTTAATATAATTATATAATTTTTATATTTTTAATATAATCAATTGTTTTTAATATAATCAATTGTATAATCAATTGTGTATTTTTAATATAATTTTATATTGTTTATATTTTTAATATAATCAATTCTATTTTTAAGGCTGAGATCTGGAATTGAAATAAATAAGTTAACACATTTGTGAAGGATAAGCACACAAACTTCACAGGGTTAAGGAATTCTTCAGATTAATTAATGTATTACAAATAGTGAATTTGTTTTGAGAGAGTTTTTTACATATGATAAATAATATACATTTGTTTTCATAATTATTTTAATTCTAGAAATTCTTCTGTAAGGACATCATCATTATCTCCTTTAATAATTGAATTGCCTTTTTAATGTAATTACAGTATGAACCTACTTTTATGATACAAGACTCTGGCTTCTAGGAGTCACTGCGTGGATAGAGAAGGTTGAACTGTCCTTGGTTCTTAGATTGTTCTATTTTTAATGGGAATTTTCTTTCGCCCTTTCCTTTTCAGTTAAATAAATAGGCTTCATAATAGTGTAAGTGGAGACTCTTTTTAGTATTCTTTCATTTCATAAACTAAAAGTCATTAAAGAAATTAAAATGTGAACATTTAATAAGCCTGTTTTACCAATATATTCAGTCATTATGCAGACTTACAATTTAATTTTTCCTTGTATTTGAGTAAACAAGGAAATTTGTTTACATATGTGTAAATAATATAAATCTATAGTGTATACCCAAAGGTGGCAGAAAACTATTTAAAACCATTTAGCTGTGTTAAAATAGAAGTTTTTTTTTAAAGATTTTATTCATGAGACACAAAGAGACAGAGACAGAGAGAGAAGCAGAGACACAGGCAGAGGGAGAAGCAGGTTCCATGCAGGGAGCCTGATGTGGGAATTGATCCCGGGTCTCCAGGATCAGGCCCTGGGCTGAAGGTGGCACTAAACCACTGAGCCACCTGGACTGCCCGAAATTTTTTTCTAAACCAAAATTTATAGTTTTAATACACTCAACTCAAAGATGCCATTATTTGCTGGATTTGTTATGTTTGTTGTAAAATTGTAGAAATAATGTGTAGGATTGTTGAGAGGATAAATTTAATTAATACATGGAAGGGGCATAATGCCTTGTACTCAGTAAATCTAGTATGTACTCTTAACATATTTGAAGATCGCCTTGGTGTATTGAAGTCTTGTAAGGATGATAGAGTTTAGATTAATTATTTTTTCCTAAATGAATTTATGCTCCTTTTCCAATTGTCCTGAACAATTTGTTTCATGCTAGTCACCTGTTACATAGAATAGGGAATGGTTTAGTTGTGAATTTTAGCTTTAGTGATAAACCACCATACCTTGGAGAAAGGGGGAGGGGAAAGGCTGTTTGTCTGTGGTGTCTTTTGGAAATGGGTCTGATATGTGGGTATAGTGAAGTTTTCATACATATTTAAAAGTATGAGAATGAAATTACTGAAATTGGTATCTTTAATTCCAATGTGGTATCTGTTAAAAAGAGGATTTTTATTATGTATTCTTAATGAAGGACCTGAGACAAACTCTGAAGACATTTTTGGGGTTGAAATAAATCACACTAGCTAACCACCTGTTCAATGATGAGGAAGAGAAAGAGGAAGAAAGATAGCAGTAAATTCCAACCAGCTAATCTCTCCGTATGTGAAATGGATAGAAACATTTCTAAGTCTGAATTTTAATCACTGATAAGAAATTTAGTAGAGGTAACAGCTGAGGTCAATACTAACAGTATGATGTAGTAGTTATCTATATGTTTTGGTATTAAACCTGAACCTTGAAAATTAAGGCAAATAAGAAATCTCCATAAAATGCAGATTAAATGGGATAGCTCTTTTTGCCTGAATGTTATTTTGGCCGTGATAGTAAAGAATATAAAAACCCCATTTCACAGTGTAGATTAAAAAAAAAAAAAAGGAAGTTGTAAATGTTCAAAAGGTACATAATTATAAGAGGTTTTTTTTTGTTTGCTGTTTCCTCATTTAAAATTTATTGTAATGGTAATGATAATATAGTAAATAAGAAATTCTGTTGCCTTTATTAATGTTGTATAAAGTCTGGTATAGTTTTAAATTAACTGCTGGATCCTTATGTGTTCTTTTATCAAATGATAACATATAAGGTATAATTTTTGAGGTTAATTGGTACTAGGATGATATATGGTGTCAAGTGGCAGTACTTTTTTTTTTTTAATAGTAAACTCCGTGTCGGTGGTGGCAGAGCCACACAGAGAGAAACATTCTTTTAGCATGTCATAGTTTGTTCTGCTCAAACCATGAAGTACTGTAGATCCTTTAATAATCCCATTGAGAGAATTTCATGCTATTTAGGAGGAGTACTTACATATGGGTAAGACATCTTTAAGTAGACTATGCAATGGAGACAGGAAGCTTCAGAAATAGTGGATGGTAAGAGTGATGTTGATTAACTTAAAGATGACATGTTTACATTTTATGGGCATACCTCAGAGATACTGGTCGTTTTGTTCCATACTACCACAATAAAGCAAATATCGCAATAAAGTGAAGCAAATGAATTTTTTTTGGTTTCCCAGTGCATATAAAAGTTATGTTTAAACTGTACTGTAACATATTAAATGTGCAGTAGTGTTATGTCTAAAAAGTACATACCTTAATGAAAAAATACTGCTAAAAAGTGCTTTATTACTTTATTGCTAAAATCATTGGAGCTTTTAGTAAGTTGTAATCATTGAACACAGATCACCATAACAAATATAATAATAATGAAAAAGTTGAAATATTGTTAGAATTACCAAAATGTGACATAGAGACACAAAGTGAGCAAATGCTTTTAGAAAAATGATGCCAATAGACTTGCTTGATGCAATTTTGCAACAAATCTTCAGTTTGTGGAAAATGACTATATGTGAAGTGCAATAAAGCTATGTGCAGTAAAATGAGGTATGCCAGTATGTGATAGTGCATTATGTTTGATTTAGAAATCTTTTCTTTTTAATGAAGATTTTATTTATTTAATCATGAAAGACACAGAGAGAGGCAGGGACAGGCAGAGGGAGAAGCACGTAACCTGCGGGAGCCTGATGTGGGACTTGATCCCAGGACTGTGGGTTCACGACCTGAGCTGAACGTAGATGCTCAACCACTGAGCCACCCAGGTGACCCTGATTTTGAATCCTGTAAATGAATTCTAACTGAAAAAATACCACCTTTGTTTCTTCATGGAATTTGATTCAGTAAGTTTGTTTTTGCTAGATTATCATTTATATAACCTAAATTTAATATGTATATATAATAAATTTTTCAACTCAGATACTTAGGCATTTTATTATGATTTCTGTAATTTATTTATTTATTTTAAAGATTTTATTTATTTATTCATGAGAGACACAGAGAGAGGCAGAGACACAGGCAGAGGGAGAAGCAGGGTCCATGTAGGGAGCCCAATGTGGGACTCGATTCCAGGACTCCAGGATCACACCCTGAGGTAAAGGCAGATGCTTAACCGCTGAGCCACCCAGATGTCCCATGATTTATGTAATTTAATCTCAATAAATATGTGTGTCATGTATAGGATTATAACTTGCGATTTAATGTCATTAAATTAATTTTATAGTCATGTTTTTGATTAAGAAATTTAAAATAAACTTGGAATTTTGAGCCTTATAGTAAGTTCTTAAATAGAATTCTAACTTTATTTATATTAGCATATTTGTGCAATAATTACAAATAATGCATCCTTAAAGTTAGATTTAAAATATTTGTTAATTTAGACACTACTTATTCAAAATTTGCTGGAATTTGAGATAGCTTACAACTTAGCTTTATCTATGTTTTAAGAGGGAAAGATAAATTGAAGAGAGAAATTAAGAAAAAGTTTGATTATTATAAATAATTTATTTGGTGTAAGTTTTAGCTTTATAGGGCATGGTTTATCTAATTAAGGAAGAAAATACTATAAATAATTGATATTCAATTCTATGATTCTGATACTTTGATTGGAATTGTTATATATGAACTCAGTGAATCATACTTTATTAGGCTTTTCTAAAACTATGTTGTATCACTTCTGGTTTGTTGTTTCTTTAAAACTAAACTTTTAATTTTGATATAATTGCAGATTCATATGTAGTTGTAAAAATAGTACAGAGAGATGCTGTTTATACTTTACTCAGTTTCCCTAGTGGTTACATCTTAAAAACTGTAGTACACAAAAAAATGTAGTACACAATCATGATCAGGATATTCACATTGATAAAATCCATTGGTCTTGTTTAGAGTTCTACAATTTTACTTGTCCTCACGTGTATGCATATGTGTTTGTGTTTTTATCACGTATAGTACACTTTTGTGTGCATTTATATTAACATGTAGTTCATGCATCTATTACTATAGTCAAGGTACAGAATGGTTCCACTATCATTGATGCCTTCTATTGCCTTTTCATAGCCTCCTCCCATGTTTGCCACCCCCATCCTTATCTCCTGGCAACCACAAATCTCTTTTTTATCTATAATTTTTCCATTTTAAGAAAGTTAAGTGGATTAATTTTTTTTAAGTTAAGTTAATTTTTGCAGTTTGTAGTCTTTTTGGTATTGGCTATGATGTTTTTCATGCAGCATAATTTCCTGGAGAGTCATTCAAGTTGTTGCTTGTATATTAATAATTCATTGCTCTTTATAGTGGAATAGTATTCTATGGTGGGGCTGTACCACAGTTTCATATTTACTATTGAAGGATATCTGGTATTTTATTTTATGTTATGTTATGTTATGTTATGTTATGTTATGTTATGTTATGTTATGTTATGTTTTTTATTTTATTTTATTTTATTTTATTTTATTTTATTTTATTTTATTTTATTAATTATTTTAGTTCTTAGCTCTTTTCAATAAAGCCTCTGTAACTATTTGTATACAGGATTTTGTGTGCACTCTGGCTTTAATATCTGAAATAAATGCCCAGCAGCCGGTCCCCAGGATCATGCCCTGGGCTGAAGGCAGCACTAAACCGCTGAGCCACCTGGGTTTTAAGTTTATATCTAAGTATTTCCATTTCTTTGGTGTGATTATAATTTGTTTCTATTCCCACATGTTCATTTTTACCATTTAGAAATACCTTGAGTTTTGATTTTCATGTGTTGACCTTTTAGACTCCAATTTTAATGAACTCAGTCCTAGGAGGCTCTTTTGTAGATTCCTTGGGATTTTCTAGTAGAAAAAATATTGTTGGCAAGTAGAGACACTTGTTTTTTCCTTTCCAATTTATATGCCTTTTGTTTCTTTTTCTTGCCTTATTGCAATAGAATGATGAGAGTGGACATTTTGGCCTTGTTCCTAGTCTTAGGGAAAAAGAATTTAGTCTTCTATTTTCGTGTACAATGTTAGCTCTAACTTTTTTTCTGGATATTCTTTATCATGCTGAGGAAGTTTTCCTTTGTTACTAATTTTTAATCATGAAATGATGTTAGATTTTGTCAAATTTATTCTACCTCAATTGATACTTTAGCCTGTTGATATGATGGAGTTCATTTATTTTTTTAAATGTTGAATTAACTTCAAACCTGGGGTAAATCCCACTGATCGTGGGGTAGAATTGTTTACATACATGGCTAGATTTGATCATTAATATTATGTTGAGGTTTTTTGTTTTATTTGTTTTTTTACATCTATATTCAAGGGAGAAAATATATTGGTATTATTTATGTCTGGTTTTAGTATTGGGGTAAAATTAATCTTTTAAGACTTATTCACTCCTCTTTTCTCTTGAACACAGTATGAAAATTGATGTTACATTTTTTTCATATTTGCTCAAAGTTTTTATTGAAAACAATTAGGCTTGAAGATTTCTTTGGAGAGTGAGGCAGCCTTTGAATTTATTTACTTTGTTATAGGACATATCTATTTCATCTTGGTAATGTTTTGTTAGTGCTTGGTTTTTAAGGAATTAGTTTTTTTTCTGATAATTTGTCAAATTTGTAAACATAACTTAGTATTCATTTATTATCCTTTTACTGACTTTAAGGTTTGTAGAAATGACCTCCCTTTCATTCCACATGTTTGTGATTAGTCTTTTACCTATTTTGTCAGTCTTCTTAGAGGTTTATCAATTTTGTGGATTTTTTTCTCTAAGAACTAGCAGTTTTATTGATTTTTTTCTACTTTAATTTTATGTATTTATTATTTCTTTCCTTTTTGTCTCTTTGGGTTTATTTCCTCTTTTTTTTAGTTTTTTTTTTTGAGGTAAGGACTTAATTTATTTGAGACTATTTTCTAATAATATAAATGTGTATACTTTCTCTGAACTACTTTAGCTGCATCAAACTTATTTTGATGCATTGTAATTTTATTTTCTTTCAGTTTTATGTTTTTGAAATTTTTCTTTGTGAATTCCTCTTTGACCTGTCAATTTTTTGGAAGTGTCCTGTTTCATTTGCAAGTGTTTGGACATTTTCTTATTGTCTTTGCATTTTTGAATGCTAATTTGATTCCATTTTGGTTAGGTGACATGATCTGTATGAATTCAATTCTTTTAAATATGTTGATATTTGTTTTATGGCCTAGGATTTATATAGTCTGTCTTGAATGTTCCATGGGCATTGTTGTTGGGGGCAATATTCTATATATTTTAGTTGGATTCTGTTGGTTGTATTCAGGTTTCTATACCCTTGGCAGTTTTCTGACAAATACTTTTATCAGTTGCTCAGAACGAGTTCTTGAGTCCCCAGTTATAATTGTGGATTTGTCTTTCTTTCCAGCTCTGTTTTTGCCTTATATATTTTGAGACTCTTATTTTTTGGTGTGTGAACATTTGTAGCGTTGTTATGTCTTCCTAGCAGATTGATTTTTTTATCATTATGTAATGTTTTTTTTTTCTAGTAATTTTCTTTGCTCCAAAATCTACTTTATTTGATATTAGTATAGCCACCCCTGCTTTTTAATCAAATGTTTATATGGTTATGCCTTTTTCAAGGTTTATTTTCAAAGAATTACTTTAATATGTTTTTATCCACTCTGCCAAACCAGGCTGTTTTAAATTCTAATGACATTAATTATTAATGTTCCATAGCTTGTCTCCCGCTTTATTTATTTATTTATTTTCTATTATGTTCATCTCCCTCATTCTTTCTTTCCCCCCCTCCTGCCTTCCTATGGGTACTGGAAGTTTTTTTAAGGATTATATCTAATTTTTTTATAGGATTTTTGAGTGTAATATAATTTGTATAATTCTCATTTGTAGGCTATCTTAATCTACTTTTCACTTAAAGTGAAAAGACTATCAGTCTTTTTTCACTTAAAGTGACATGTAGAAGGCTTATTTCTATATAGGTTCCTTTACCTTTTTTTTTTTTTCTAAATTTATTTTTTATTGGTGTTCAATTTGCCAACATATAGAGTAACACCCAGTGCTCATCCCGCCAAGTGCCCACCTCAGTGCCTATCACCCAGTCCTACCCCCACCCTCCGCCCACCTCCCCTTCCACCACCCCTAGTTTGTTTCCCAGAGTTAGGAGTCTTTCATGTTCTGTCTCCCTTTCTGCCACTCATTTCCTTTACCTTTCTTTTTAAAGTATCATTAACTTTAGTACCAGATAATGTTACAAATTTTGTTCTAATTATCAAATATGATTTATAAAACTCGGGAGAGTGCTACTCTGTTGTTTGTACCCATATTTCTGCCTTTTCTGCTTTTTTTTTTTAAGAATTACTTTTATTTTTAAATTATTTTGTTTATTTTTAGAGAGAAAGAGCATGGGAGTGGAGGAGCTGGGACGGAGAGGCAGAGGAAGAGGGAATCTTAAGCAGGCTCTATACCCAGTGTGGAGCCAAATGTGGGACTTGATCCCATGATTCTGAGATCATGACCTGAACCAAAATCATGAGTTGGGCTATTAACTGATTGATCCACCCAGGCACCCCTTCATTATGTTTATTTTTGATGAAGTTTATTTAGCCAGTTTTCAAGGACAAATTCATTTATTCTTAAAATTAAGTTTCTAAAGTAAATGTAAATGTCTATATACTAAAAACATTGTATATTTTAGTGGTATGAGGAACATTAAAATATTTTGTTATACAAATGAGATATTTTGTGCTTTGTGAGAATGAACAAAAATATTTTTGGACTATAAAATCTGTTTTAAGAACATCTGATTGGATTGTCTATGCATTGAAATAATAACAATAAGTAAGAGCTGTTTGCTATACTTTTTTTTTTTTTAATCTTAAGGGAAAAGCCACAGTGTTGTAATTAATCCTCAGATTAGAACTTTCTGTATTTCTTTCAGGTAATCCTGATTTCCTTCCAATAGCTTTTACTATTGTCATTTCTTTGAATGCTGTCAATCAAATCACTTTTCCATGTGGCATAATTTATACTTTCTCTTCATTTTTTTATTATTTTTCCTGTTATTCCGCTCCTCTGTAACTACATGGATTGAAAATGTGTGTGGTCAGATATTTGAATTTGTTTCATAAGGTGTTGTAGAAAACCCATTTCTTCCTTCTGAGCTGTTATGTACTTGGGTGGTCACTGAATCGTTTGATACTGTAGCTGTGAGCTATGCTTGTTCATTTATACATTGCTTTATTGTTTATAATCTCTTCCTGGAGTTAATTACTTTCAGTCTGTTGAATTTTTTTCTTTTTTCTTGTTTTACAATCTCAAAAGGCTTTGAATGCTATTGTATTGGCATAGTTGTGTACTTAATTGTCTTGAATTTTAACTTTGAGTAGTTAATTATGTAAATTTAAATGACTTTGAGGAGTTTGAAATAAATCCTCTTTAAACAGACTTTATACAGAACAAACTGATGGTTACCAGAGGGAATGTGGGTGGGGGATGGGTCAAATAGGTGATGGGCGATAAGGAGTGCACTTGCTATGAGTTGTGGGTGTGGTATAGAAGTATTGAATCACTATATTATACACCAGAAACTAATATCACACTGTATGTTAACTAATTGGAATTTAAATAAAAACTTAAAAAATAATTTAGAGAATGATAATAAAATTATTTTTTTTTGAAAAAATAAAAATAATAAATCCTCTTTAGAACCAACTTTCAGTGTTCTCCATAATATATTGATTACCATTTGACCATGTAAAAGATCTTTAGTTATAGTGGTAGGGATTTTGTACTAAAGACTGTTGTCTTAATTCTAAATATGGAGTAGTTTTTGTATGATTTTTAAAAATCCAAGTGACCTGGGAGGATTATTTGCTAAAGGCCTTCAGAATATTTTTTTCTCTTTAAAAAGCATTTTAGTATTATACACATATTCGATATGAGTTCAGAATTATTTGTAATTAGAAAGATGAATAAGACTATTTTTATTTTGAAAATAAAACCATAAAACCTTTTTAAAAGTTTTTTTTTTTTAAGATTTTATTTATTTATTCATGAGAGAGAGAGAGAGAGAGAGGCAGAGACACAGGCAGAGGGAGAAGCAGGCTCCATGCAGGGAGCCTGATGTGGGACTCGATCTCAGGACTTCAGGATCACACCCTGGCCTGAAGGCAGGTGCTCAACCGCTGAGCCACCCAGGTGTCCCCCATAAAACCTTTTTAAACCTTCTTATCGGGATCCCTGGGTGGCTCAGCGGTTCAGCGCCTGCCTTAGGCCCAGAGTGTGATCCTGGAGACCCGGGATTGAGTCCCAAGTCGGGCTCCCTGCATGGAGCCTGCTTCTCCCTCTGCCTGTGTCTCTACCTTTCTTTTTCTCTCTGTGTCTCTCATGAATAAATAAATAAAATATTAAAAAAAAAATAAACCTTGTTATCTGTTGTGGATATATTTCTGTCAGTGCCTTTAAGTCTCTTTTGTTATTATTACTTTTTTTTTTTTTAAGAGAGTATGCCGGTGTAAAGGGGGAGAGAGACAAAAAGAGAAGGAGAGAGAGAATTGCAAGCAGGCTCCATGCCCAGTGTGGAGCCCGACATAGGGCTCACTCTCATGATCCTGAGATCATGGCTTGAACCGAAATTAAGTGTCATATACTCAACTGGCTGAGCCATCCAGACACCCCATCCTTTGTTGTTCTTATATCAGCATACTTATTATTTACTATAGATAGTCTCTATTAATAGACATTTGAATTGTTTTCAGCTTTTAAATATTAGCCAACTGTTCATGTACATCTTTGTTCCTACTAATTTGTTCAATTTATTATAGGGTGTATGCCTAAAAGTGAAACCAACAGACTGGTCATTTGAAGTTGTGACTAATATTACCAAATTGTTTTATGAATGTACTAGTTTATATTCTTTTTAAAACAATGGCTATGAATATTTGTTTTACAACAGCTTTACCAACACTTATATTTGCCTGTTTTTTCAACACCAGTGTAGAATGATAGTTTATTCTATTTTATATTTATCTTAGTGAACTTGAACCTTTTTTCAAAGTTTTTGGCCATTTATATTTATTGTTCTGTGAATTACAAACATTTCATTCCTTTCAGGCATTGATTTTTCGTAGTAAATTTAAGTGGCTTTTTATATGTTACAGGTATTAATCCATTTTGTTATATATATGTTGTATTCTTTATAGAGCAGTTTACTTTAGATTTAGATGAGTACCTGAGTGCTTGATTTTAGGGGCCCTGTTGTTTGATAAATAATTCAAAGTCTCAAACCATTCAGTGTGATGAAATTGCTCAAGCTAAATGAATCATGAGGGAAGTGAGTCATACTGCAGCAACAGTAGATTCATCTCTCCAGCACATCTACTGAGTTGTGTGGCAAGCAGAATTGTTTTCTCTTTCTCTTATTTTGCAGTACTGGGGAGAGTGGTGCTTGTATGGCTGAACTGGTATATGTATATATTTTAATTCTTTCCTTCCCTTTTTTTTGCTGTGATAAAATCCACACAGCATAAAATTTACCATCTTAATCATTTTTAAGTATACAGTTAAGTGGTTCTGGGTATGCATAATGTTGTACATCTTCATCACTTGTCTTCCTAACTCTTTAAGCATTGTAAAACTAAAATTCTATACCTATTACATGGTAATTCCTAATTCTCCTCTCCTCCCAGCACAGGGCAACTACCATTCTTTTTTCTGTATCTATGATTTTGACTTCTTTGTATGACTTCACATAAGTGAGTCATGACACTATTTGTCTTTTTGTGACTGGCTTATTTCACTTAGCATGATGGCTTCATAGCATATGTCACATTTCCTTCCAAAAAGGAAGGCTGAATAATATTCTAGTGTATGCATATTCCACTTTTGCTTATCTTTAGATAGATACTTAGGTTGCCTTTACATTTTAGCTATTATGAATAATGCAGCTATGAACATTGATGCACAAATATCTGAGCCTCCACTTTCGGTTATTACAGATATACGTACACAAGTGGAATTGCTACACTCGTGAGAACATAAGCAAAGAGAGTAGCAGAGGGAGGGAGAGCAGCAGGCTCCCTGCTGGAATTCAGGCTCCATCCTAGGACCTTTGGGATCATGACCTGAGCTGAAGGCAGATGCTGAACTGATTGAGCCACCCAAGCACCTCTCATATCATAACTGTTTTAAATTTTTTGGATGAACTGCCATACCCTGTTTTTCACAGCACTGTACTATAAGCAGCTTTAGAATCTGTAAAGGACAAGTGGAGCTTTTTAGAAGCACTGTAGCTGTCTTGACACCTTGATTTCAGCCCACTGAAACCAGTTTCAAACTTCTGTCCTCTGGAGCTATAAGATAATACAACTGTGTTGTTTTCAGCCTCCCCATTTGTGATAGTTGTTTCAGTAGTAATATATCAGTAGTAATATAAAACTAATATATAGCCATTAAAGCCAGTACCAACAATTACATACCTCATGTGAAAGCAAACCAACCAAAACCCTTATGTATTTAAGTTTCTCGTGTTGGATCTCTGTTATAAACAGCCATTTACAATTCTTACCAGATAATAGTAGTTTACCCCTTAATTTCCTCTCTAGAACCATTGATATTAGGTCAAGATTATCTGATTGTAGATGGTATTGTATAACTTAGCTATAAAATTGTGAGTGTGTGTGTGTATTAGAGGAGTGACAGGGTTTTTTTTTAAACTACAGAATGAGGGATCCCTGGGTGGCGCAGAGGTTTGGCGCCTGCCTTTGGCCCAGGGCGCGATCCTGGAGACCCGGGATCGAATCCCACGTCGAGCTCCCGGTGCATGGAGCCTGCTTCTTCCTCTGCCTATGTCTCTGCCTCTCTCTCTCTCTCTCTCTCTGTGTGACTATCATAAATAAATAAAGAAAAAAATATTTAAAAAAAAAAACTACAGAATGAATTTTTTAAATAGCCATGGATGTATTTAGGTTTATTATTTCAATTCATTTTATTAAGTTATAATTTTTTAGGAAACTATCCAGTTCATCTTCTCAAATTTATCTCAGTGAAGATATTTATGGTATTTTCTCTCTATAGGTTTATGTTGTCCTTTTCATTCCCACATTGAATCTTTCTTTCCTGACCAATCTTGGGTAAACTCTTTTAAAAGAAGTAGCTTTTAGTTTTGTTGATACTGTTTTTTTTCAGTGTTTTCTATTTCATTTTTTTCTGGCTTTATGGTTTCTTTTCTTTGCCTTTCTTTGGACTCATTCTATATGTGTAACATTAAATACCAAACACATTGATATTTGTCTTCTAAAGTATGCTTGCCTGTTTTGTTTTGTTTTGTTTTGTTGTGGCACTATAACTTTAGCCATATTCACATGTCTTGGTATTAGTCTGACAGCAATTCTGATGTCTGATTGTTTTTTTCTTCCACATCACCAAACGAGATAATATATATTAAAGGCTCAGGCTTACAAGACTTGCACCCAGCATACACACTTCACATGCCAATGGCAAGTCTAGGTCATTAGCCGTGGTTCCATGGTTCTGACTAACTGGCTATTGATGGTTCCCACAGTCCCCCACCTTAGGTTCAATTAATTTGGTAGAGTAGCTCACAGAATTCAGAGAAGTATTTTATTTACTAGATTACTAGTTTATTACAGAAGTTTGTAACTCAGGAACAGCCAGGTGTGTGGGATGGGTGTAAGGTTCTCTGTTCTTTAAGTGTATCACTTGCCCTTGAATCTTTCTTTCTTTACCAGACTAGAAGCTCCCTAAACCTGGTCCTTTGAGTTTTTACGGAATCTTCATTACATAGGTATTATTGATTAGCTGTTGGTGATTGAACTCAATCTCTTTGTTTTCTTCCTTATCCAGAGGAGGTGGGAGAGTTAAGTGAGTAGGAGTGAAAGTTCCAACCCTCTAATCCTATGGTTAGATCTGCTGGCAAAAGCTCCTATCCTTAGCTTACGTTACCTAGGGGCTTTCCAAATGTCATTAACATAACAAATGACATCTTTATTGCTCTAATCACTTAAGAAATTCCATGAGTTTTAGGAGTTTCTTGCTAGGAACTGGGATGAAGATCAAATATATATATATATATATATGTATAAAATAATAGTATCACATTTGGTATATCAGTTTTCAGTGTCCTCTAGTTCTAAGTATTTTTTTGATAACTATTATGATTTCTCCTTTGAAACATTTATTTGGCATTGTGTTTTTAAATTTCCCAAGATTTGAAAGTCTGGGTTATATTTTTATTTCAAATATAATTGCATTTTAATTGGAGACTGAGGTTGTTATGTTATCCACTTAACTGATTGATATATGTGACCTTGTCAAATCACCCCTTTCCTTTACTTTTCCCAATCATAAAATAATAATTATTCCCTTTGTCTTTTAAAGTCTTGTGAGGTTATGGGGCACCTGGGTGGCTCAGCTGGTTAAGCGTCCACATTGGATGATGATCCCTGAGGGTCCTACCACTTGGAGCCCTGTGCCAGGCTTCCTGCTTAGCAGGGAGTCTGCCCTTCCCTCTGCCCACTTCTTTCTGTTCTCACTCCCAATGATGAGGAATCTTGCTTGCACAGATGTAGATACTCCACCTAACATGTTCAAACTCCTCTCATCCCTGTATCTCCTCTTGGGTATCCCTTAGATTTAAGGGTAAATAAACTGACAGTATAATCAGTACTTAGGAAGGATGTAAGGAAGAAGTTTGTATTGGTTCTGAACTTGGGTTTTCATGTTGGATCAGGAATTTTGAGGGTCCTGGAACCTGAAACATAGTCTTTTTAAATAAAAGAGGATGCAGGCTTGGGTCAAGCAAGTCTGCTTGGCTCCCATGGACTTCTTCCCCAGCAGAAATGGGCATGACCAGAAGAGGGCCAGAATGGGACTTTTAAAAACATATGGTCCAGGCAGAGTTCCCAGTTACATAGATTTAGAGGGCATTATTAGAGGTGTGAAGACTTGGTCAGAAATTTGAGATCACAAGTGGGTATTTCTTGTATCTAAACATCTTGTCCCTCATCTTAGCTACTGATTACAGTTTTATCTTAGTATCATCAATAACTGCAACCATTTTATGAGCTCAGTTTGAAGACTCCCGCTCTTTTTGATCACCACTATTTCTCTTCACATCACACCCTTCTATTATCCCACTACCAACAAATCCATTGACCTGGCCATTTTTAAAAATTCTCTTGCCATTCTTGGATTCTCATCTCCCTCTTTTACCCACTTGTAATCTATAGTCTGTCAGTATAATCGTCACAATGCAAATACGCTAAACTCTTTAACTTCTTTTTCTCTTTTTACTTCTCCTTTCAGTTCTTTGGCTTCTCTCTCACTCCTTCCTTGGATTAACTTTCTGCCAACTCTGTACTTGAATAGACACAAGTCAGTGTGTCAGGAAACACACAGTACTTATTTTTCTAATTTAAACCATGGTCAGTACCTTCAAATTTTACTCCTTTTCCAACTTTTATTCTTCTGGTCTATTCACTTATTTTGTTGGACAGCCATTTCATACGTTCTCCTTTCTCCGTAAACCTTTAGCACCTTCTCCCTTATCTTCACTCTCATTTGCTGACTTTGCTCCCTATTTCATTTAGAGGATATAATTATTCAGTAGAAAACTTACATAAGTTTCCATCACCAGATACATACATGCATCCATCTGTGCCCACTTCTTGATTGTTCCTATAGTTGAAATATCTATACTACCATCTAAGGGCAAACCATCCACACATACATTTTGATTCTACTTTCTCAAGGACATTACGCAAGAATTTCTTTTCTTTTCTTTTCTTTTCTTTTCTTTTCTTTTCTTTTCTTTTCTTTTCTTTCTTTTTTCTTTCTTTCTTTTTTTTTTTTAGATTTTATTTATTTGAGAGAGAGGGAGAGAGCAAGCATGAGTGAAGGGCAGAGGGAGAGGGAGAAGCAGACTCTCTGCTGAACAGGGCTCAATCCCAGAATCCTGGGATCATGACCTGAGCGGAAGGCAGAAACTTAACTGACTGAGCCACCCAGGCTTCCCTACCCCAGAATTTCTTTCTCTATTGGATCAACAGCACAGAGAGTTGCACAGATTTCTCATCATAAGCAACAGACAGCAGCAACAACCACAACGTCTTGATCACACACTCTCCATTTACCATTCATTTCTCTGCTCCCCTTTTAGCATAACTCTTCAAAAAAAGTTGCTTGTGCTCTCTTGTTATCTTTCCATTATCTCTTGAATTTGCTTCATTCAGATTTGTGCTTCCATCTCTCATCCAAAACTTCTCGGGTCACCAGTGACGTCTGCATTACTAAATCTCATGGTCATTTTTCAGTGCTCATCTTCCTTGATCTATCTGTAGCATTTGACACAGTTGCTCACCTTCCTTCTTAAAAAGACTATTCATTTGCCTTTCCAAACCTCACTCTTCTCATTTTTCTTCTCTTCTTGTCATGGATGTTGGTTGCTTTTCATTTCCAATATCTCTAAACAACAGTATACCTTGCTGTACTTTATTTTTCTCTAAAGACCTTATGGCTGCCTGAAACTGTAAATATTTAACTTATTTATTCATATATTAGCAGTTTCCTCTACTAATATGTATTCTTCCCAAAGATGGTTATTTTAGTCAGTTTTGTTCACTGATGTATTCCAAGCACAGAGTAGGCGCTCAATAAATACTTGTTAAATGAATGAGTCTTAGCATTTTGCACAGCTGGAAAGATAAGTAGCTAAAAATTAATATTATGAAGAATCACATTGTTTTTCAAGTATACACTGTGACCTTGACTCAAACCCTAGCAGTCCAAGTCTAGTCCCGTTTCATGATTGTTATAATATAAGAGAAAATAGAGCTGGAGTATCAGAAATAGAGGAGCTGAGCTAGACTTGCAGTGTATGTCTGGCCTCCCATTAACTTGACTGTGTGACCTTGAACAAGGAGTTTCACTTCCTCATCTATAAAATGAAGGTTGTGGGCTATATTATCTAAGGTCTTTCATAAGTTCAGTAATTTAATATTATATAATTGAGGGAGTTTATGCCAAAACTTAATGCACTGAAGAAGAACAGAGAGTGCAGCAGATATAAAGGTAGTTCTTACAGTTTAAACTTGTCAAGCTGGGAACATGAAGTTCTATTTTACCATATCTGATATGCCTTGGTAACTCAGGCTGTTCAGCTTTAGATTTGTGGTCTGGATTACACAGAGGAGAAGTGTAGAGCATCCTCCTTGAATGATTATGATGTAGTTTGGAGAAAACTGATCAAAGAAGAAGGAAGCCTAATAGATTGAAATAGGTGGTTTGGGCAGGTTATAAAAGGAGGACTTTAAAAGCCAGAGAGGGGCAGTTGGTTTTGTTAGGATGTTAAACTGGAATCTGCCAAACATTTTTATTATGGATACAAGGAAGGCACTGTATGAGAAAGATAAGTCCAACACGGGTGTTATTAAGGAAGGGGAGATTGGAGTTAAGTAAGCCATGTAAGAAGCTGTTGTAGTAATTCAAGGAACAAAAAGGATTTGAATCTGTTTTTGTCTAGCAGCAGAGGAGATGGGGAAAAAGGAATAGAAGTGAGAAAGCAAGAATATTAGGATCTGGTAACTGATTAGATGTGGAGGAGTCAAGGAATCGGAAAATTAAGATGATTTTAGGGTGTGGCAGAGTTACTAGAGTGGTTTCTATCAGTATGTTAAAAATGATAACAGGAGGAAGGGAGCTTATGTGAATGGATGAGGATTTGGAAATTACTCAACATAGAGGTTTTCAACTTCTTTTTCTTTTTTGGATGAAATATTATGTGAAGCCCCAGTGTGTAAAAGCACAAAATGTGAAGCTGATTTGGTTGGAGCAAGGGCAGAGGTGTGTAGTAAATGGATCCAATATCTTGCTTTTCTAGTCCATTCTCCCAAGGCTCCGATGAATATAGTTGGAAACTGCTAAAGTAGATCATCTACAAGTGCTCTCTGAGATTGAATATTTGGTGACCTGAGAGCCTTTTATATCCTGTGAGTCTTCTGAGTGGCACCATCTTCCTGTGTCTTCTTGACTTAGCAGGTAGCAAATATTTATTATTTCTAACTCTTGTCCAAGTACTGGGGAATAGTGGAATACAAAAAGATATAATCCTTCCTCTGTGGAACTTACAGTTTATAATAGAAAGCTGTCATTTAAAAGATAATAAAAATTGTCAAATAATTGTAAGTATATCTAAAGCTTCTGCCATAGAGAAGTACTTGTTGAGTTTCTAAGATGTAGCCTAGTTTGAGAGGGTTGAGGAGAGAGAGATGGTCAAAGGGGAACTTCCTTGGGAAAGTTGTAGTTGAGCTGGCCTGAAGATGAAGAAAGAGATGCAGAGAGTAGGTTGTACCTGATGAACTGAGAGAGAGGTTCTTCGTGGGCAGGATGAAGCCTCCATATGAGGTTGGAGGAGTATAAGGTGAAACTGGAAATAAAGGTAAGGACCAAATCAATAATGTCATGTTAAAGACTCTAGGCTTTATTTTGAGAACATTGGGGATCCACTGAGAAGTTTTTTTAGTGAGGGTTAACCGGACCTGATGTACATTTCAAACAGACCAACCTGGCAGAGAATTGGTGTCACATTAGGGTGAGATGGAGATGGGAGTGAGGAGATTCAGGGAGACTACCTAGGAGATCACAAAGGGGGTTCAGGAGAGAGATGGTTAGTCTGAATCCTGGGAGTGTTACTAGGGAACTGGAAATGAAAACTGATTTCAGATGTGGTTAGGAGGCAGAATTAAGGGGAATTGGTGATTGTTTAACTACAGAGTTTAAAGGAGAGAACACATGTCAGAGTTGACACCTCAGATTTTGATCTCATAGTTGGATAAATATAAATGCCATTTATTAACTTCATGGTATATATCTCATTTTATTTTATTTTATTTTATTTTATTTTATTTTATTATTTATTTTATTTTATATATTTTTTTGCTGTCTACAAGAGACTCATTTATTTATTTTTGTATATGTTTTTATTGGAATTCGATTTGGCAACATATAGTAAAACACCCAGTGCTCATCCTGTCAAGTGCCTCCCTCAGTGTCCGTCACCCATATCTCCTTTATTTTAGTTGTTTTTATGTTATTTTCTGTTCTGCCCCCTTCATTCCTTTGTTCATCACCATCTCTTCCATGACTTAATATAACTACCTATTTCTGTGTTTTATATGAAAATGGAACCTTCCTCCAAAACCAGGGGATAGAACTTCCTTTTTGGAGTCTGCCATCAGTAATCTCACTGAAATTAACGTTATCTTTATAGTTTATTGGTATTTGTGTATAAACTGTATCTAAACTGTCTTGTATTCCATGTTGCCTTGTAATTGTTCTCTAGCTATTTTTATATGCAGGTACATGCATTTTATAGAATGGACCCAACTTATGCTGTATTATCCTTCTACGTTTTGCATGTTTGCACTTGAAAGTCAGTGTAAAAAGTACAAGTATCCCCTTGTTGTATTAATTCATTCTTCAAGGGCACCTGCGTGGCTCAGTGGTTGCGCATCTGCCTTCGGCTCAGGTCGTGATCCTGGAGTCCTGGGATCAAGTCCTGCATCGGGCTCCCTGCATGGAGCCTGCTTCTCCCTCTGTCTTTGCCTCTCTCTGTGTCTCTCATGAATAAATAAATAAAATATTTTAAAAAATAATTCATTCTTCAGTACATTAAATGGAATTTTATATTTGCAAATATTGCATTATTTTGTTGAGAACCATTAATTGTTCTAGGTGAATACTCTGAATAGCAAAAGCATTTTAAAATTGGGATTTTGATGGGAAGAATGGTGATAGTATACATGATTTTTTGAAGTTACCTGTTAAGAAAGGCCTGTGGATAAAATTATTTAGGCAGTCTTCCTAAACTAGCCATTTGACTACTTTATGCAAGAGATCATTGATAGAAACCAACCTGATTAAGTTTCTATGAACTTTATAAATGCTTCTGAATTTATTGTTAATTAGTAATCTTAAATTTTTGTTATTTTAGATTTTTACATTTTAAATATATTTCATCAAGAAATACATAAGGCTTTTGCTAATTTCCATGCTTCTTTTTCCCCCCTCTCTTTATCATTTTGCTTATAATTATTTTTAATATACCCTGGATCTGAAACTTGTTTTAACTCATTTCATAATTATGTGAAATCTTATAATTTTGTAGAGGCTTCTACAAAAAGGAGTATCATCATTTAAGTCAGAGATTTTTATGTCATATTTTAATAGTTCATGTTTACTTTTAATTTATAATTATTGAGTAAGTCAAAGAAAAGTGCAGTATTGAAATTAATAGTATTCATTTTGATGTCTGATCTTGGAACCATTGACTCTGTTTTGGAAGATATATTCATAGTGAAATTAAAAATTCATATTAAAAATATGAATACGTGTTAATCTTAAACTGACAAAATATTTTCTTTATCCCATTTTAAGGAGTTGCATGAAGGTTAGTTAAAAGTAAGTGAAGTTTGAGAAACTTAGGAAATCACTGAATTAAAATGTTGATTAGGTATGCATACTCTACTGTTTTTTTTAACATGTTAGCATAATTTGAAAATTTAAACAATTTTTTGAGCATAACTAGTTGTAAATTAAAGTAAAACAAAATAAAACTACAATATTTTAAAAACTAAGCATAAGACAGTTTGGTAAAGTTTAAGAACATGAATGTTTTAGTTGGAACAGATGTGAAAGACATATGATTTTAAAGGAAAATGAAGTCCATAGCTATCTGTTTGGAAATGTCTTTCAATTACAGTGGCGTCCATGAAGGTTGGATTTGAATGAAGATTTGGCTAGAACTGTTTTATATCCTATTCTGTATTTCCTTTTGAATAAGAAATAGCATGTGTGAAATACATTTACTATAATCCATTCCATACTGCATAATAAAAATGCTGTGAAGAATGATTATGCATGGTATGAAATTATCCTGATTATATGTTCTGTTCGCTTTCAGCTAGCTGGTATTTTAAGGTTTATATAAATGTTATAGGGTGTGTTGATATATTCATTTACTTTTCAAAATGGGAATATGGAATAACTTACTTTCATTATAGATAATCACATTCCATTGGTGGTACAGCTTTTCCTATATTTAACCAAACACTATTCACTGGAAAAGAAATAAGAAACTTACCTGAGTGAACAACTCAAGCAATTAGAAGTGAATTCTTATATTTTAAGTTGGAAAGTTGCTGAATGAGATTATTTACATTTACCAATTCTTACATGAAACTCTAGAATAGACTTCAGCTTTTTATGTTATGTTATTTATTTATTTGGAGGTGTAATTGACATGCAGTATTAATTTCAAGTTTCACATAGTGATTTGGGGCCTTTGGTTTTATAAAATGAGGGTAGTTAAAATTCAAAGAGTAACTTAGTTCACATTAAAAGCAAAATGAATGACATATTATTACTTGTTTAAACTTATTCAAATTTCAATAAATAAAATAGTTTAATATGGATTTTATTATAGGTTAGTAATCATCAGAAAATATTTTTATGCTTCATTTTAATATTAGTTTATTGAAATTCTCATATTGTTCCTATTAGTAAGTAGTATACATGTGATTATGTGCACATGTGACTGTTTAATTCACATTAAGAGTATCCAAACTTTAGGTAACCACTCTTTTGATTTGTTCCTTTGAATGTAGAAAGTAGCAGATAAGATAGGTACAGAACAGTCATTTGTTACAAGTACAAAAGTTTTTCATAAGTCTTAAGATATTTATGTATGCTCATATAATCTCCTACATATTTGATCTAGGCATTATGTCCGTGAATGTCACATTTTTTTTCAAAATTTAAAAGTAATATTTTACTATGATGCTTATAAGGATAGATAAAAACATGGACTTCAGAGCCAAATTGTCTACCACTTAATAATTGTCTGACTTCAGGTGAATTACTTAACCTTTCTGAGCATCATTTTCATCATCTCTAAAGTGAAAGGTACTTTGAGCGTAACTTATTTAAAAAAAATAAAGCACTTACCAATAGTAGCTCTTATATATTAAGTGCTAGTAGCATATTGTACATGTGAGATTATTATACTAGCTACACTTTAGTAAGATTTTAGAGTCTTGAAAGTTTGTTAAGTTAATAAAACCGTAAACAATCACTCAAAATGGTATCTGCTTTATTTTACTAGATGTTTTGATTATGGGTTCAATTTTCATTAATGCATTAATTTATACTTATTTTCATGTAACATTGGCAGTTTGTCATTTAATATTGGTAGCTTTTAGAAATAGGCAATAAAATATACATAGTGATTACACAGACAGTATTTTGTACAATCATATGATTACAGAACAAATTTCTAGATGTTATTATTATATGCAGGTTCCATGGCATCTGATTAAAAAGGCACTCACTGTATTCACGTTGGGGTTTTATTAAGTATTTGAATTGTATAGAAAGCATTACATAAGTGTACTGTTATACTAATGATAAATGTGTTGTTGCTTATTAATTTTTAATATCACATGTTTTATTTCCCTCCATCGTTTTGCTTTTTTGTTTTCTCATTGTTGTGTAGAAAAATTATTCTTACAATCTATGATTTGGTTGTAACATTTGACGAGTGCCTTCCCTTGCAGATGTCTATATGGATTGAAACTAGATTATGGTATTTAAGATACAAACTGACTGACTTTCCCTGGAACAGAAAAATTCTTGTTAGGTAAGCCACAGGCTCACATAAATAAGGCTCTGGTCTTAAAGAAACACAATGTTTAACTGATCTTTGAAAAATCTTGAGTTCAAAGTCATGCATTGCAAAAAAGGAAAACATTTCTGAATTATGAATGCTTTTTGTACTGCAAACAGATAAAAGATATTTCTTTTAGGGTTAAAGATAGAAAAAATACCCATAGCGAAACAGAAAATGTGTTATAGGTTTAACAGTGGTTTCAAGTAATGTGAAAAATTGTGCCACTGTGAAACTACTGAAGAATCATCATCTAACTATTGAATTACCTACAAATGTCAATCTTCAGTATTTGGTGGGGTCTGTTGCCTGACCATAATGTAGGAAAAATAGTCTATTGGATTACCAAGTATTTTTTGATATATACTATGCTCCAAAACAAGTGACTTTTTTCTCTGTAAGAAGCCCAGGAAATGAATTTCATGTGGTAAAGAAATAAATGTGCAAAAAAATAATTTTTTTCATAAAATTATTTAAAGTGCTGCTGGACTGTGAAGATTGATGCTTTAATTTGTAGTTCCTTAGATGATCAGAGTAGGTCTCGGGTTATGTTATTTGTATATAACTTCAGTTTGTAATGGTATGACAATTAAGCTGTTTTGTTTTCTTTCTGGCAAGGAAAAATAGACTTAACTCTGTATTAGAGGTTTTCATGAACTGTGTATGCAATTTAATCCAACATAACAGCAGCATTTGAAATAGTTCTTTTTTAAAACAGATACACCTTATATTTGGGTTAATAAATTTTAAAATATAAAATTGTATGCACTTTTATTTTAAGGAGCCTGTATCTCGAGATGATCACAGATGTGTAATTATTTCTTTTTTTAAGGGTTTAAACTATTATAAAATAACACAAATATTTGTGAAGGAAGTAACAGTACCGGAAATGAAGTGTTATAATCGGTCTGTTTATAGCTATTTTTTTTACATTTTTCTATACCCTTAATCACATGATTTAGTCCTCTGTTATTCAGAGCTTAAAATAGCAGATATGATTAGAAGTTAATAGGTACAAAGAATAGGTAACTGTTTCAATAACTGACATTAGTGTTCCAAATGTTACAATTTCAGGCAGTGTGAAATTGTACTGGGTTAAGACCCAGAGTCACTCAAGGACTGTGTGTATAGAATTAAAAAGTTAACAGCTCTTTACTTGATCAAAAACCAGTCATGGCAGCTATTACAGTTAACTTAGAATCACAGTAATTTTCTTCAAAATCTAAGTTATTTTACAACTTAACAAAATGGAAATTCTTTTAAGTATGTCAGCCTTATTATAAATGACATTGTTATAATTCATTGTTGTGGCGATTCCCAAATTCTGAAACTTGATTTGTTTCACGCATGAAAATTTCAGCAAATTATTGTAATATATTAGAGATGGATATTTTTTCTCTCCAATTTTATAGTTAATAATTTTTAAAAAAGTATTTGAACCAAAAGCTCTTTTAAATTATTAGGAGAAAACTTTCTAGTTTTATATTGCAAGCTTTGAATGTTTCAAAAACTGCTGTTTAATTCCTCATTCTATCTTAGAACTTATGATTCTAGCAAATGAGATAGACATTTATACCTTTATTCTGTTTTTTTTCTCCTAGTGCTGAAAACAAAATGCCACTCAATTTTTGTAAAAGTGATCCTCTTTCAAATCGGAAAACTGCATCACTAGAATATATATTCCTAATTTAAAAAGTTGTTTTAAAAATACTACTTTGTTTCAAGCTTTCATATTGATTAGACTACCTCTTATTTTAGGAATATATGATTAAGTGTCATTTTATAATGGACAGTTCAAAGCAGTGGACCTTTCAAATGATATCTTGTTCAGCAAACAAGATATAAAATGAGAATTTGAGAGATTTTAAGATAATTTCTAGAAATGCAGTAGTGCAGTAATACCAAGTTTGTATTATTTAAACAGTATTCAAAGTAGGAAGAAATGAAATCTGAATGCTTTTATAAGTTCACATTTTGAATAGATGCTAACTGTAGATGAGAAAATTGTTTTTGTTTCTTAAAATGTATGTAAATGTTATGTAATTGGTGTTTTTTGCTTAGCAGTTAGGTTTGCCTTCTAGTTTGTAAATACAAAGGAAAGCAATTATGTGGCAAAAATCAGGTGCCTGTTATAAGACATGGGAAAAGAACACTGTTTACATTATGTAAATAGGGCCTTAAAAATATAAAGCATAATAGTTTGATAGTCTTGACTCTCTTATTTTTTTCAGTAAAATAAAACATATAATATAGCCAGTTAATTTTTCTACAGGTACCCCAGAACTTTTCTCTTTTTCATTTTGTTTACCTTCATTTTGTCACATTGCATATTTTAATCTGAAGTCTTCTTTATATTATTTTTATTACTTTATAAAAGCATATGTTATAAGATGCTTATAAACTTTTCATCCAATCCAATGAGCATATATTTAATGAATCTTTGAAAATGTTTATTAGTTAAGCATGCTTGATAAAAATGTATATAAAGAAGAACCACCACGAAAAGTAGGAGCCATTAAAAATTCCTTGGTAGTTTTATTCTTTCAATTAAATATTTAGGATATAATATGAACTAATAGCTCATCAGCTTTTGAATTATTCATTTAAAAAATCTCATTAAAAACATCTGAAATGACCAAGTGCTGTTTTCTCCTCCATTTATTTAATCATTTGTTTGGTGTTGATTCAACAGCTTTATTGATTGCATCAAAAGATTAACAAGTAATCTTTCAATCTTGCTTGCACTGGTACTTAAAAACTAGTTTAAATATATAGCAGTAGGAATTTTAATGCTGTTATGAGAAACAGTATTGAAGTATAATTTCTTCAATAATAAGGGAAATAAGGGAAACTTATTTCTCCATTGTTGAGTTTAATGGTAAAAATTATTTATTTCAAACTCTGTATGTAGCAGGTTGTTTTTCTTTTCTTTCTTCTCCTTGGAAGCTGAGGATGTGTTATTTTAGAAAAACTGCATCAGGGGAGAGATACTAAATCCATGTTCCTTTTTATATATTTTAGAAAACAGGGCTTTTTTTCTTTCAATTTATAGCATCACAGTAGATCAGTCTTCTCTAGGTTTCCCTGAATCACTTTTCTATTCTCATCTTTTAGCAGTAGTTTTCACAATATTTTTATGGAACCAAATGCCTAATAATTGTAACACACACGTAACCTTTTGAGAAGTTATGAAAATACAATTCTTGTGCTTAATGATATCCAGAAAGCATAATATTCTGTAAAAAGAAATTCCCTTTAGTCAATTTAAAATTAAACACTCTAATGCAAAAGGATATCTAAGGTGAAAGATGTTTGTGTAATGCTAAACATAACCAAAGAAACTGTGGTTTTAGCAAAGGTACTATTGCTCTATTTTATCAAGTGCCAGAAGTTGCATAATGAAAGTCTTTCAGTTAGTGAAAATATAAGTAAAAAAACATAAAAATACCACCCAGCTGGTAGAGATCTTCCTAATTTTTACCTGATTGTATTTCTGAAGAAATATGGCAGGGCTGTCATAAATTTTCAACATGAACTGCATTTTTGTTGCCAATTTCCATATCCTTTAAAAAGTGCTGAAGCGTGCATTTGCTATTTATGTTTGCAGTAGACTGAGTACACTTTTACTATTTGTGGTTTAGAAATTGGAAACAACCAAACAGTGGTGCTATGGTCTAAAAAAATAAATTTTAAACAGCTGCGGGACAGTATTTTTAGAATGGTAGGAGTCCTCCTAAAGCAATATAACTACCCTCCAGCCCCTTTAAAGATGGATTATGGTCACATATATAAAGTCAGGTTTCCATTGTCTTTTATCTAAGATGAGTTAAATAAGTGAAACTAAAAGTATGCGTTTGTTATACATAAGACATGCTCTTTGCAAGTGTTACTGTATACCAGGTACTGGGCTTAATCACTTTGTAGACCCTTCCATGGATAGGCACTGTCATTAGCCCTATCTTACAAGTGAGGAAGCGAAGGCTTAAAGAGAAGGGAAATAACTGACCCAGGGTCACAAAGTTGGTGAGAGACCTGAGCTTCCATGAATAGTCTAACCCCACACCCACTAATCCAGGTATTTTTCAGCTTTGCAATTTGTTACAGATCCCATTAAAAGGGAGGAAAGAAATCCTTGTAGACCCCATTTACACTTAAAGCATTTTTGTGCTGGTAATACTGAATTATATACAAACATAAAAGTCTACATAGCAACTTATTATTTATTCTGATGAATTTAAATCTAATGAAACGATGAAATCAAAACATTCAGAAATTAAAAACAAATCCGTAATACCAGTAACAATCAAAACAATGAGCTTAATATTATGTGACAGACTTCTCACTCCAGTGTGACTGCTGCGGTATAAGAGTTTGTTATGTCTTTTCAGTGGTTTGCAATCTTTTGTCACATCATGGCACAACTAAAAATGAGAGTATTGCAATCTTTTGTCACATCATGGCACAACTAAAAATGAGAGTAGGCCATGGGATATAAAAGCACTAACTTGCTCTTGACACGAGACAGCAGACCAGGGAGATCCTGAATACCCCAGCCCCAGCCAGCCACTTCACAGTCTGAGGGGGCTGAAATCTATCCACCTGTACCCAGTTGGTGGCTTTTTCCAAGGGACTTGGGTTGGAAAGCTCTCATCATAGCTATTTTTTTTCTTGTGATAACTCAATTTCCTGTGACTTTTCTCTATTCTAGTTATTATGAAATCTGTGTGTAGTATAGCCTGGCATTACTTGGCCATTTATTTGTATATTAAGTTAGCATTCCAGGTTCCCCTTCCCTGACTTTCCATTATCCTGCCACAATTAGGCTCTGGCTGCTGATTTATTATTTTTTATTGATACAAAAATTTAATACAAGAAATACTACGAAAACTTGCAAATTCCCAGGAACTAGGTCCACAATCTTCAATTTAGAGAAATTATTCTGGTATTTACAGGTCTTTTTACAGTAGTTTAAACATTTTAATACTGTCTTTTGTGACTTGGTATCTTGGAAACCTACATTTGCTAAGTGAGTAGTCAACCTGTTTTGGAGTAAAAATTGTTAAGCAGCGTGAGATTAGATGACTACTACTCAGGATAAGATTAAGTTTAAATTAAAGATATAAGTCACTGTAAAAAAAATCATAGCAGATTCAAATTCAAGGAATTTTCTACTGCAACTGCATTCTTTTTGTTGCATACAACCATAGTATATTTTCTCTAGAACCAAATATGTGTTTATAATAGCTTTGATGCCAATTTGGAGAGCGGCTTTTAATTGTGTATATATGCATGTATTTAAATAAAATGGTTTCTGCTACATGTACTTATAAAGGCATTAGAAAATAAACATTTTACTTTACTAATTTAGTTACAGAGCTACGAATGAGTTTTACTCTGAAATTTTTTTGGTGGAAAACAGTTATCATCAATACAATCAGCACTTGGGTAATTTTCTTTAAAGGTATGACTTTGGGATGCCATTTTAAATAAACAATTGGTTTAGTAGAACAGGACATTTTATTTATAAAAGTGAATAGATGATAGAGGTGTTTTCTTCCTCCATACTGCTGACCTGACTTTGAAATACCATTCAGAGTGGTATTTTTTTCCTTGTCAAACAAGGGCTATAAAACGTGATTCTCCTGGAGAGAAGGGGTATATATGTAGTGTATAAAGTGGAAAATAGGGTTAATATTAGAATGTGGTTTACTTATTTGGAAGATGGAAAAATTGTGTTTATTGTATCTGTAATAAAAGCTACCGAATGTAAACTTGGACTGAATGTTTTTGGTGGTCAGGTCATGTCAGTTGTGAAATAGCAATACAGGCTGTGTAAAGACCTGTGAATAATAACCAGGAATTGGTCCTTCGTTTCTAATGCACGCATGAACTAGTAAAGGAAGGCCAAAACCCTGACACATAATCTTGATGTTTTAAATTCTTGATGTGGAACAGATATATGATCTGTTCACTGTTTGCTTAAAGATATATTTTATATATACAGATAAAATAATTAAAATTTCAAAATCTATGTGTTAGCTTAAGGAACTAAAAATGATTTTCTTTGATGTTTTTCAGGGTCTTATAGTCTAGCTGTGGGCTTATGTCAAGCATTCTGTATGATAATCTTTGGATTGGATTTCACGCACAGATTATGACTTCCTATGACCTATTGATACAGCTTTTCTGTGAAAGCTTAATAGGAATATACTATCTTCAGTTTTGCCCAACAAGAAAGTATTTATTGAACTCTTACTCCTCACCAGGCCCTGGAAAGAGAAAGATAAATTTGATAGAGTGTCTTAATGTTTAACATTATAGATCTTGTTTTCATGACATAATCTTAAAATCTTAAGATATCTTTGATAAAAATACTAGAGTTTCCTAGTGAAAAAATCCATGTTAAAAGCTTAGAACTGCATTTTAAAACATCTTTATTTAGGACTTTGGTTTTTCTGGTCACGGCCTGCTTACAAACAATGTATTTTATATTAAGGGCTAATGTGTGAGTGTGTGTGTGTGTGTGTATGTAGGTCATGTGAATTTCAGTAATTTATTTACTCAAGTAGAAAGTCTGATTTCTATTTGTTACAAAATGATGAGAATTTTATCTCATTTGCAAATCATATAAATTGTAATTTAGACATTAACTGCTTACTGTTATTCTTGGTAAACAGTGCACTTTCCTGCATGTATGTGTGTGTGTGTGTATTTAGAAACAGGCAGAGACAGATGAGAGAAAAGAAAGAATCCAGCAACCATGCTGTCATAGTTCCTTCTGTTCTTCATAAAGTATAAGATACTTACAAGTTTATTTGTACTCTAAAAAATGCCCTGTAATTTTGCTTTAGGAATGCTTCATAAAATGCTTTTTCTTAAATAAAAATTTCCCATTGTAATATTGCCATCAGTAGCTTGCATTGTTTTTTTATACCATTTATATATATGAACAGTCTCTGTACAGAGCAAATGAAGACTTAAAAAAAATTTTTTTTAATAGATTTTATTTGAGAGAGAGAGCACGCGCATGAGCCAGCGGGGGTTGGAGGGTGGTGGTGAGCAGGGAGCCTGTCTTGGGGCTAGATACCAGGACCTCAGGATGATGACCTGAGCTGAAGGCAGGCCTTAACTGACTGGGTGACCCAGGTGCCCCTAAATTAACACTTTTATAGGGAAATAAGAATTTTGAATGCCAAAGAATTTCCTCCTTGTTTTTCAACTAAAGACCACTTCATTGCATTTTTAAATTATTTACTTATTACCCTTTGACCACCTTCACCCATTTCTCTCACCCTTCTAGCCCCTGCCTTGGCAACCACCAGTTTGTTCCCTAAATCTAGGACCATGTTTTTGTTTTGTTTTGTTTTGTTGTATTTGTTTTTGTGGTTTGCTGTTGTTGTTAGACTGCTTTTTTTAGATTTCATATGTGAGAGAGATCATGTTATTTGTCTGTCTTTGCCTGACCTACTTCATGTAGCATAATACTTTCAAGGTCCATCCATGTTGTTGCAAATGGCAAGATTTCATTCTTTATTATGACTGAATAATATTCCATTGACTATAATAGCACAAATTCTTTATCCATTCATTTATTGACAGCCATTAGATTTTTTTCTATACCTTGGCTATTGTAAATAGTGCTACAGTGAGCATAGGTGTGTGTGTGTGTGTGTATATACATATATATATATATATATATATATATATATATATATATATATTTGGATATAGTCTTTTCATTTTCTTCAGATAGTTATCTAAAAATGGAATTGCTGGATCATGTTTCTATTTTTTATTTTTTGAGGAACCTCCATACTGTTTTCCATAGTGGTTGTACCAGTATACTTTCTCACCAGCAGTGCTCAGGGGTTTCCTTTTCTTCACATATTTGCCATCAGTTGTTATTTCTTACCTTTTTGATACTAACCATTCTGACTGATATTTCATTATGGTTTTTATTTGCATTTACCTGATCGTTAATGATATTGAACATTTTTAAAGTACTTTTTGGCCATCTGTTTGTCTTTGAAAAAATGTCTATTCAGAGCTTTCCATTTTTTAATTAGATTATTTGGAGGCTTTTGCTATTGATAATATAAGTTCTTTATATACTTTGGATATTAATCCTTTAGCCAATAAATGGTTTGCAAATATTTTCTCCCTTTTGGAAGGTTACCTTTTCATTTTGTTGATGGTTCCTTTGCTGTGCACAAGACTTAAAGTTTGATGTAGTCCTACTTGTTTATTTTCACTTCTCTTGTTTTTACCTTTGGTGTCCTATGTGGCCTATGTCAAGGAATTCACTGCCTTTGTTTTTTTTTCTAGGACTTTTATGGTTTCAGGTCTTAACGTTCAGGTCTTTAATTTATTATGAGTTAATTCTTGTGTATGGTATAAGATAGTTGTCCAGTTTTATTCTTTTGCATATAACTGTCTAGTTTTCCTAATGCTGTTTATTGAAAAGACTGGAATTTCCTCTTTGTATATTCTTGGATCATGAGTTCATTGATCATATGTGCATGGGCTTCTTTCTGGGCTCTGTATTTTGTTCCACTGATCATGTGTCTGTTTTTTTTTTTTTTTTTAAGATTTTATTTATTTACTCATGAGAGTCAGAGAGAGAGAGAGAGAGAAGCAGAGACACAGGCGGAGGGAGAAGCAGGCTCCATGCACCGGGAGCCTGACGCGGGACTGGATCCCAGGTCTCCAGGATCACACTCTGGGCCAAAGGCGGCGTTAAACCGCTGAGCCACCTGGGCTGCCCTCTATGTCTGTTTTTATGCCAATACCATGCTGTTTTAATTATTTTAGCTTTATAATATAGTTAGAAATCAATGAGTATGATGCTCCCAGCTTTGTTCTTCTTTTTCAAGATTGCTTTGGCTATTTGAGATCTTTTTTTGGTTCCATATAGATTGCTTGTTCTCTTTCTGTGAAAAATGCCGTTGGAATACTAATAGGGATTGGATTGAACCTATAGATTGCCTTGAGTAATATGAATATTTTAACTATTTTCCAGTCCCTGAGCATGAAATAGCTTTCATTTATTTCTGTTTTCTTCTATTTCCTTCCTTAATGTCTGTCAGTTTTCAGTATATAGGTCTTTCATTTCCTTGGTTAAACTTATTTCTAGGTGTTTATTTTTTTGGATTCAATTGTACATGAAATTGTTTTTCTTAATTTCTCTTTCTGATAGTTTGTTATAATGCATAGAAACAATTTTTGTGTATTTTTGTATTCTACAATATTAGTGCATTTGTTTATTATAGTAGTGTTTGGATTGAGTCTTTTTAGGGTTTTTATATATAAATCATATGCAAACAGTGGAAGTTTTACTTCCTCCTTTCCAATTTGGTTGCATTTTATTTATTTCTCCTTAGTCTGGATAGAACTTTCAATACCATGTTTAATAAAAGTTGTAAGAGTGGGCATCCTTGTCTTGTTTTTGATCTTGGAGGAAACACTTTCCAACCTTTTACAATTGAGTCTGATGTTGGCAGTGGGCTTGTCCTGTATGGCTTTTATTATGTTGAGGTAATTCCCTCCATACTAGCTTTGTGGAGTGTTTGTTTTAGTTTTTGTCATAAATCAGTGTTAAATTTTGTCAGATGCTTTTTCTACATTTATTGAGATGATCATATGATTTTTATCCTTTCTTATGTTAATATGGAATCACATTGACTGATATGCTGATGTTGAACCATCTTTGTATCCCTGGAAAAAAATCCCACTTGATCATGGTGTATAATTCTTTTAATGTACTGTTGAAAAAGTTTGCTGTTGTTTGGTTTAGTTTTTTTGCATCTGTGTTTGTCAGAGATATTGGCTTATAATTTTTCTTTCTTGTAGTGTCCTTACTTGGTTTTGCTATTAGGGTAATTCTGCTTGTAAAATGATTTTGGAAGATTTTCTTCTATTTTGGAAGACTTTGTGAAAGATTAGTATTAATTCTTCTTTGAATATTTGGTGAGATTCACCAGTGAAGCCATCTGGTCCAGGAGTTTTGTGTGTTTGGAGGTTTCTGATTACAGATTGGACCTCCTTACTGGTTATTGATTAGTTTAGATTTTCCATTTCTTCATTATCCAGTCTTGGTAGGATGTATATAAATTTAACATTTCTTGATATTGTCCAATTTGTTCTCATATGATTTTTTTTAATAAACTAATCTTATTTTTTAAATTTTGTTTTATTTTATTTTTTAATTTTTTATTTATTTTTTTAATTGGAGTTCAATTTGCCAACATATAGCATAACACCCAGTGCTCATCCCATCAAGTGCCCCCCTCAGTGCTTGTCAACCAGTCACCCCACCCCCTGCCGACCTCCCTTTCCACCACCCCTTGTTCGTTTCCCAGAGTTAGGAGTCTCTCATGTTCTGTCTCCCTCTCTGATATTTCCCGCTCATTTTCTCTCCTTTCCCCTTTATTCCCTTTCACTATTATTTATATTCCCCAAGTGAATGAGAAGATATAATGTTTGTCCTTCTCCGATTGAGTCATTTCACTCAGCATACTACTCCAGTTCCATCCACGTTGAAGCAAATGGTGGGTATTTGTCATTTCTAATGGCTGAGTAATATTCCATTGTATACATAAACCACATCTTCTTTATCCATTCATCTTTCGATGGACACCGAGGCTCCTTCCACAGTTTGGCTATTGTGGACATTGCTGCTATGAACATCGGGGTGCAGGTGTCCCGGTGTTTCACTGCATCTGTATCTTTGGGGTAAATCCCCAGCAGTCCAATTGCTGGCTCATAGGGCAGATCTATTTTTAACTCTTTGAGGAACCTCCACACAGTTTTCCAGAGTGGCTGCACCAGTTCACATCCCCACCAACAGTGTAAGAGGGTTCCCCTTTCTCCGCATCCTCTCCAACATTTGTGGTTTCCTGCCTTGTTAATTTTCCCCATTCTCTCTGGTGTGAGGTGGTATCTCATTGTGGTTTTGATTTGTATTTCCCTGATGGCCAGTGATGCAGAGCATTTTCTCATGTGCATGTTGGCCATGTCTATGTCTTCCTCTGTGAGATTTCTGTTCATGTCTTTTGCCCATTTTATGATAGGATTGTTTGTTTCTTTGGTGTTGAGTTTAATAAGTTCTTTATAGATCTTGGATACTAGCCCTTTATCTGATAGGTCATTTGCAAATATCTTCTCCCATTCTGTAGGTTGTCTTTTAGTTTTGTTGACGTTTCTTTTGCTGTGCAGAAGCTTCTTATCTTGATGAAGTACCAGTAATTCATTTTTGCTTTTGTTTCTCTTGTCTTCATGGATGTATCTTGCAAGAAGTTATTGTGGCCAAGTTCAAAAAGGGTGTTGCCTGTGTTCTCCTCTAGGATTTTGATGGAATCTTGTCTGACATTTAGATATTTCACCTATTTTGAGTTTATCTTTGTATATGGTGTAAGAGAATGGTCCAGTTTCATTGTTCTGCATGTGGATGTCCAATTTTCCCAGCACCATTTATTGAAGAGACTGTCTTTCTTCCAATGGATAGTCTTTCCTCCTTTATCGAATATTAGTTGACCATAAAGTTGAGGGTCCACTTCTGGGTTCTCTATTCTGTTCCATTGATCTATGTGTCTGTTTTTATGCTAGTACCACACTGTCTTGATGACCACAGTTTTGTAGTACAACCTGAAATCTGGCATTGTGATGCCCCCAGCTATGGTTTTCTTTTTTAATATTCCCCTGGCTATCGGGTTTTTTTCTGATTCCTCATAAATCTTAAGATGATTTGTTCCAACTCTCAGCAATCAGGCAACAAAAAGAAATAAAAGGCATTCAAGTTAGCAAAGAAGTCAAACTCTCCATCTTCGTAGATGACATGATACTGTACATAGAAAACCCAAAAGACTCCACCCCAAGATTGCTAGAACTCATACAGCAATTCAGCAGTGTGACAGGATACAAAATCAATGCCCAGAAGTCAGTGGCATTTCTATACACTAAGAATGAAACTGAAGAAAGAGAAATTAAGGAGTCAATCCCATTTACAGTTGCACCCAAAAGCATAAGATACCTAGGAATAAACCTAACCAAAGAGGTAAAGGACCTATACCCTAAAAACTACAGAACACTTCTGAAAGAAATTGAGGAAGGCACAAAGAGATGGAAAACTATTCCATGCTCATGGATTGGAAGAATTAATATTGTGAAAATGTCAATGCTACCGGGGGCAATTTACACATTTAATGCAATCCCTATCAAAATACCATGGACTTTCTTTTTTTAAAATTTTTGTTTTAAAGATTTTATTTGTTTATTCATGAGAGACACACAGAGAGAGAGAGAGAGAGAGAGAGAGAAAGAGAGAAAGAAGCAGAGACACAGGCAGAGGGAGAAGCAGGTCCATGCAGGAGGCCTGATGTGGGACTCGATCTGAGTCTCCAGAATCAGGCCCTGGGCTGGATGCGACGCTTAACCATTGAGCCATCTGGGCTGCCCTCAAATAATTATTCATAGCAGTCTCTTACCATCTTTTGTATTTCTTTTGAGTTGTAACATATCTTTCTTTTTTGATTTTATTTATTTTAGTCTCTCTCTTTTTTTTTACTTAGTGGGTCTAGCTAAAGGTTTTCAATTTTATCTTTTCAAAGAACTATCTTTTAACTGCCTTGATCTTTTGTCTTATCTTTATAGACTTTATTTAATTTTTTTCTGCTCCAAAGTTTATTTTCTTCCTCTTACTAACTTTGGTTTTATTGGTTCTCTTTTAGATCCTTGAGTTATAGAGTTAGCTTACTTTTTTAGACTCTTTTTGTTTCTTAAATAGGTACATATTATTGCTGTGAACTTCCTTCTTAGGCCTCTTTTTGTTGAATTGCATAAATATATGTTTCATTTCCATTTTGAATTGTCTCAAGATACTTTTTAAATTTCTCCCATAATTTCTTTTTTGACCCACTGATTTTTCAGTAGCATGTTTATTCTCCACATATTTGTAAATTTTTTAGTTTTCTTCATGTAATTGATTTCTTGTTTCATACCATTGTGGTCAGGAATGTTGCTTGATAATATTTCAGCCCTCTTAAATTTACTAAGGCTTGTTTTGTGTCCTAATGTATGATTTATCCTGGATAATGTTCCCTGTGCAATTGAGAATATGTATTATGTTGCTTTTGGATAGAATGTTCTGTATAAATCTGTTAAGTCCTTCTGGTCTAATGTGTCGTTTAAGGTTGATGTTCCCTTACTGATTTTCTTTCTGGATGATCTATTCATTAGTTTGTGGGGTATTAAAGTTCTCTATTATTATTATATTACTATCAATTTCTCCCTTGAATCTTGTTAATATTTGCTTTATATATTTAGGTGCATGATTATTTATAAAGAGTATATCCTACTGTGGGATTGACCCCATTATCATTTGGTAGCAGCCTTCTTTGTTTCTAATTACAGTCTTTGTTTTAAAGTCATTTTTTTCTGCTCAAAGTATAGATTTTATTTTTTTGTTTCCATTCACATGGGACATCTTTTGGAAGGATATTCCTTCACTTTCAGTATGTATATCTTTACATCTAAAATAAGTCTCTTTTAGGAAGTATATAGTGGGTCTTATTATTTTATCCATTCAGCCATATTATGGATCAACGTAAAACACATTTATACATAAATGTATGTATATGATTGGAGTGTGTCTGTCTCTGAATTGGCATCAAAACTTTCAAAGAGCAATACTTGTTCTAGTTATACATACATTTTGATATTTCATTTTTTAAAACTGATGATTATAGTCTCCTAAATGAGTCATAACTTGCAATGTTCGAAAACACTGTTAAAGCAGTTTTTATGGAATCCTATCAGTATTACTTTGTCCTGATTTCTATAGTAAATACTCTAATTAGATCTAGAATGTTTGAGCTAGTCACTATACCATTTATATAGTTTACAGAATGAAAGAGTGCCTATATTCTTTTTTTAACCTTAAACCTTATGTAATTTTATATTTTTAACTTACCACTAAAATTTCTGCAATAGAGCTCTATTATGTGATGTGATGGGTCATAGCAACTTGTTAAGTTAATTATATCTTTTATTCTCAGGGCTTGCCATTTGACTAGAAAGTTTAAGTCACAAATATATTGAATGAGTTTTTTTTTTTTTTGAGATAAAAGCTCATAAAATGTGCAAAATATTCCTTCCCTGAGACTTAATATTAAGAACACTTATTTAAAGAGTTTTAGTTCATTAATAAACTAAATGAGACACTAAAAAGTCTCTTAATTATCCACTGTTGTTAGACTGACTTATTTGAGATATAAATGTATGCTCTTTAAATAATAAAATTAAATCTCAAATAAATTTAAGATTATTCTTTAAGTATCCAAAGTTCCTAAGAACTGTCCTTTCTCATTTTAAATCACGTAATTCTTATGTTTAGCCAAATTTTCACTTTTTAGTTTTGTTCTAATGTTATGTAAGTGGGAGGTATTTTTTAATTTTATTATCTTATTTTCTATTAATTTGTTCTAAACCCTGATTTTTTCCCCAAAAAGTTATTATCAGAACCAGGATCTATAATGCCAGGATGAGAACCTTGACTTCTCTTTTTACCAAAAGACTAATGGAATTTTAAATTGGTTGAGATTTCAGATGAAATTCCTATCAACATTATTAGAAATATCTTGGAATAGCGATTACTAAGAAATCTACAGATATATAGAGACTGGGAATATTGGAATAAGAGATAAGGAACTTACTTCTGTGTCAAAGTTTTCCTGTGAATTAATGCTGCCCTCTTGAACATAGCAGTCTATCAGTTTACAGAAAAATAAGTGAATATGAGGTAACTACAGTAAAATATCTCAAAGACATGTAGCAGATATAAAATTTGGTGACATAAATCAATTAATGTTTTTGACTTTCATGACCTGAATTATTTTCAGCCAGAAACACTGGAAGTCCTGAGATAATATCCTCTTTTCTTCTAGAGTATATGACATAAATATTTTAAAATTGGTCTCACTATGGAATTTGTGATTCAATAAAAACAATAAATTCATAAAATTTGACATATATAACTTTCTCCTCTTGAAATACCTAATTTAAAAAATTTTATTTTTTGAGAGAGTATGAACCTGTACAAGAGCAAGGGAAGGGGCACCTGAGGAGGCTGCAGGACAAGGGGACTCCCTGCTGAGCACGGAGCCAGAGGGCTGTGTCTCTGAATCCTGAGATCAAGACCTGAGCCAAAACCTAGAATTGGATGCTTAACCAACTGTTCCACCCAGACACTCACTCTTGCCTAGCTTTTAAATTTAATTCTATTGTTTTAAAATTTATAGTTTTTAGGGGTGCCTAGCTGGCTCAGTTGGTTAAGTGCCTCACTCTTGATTTTGGCACAGGTCATGGTTTTAGGGTCCTGAGATTGATTCCTGTGTCTGGCTCTGTACTCAGCGGGGGTCTGCTTAGGGACTCTTTCTCTCCCTCTCCCTCTGGCCCTCCTCCTGCTTGCTGCTCCTTTCTGAAATAAAGACTATAAATTTTATTTTTATAAATATTATTTATTTTTAAGAGCAGTTTTAGGTTTAATGAAAAGCTGAGCTGAAAATGCAGAGGGTTCTTATATATGCTTTCTAACACCTCTGCTCCACTTTCCTGTTTCAATTATAATTGGTGAGGCAATACTGATACGTTATTTATTATTAACTAAAGTTCTTAATGTATATTGTGGCCCCACTATTGATGTTGGAAATTGTTTGGGCTAGATAAATGTAATGACATTATCTACTATTTTTGTATCCCATAGAGTAGTTTCCTAAAAATCGTCTGTGCTCCTCCTATTCATACATTCTGTCCCCCTGAATCCCTGACAGTCACTGACCTTTTTATTATTTCCATGGTTTTAACCTTTTCCAAAATGTCATATAGTGGGAATTCTCTAGTATGTAGCTTTTTCAAATTGACTTTCTTCACTTAGAAATATGTATCAAAGGTTCTTCCATGTCTTTTTATGGCTTGATAGCTCATGGGGGTTTTTGCTTTTTTAAAGATTTTATTTATTTATTCATGAGAGACACAGAGAGGCAGAGACATAGGCAGAGGGAGAAGCAGGCTCCCTACCAGTAGCCCGATGTGGGACTCGATCCCAGGACCCGGGATCACGCCCTGAGCCAAAGGCAGGCGCTCAACCACTGAGCCCTCCAGGCGTCTCAGCTCATGTGTTCTTACTGTTGAATCATATGCCATTATCTGGATATTCTGTAGTTTGTTTACTCACTTATTATTGAAAAACACTTTGGTTGCTTTCAAGTTTCGGCAGCTATGAATAAAGCTTCTATAAACATTTTTGTGTAGATTCTTTTTGTGTGTATAGCTCCTTGGTTAAATAACAAGAAATGTGATTGCTAAATCATGATAGGTGTATGTTTAGTGTTGTGAGAAAATGGTCAAACTGTCTTCTAGAGTGGCTATATCATTTTGCATCCCCAGCAGAAATGATTGAGAATTCTCATTGCTCTATATCCATACCAGCATTTGGTGTTGTCAGGTATATCGGAATTTGTCCAGTCTAATGGGTGTATAGTGGTGGTATCCAGTTCTTTTAATTTGCAGTTGCTGGATGAGATACAATGTGGAGCATCTTCTCTAAGCTTACTTGCCATCTGAATGTCTTCCTTGGTGAGGTGTCTTTTCATATTGTTTTGCCTATTTTTTAATTGTTTGTTTTCTTATTGTTGAGTTTTAGTTCTTTGCATATTTTGTTTAAAAGTCTTTATCAAATATGTCTTTTGCAAATGTGTTTTTTCATCCAGTCTGTGGCTTGTTTCTTCATTATCTTAAAACATTCATTAAAAAAAATCTGTCGAAAAAAAAATCTGTCCTTGTCTTCTATACAAATTTTTCAAATCTCTGTTTTCATTTTGACCTAAGGGATCTACTCTTAATTTATTGAGAATGACCCAAGAAAAGTCTTTCACTGCCCAGTTAAAATAGTAGAGCATTTTTTTCACAAAGTTTCAGCATGAAGAATTGGCCTGTGTAGGGAGTTTAAATAGGTAAAAGCATCCATAAAAGTTTAATTTCAGATTTGAAAGTACCAGATTTTGTTGTGTCTAGCTTTGCATTGTACTCATTGATTTCTGTGAACTGATGAGAATTCCGATTCCATCTTAGTTTGCACTTCTAATAGTATTTCTCAAACTGCATTCTATGAAATCTGAGTATTTTTCAAGATATATATAGAATATTTTGAAAATATTTCATATTTTCATACTTTTTTCCTCATCCCTTGGAGATTTGCACTGCATATTAAATAAATCTTCAAGAACAAATTTTTATTTGAAAGGAACTTATTTGTTTAGTGCAGTGGTCCCAGAAATCTTTGACAATGGGTCCTTTTCTTTTGGAGCATCGATTATAAATTTTACAACAGTAGTGAAGAAAATGATGCCCTAAACTGCATGCCCTAAGCTGCATTTCCTTTGCCACAGGGAAGATAAGAGTTAAAATGTTTAATTTTCACTATGAGTATAAAGGGATTTTTCTGTGATAATTTTTAAATGTGTTTCCAATTCTCTACTTATTAAAAGTAGCTAATTATGTTACATAGAGCTTGTGACATCAAGGAACAAGGCTACTACTTAATGGCTTTCTAATCAAAATAAGAGCATTTTTGCTCTTGTATACAAAAGGGGTCTCAATATTAAGGGTTTTGAATTGTCTTACAAATAAATTCTTCTGGAAGGAGTATTGTTTTCTTTGGTGGCGAAGACTTCCTCTTTGATTTTTATAAGATTTGACCAGTGAAAATGTCTTTGGGTGGTCTCTTAGACTGCAAGATTGATACAGAAATCTTGGTTTACCTTTCCTGATAAATAGCCACTGCAGTTCTTATTCAGATCTCATCCTGTGATTTTCCTCTATGATCTGACCAAACAAGTAAGATTGGCATATGAACTCTTCCGAGGCTTGCTTTTTTAAAAGGGAACCATGTTTTCTTGAAATCTTGGATTATGAGAACCTTAACATTTTTCATTAGTTGAACTTAAATGAACCTGAAATATATTCACATAAAAATACATTTTTTATTTTAGAGACTGGTAGTTCAAAGGTTTCTGATTGAAGTCCCTGAAACTTTAATGCCAAGTTATGATTTTTGAAATGGCAAGAAATAAAATAATATCTTCCTTTGTCTTCTAATTATTTCTTAGAGTATTTTATGCTTTTGAAACTTTCAGATTAAATTTCTATCTAGTGGTCTTTACGTTCTCTAAGTATACGTAGTCTCTTTTTTTGAATATTTTGTTTTTGCTCCATGAAGTTTTTCAGTATATATATTATGTGCTTCATTATTTTCAAGTTATAGGAGATAGTTCAGGATGGTTTGTGACTGATTAGCTGTTAAAAATGTTATTTCTGGGCAGCCCCGGTGGCTCAGCGGTTTAGCGCTGCCTTCAGTGCAGGGCATGATCCTGGAGACCCGGGATCGAGTCCCACGTTCGGCTCCTTGCATGGAGCCTGCTTCACTCTCTTGCCTCTCTCTCTCTCTCTCTCTCTCTCTCTCTGTCTGTCTCTCATGAATAAATAAATAAAATCTTAAAAAAATAAAATTGTTATTTCTTAAAGTTACAGAAAGGGGGAAATAGAGAAAACTGTTTATTTCAACCTCTTTTATAACAAAGAATGCGTATTACCATGTAAGAGCTTTCAGTGATACAGTAATTATCTGGAGGATTTTATTTTTCATCTCAGTGTGTCTATATTAGAAAATTTGCTTTTCCTAATATAATTTTGTTTGGGAAATAAGACAAATGATCCCTGAAATTTATTTTTTAAGTCCTTTCTAAGAAAGTGCCCATAATATTAGCTACCTTAAAGAGAGTTTCATATAAAATGAACAATTTCCATCCATAAAACAGAATAAAAAGACTGTTAATGAAGTGATTTCAAAGTACTTGTGAGAATGAACAACATGGTTTGATAGTGGTAAGTACTGAAATTTATAGTATGCTGCTGAAAAGATATTTGAACCAGATGCAAGAAAGTTGGGTTTTAGATGCTCAAATACATCTAGCATACTTCCCTTCAAGGACCTTAACGCTTACTGATTCCTTCTCTTGAAATTTTCTTTTTATCCCTCCCCTTCCAATATTTGCCTCATTTTACTCAGGTTTCTCTTAATATTACCCGTTCTGAGATTACTATTATCCTGGTGACCACCTTATCAAAAGCAATACTTATCTCCCTTTCTTCTCTTCTTTACTTTGTTTTATTTTACTTCTGCCTTTATTCCTGCCTGTAATTATATCATTTATTTGTTTTCCTTTTTTTTTTTTCTTGTCAGAGTGTAAGTTAAGAGTACAGGATCACTGCTTTGTTCTTTGCTTTGTAGCTAAGGCACTAGATGGATGTCTAGCTCATAAATAGTTCTGGAATGATTGAACTTTTGATAAATCATAAGCTTCTTAGGCTAAAGTTTTCATATCTCTAATATATGTGATGTATTTAATTTCTTTGCTTTCATTTCATGTCTGAAATATTTTGTTTTTCTCTGCTTACTGAGTTGAATATGGTACTAAGTAATATCTTTTATTGTGGTTATATTTGCATGTATTTTTCTCTAATACATTGTAGGCTACTCAAGTGTGTCTTACTCATCTTATTCTCTTTGGCATCCAGAGTCCAACCTTGCATATTGTGTATACATTTTGTATCATGGATCCCATTATCTGGTAAGATAAAGAAATTAAATATTCTGGTTAATAAAGACATATATTAATTATTAGATATTCAAAGAATTGCTGTACAGCAAAGTACATTTTTTTGTTAACCTTTAAACACACATACACAGAATATTTTTTTTTAAGAAAGCACTTCAGAAGGCTTGCTTTTCCTCATTATTTTGGTTTAGAATGTCAGAACTGTTTTTTCTTTCTGTTCATAAATGAATTGCTGTCTGTTTATAAGGTTACTTCATGGATAGAGCAAGGACTTTTGTTTCAAATATACCTGGCTTCATATCTTGTTGTTTATTCATTGTATGACTGTGGACAGGTTGCCTTTCTTCTTTCTTGATCCTTAGTTTCCTCATCTGTAAATTGGAGAAAATACTTAAGCGTCATCATTTTATTGACAGTTATTAAATATTTCTATGGATGAAGATGTATTCTAAGTACATTATATTAATCCATTTAATTTTCATAATAATCTAGTGAGGTATGGTAGCATTATATTTCATAAGAAAAATGAGAAAATTGACACATTAAGAGGTAAATGCCTTGTGCAGTGTCACAGAGTTAATAAATGATTGAACTAGATTGCTAATAAGATGATTTAACATTTTCATTATAGACTTTTTATATTGATACAAAGAAGATGATGTTTTGCAGCTACTGAACTTCATGATTGGCACAGTAGGATCTCAAAACATGTTTATGGCCTTTCTTCTCTTTCTTTTTGTAGGGATTTTGTATTTGAATAGCATTTATATGTTTTTTTTTTTTTTCCAGTCTAGAAGTTACCCTTTTTGGTAGGAAATCACATGACAAGGTAACTTTACTATTATCCAGTACAAATTATCTAAAGGTAAATATGATCAGTTATACTGCCTTTTACAGAATATATCTGTAAGTACTATATAGGTGGATCTGAAATTTATAGTCGTAGAGAATGGATTTTATGTAGATGTTACATTTTCCTACTTTTTACCAGGGAGAAGCTTGATGTAGTTGAAAGCACAGAAAATTTAAACATTAGTTATGAGATTTTTTTTCTAGGTTTTTCATAATTGGTTGGTGACTTTTTAGTCATAACTTCTGAACCTTAGTTTTTATTGCTTATTAAATAAATGGGCAGATGTACGTAATTTCTAACATCTTATCCTGCTCCTTTTATTTTTATGTTTCATATCAAGTTACCTTTTCATTTATTATACATAGGAGGCTTGCCAAAGCAAACCCATTAATTCAACTTCTTTAGAAAAATGTGTTAAGTATTCTTTCTATTCTTTTTTTTTTGAAGTGTATTTGACAATAATAATATAGTCTTACAGAGGGTTTTTTCTCTGTGTTCATAAATGAATTGCTGTCTGTTTGTAAGTAAAAACTACATGTCATTTTAAATGAAAAACTCACCCTGGGTAGTAGCAGAGTTGGCATTAGAATCCTGAGGAGGTTTTCCAAAAGTCTCATGCTGCTGCAGCTGAAAGATGAGTCCTGGGTCATTCTGATTGCACCATCCCATTGTCCTACTGGGTCTTTTCTTAGAGTAAGGCTTCCCAGTTATGATTCAGAAGATAGATTTTGCAATGAGCAAATATCTTTATATTTTTGCCTTGATATATGTTTGAATTTTTGTCTGTTTTAAATGGCCTAGCATTTTAGGCTCATTCCATTTTATGACTTTGTCATTCCCTATTTCTAAGACTGCCTTTAATAAAGATTTAAATCTTTCATTTGAGAAGAGAATCAGATTAATAGCTACAAAAAATGGCAACCTGGGTGGATACTGAAATCCTCCCTCCCACAGACCCCCTGAATATACAGCTACACACAGAGCAATTACCTCTGAAAGAACTCCAGAAACTAACTACATAACTCCTGTACTTTGGATGAATGAGAAAATACCCATGTTGAAATGGCACTCATCTAAAGGCTGACTGTGATCATTCCCAAGGGAATGACCAGCACTTCTCCACCCTCTCCCTATAGCCTGCTCCAAGTCACTGGCATCTTTCTAGAAGGATCTTATAGACACATTTGACACTCAGGCTCTTTCTAGAAGGATCTTATAGACACATTTGACACTCAGGTTTTTGCCAGCGATGCCCGAGGGATATGCCTCCAGATTAGCTGGATCTGATACCTATTGGGGCATGCATTCAGGGGACCTACAGGATTATAGCACGTATAAATTTTTTTTTTTTAAGATTTTATTTATTTATTGGCTGAGAAGGGAGCCTGATGCTAGGCTGTATCCCAGGATCCTGAATTGATGATCTGAGCTAAAGGTAGCTGGCTAACTGAACCACCCAGGTGCCCTGAAACAAATTCTTAAGAGAATACACATACACATACACCCAGTCTTGTAATTGTATACCCAGGCTCAGTACAGAGGTAAAATTGAAAACAGAGCAGTGGAAATCATCCAGTCAGAGGGGCAAAAAAGGAAAAAAAGAATTGAAAATAATAAAATAGTTTAAGAGACTTCTGGAATTCCCTGAAACAACAGTAGGTATGTTATAAGGATCCCAGAAGGAGAACAATGAGACAACGGGGTAGAAGTGTATTCTAAGCAATCATGACTGAAAGCCTAGCCTCCTTGAAGAAATAGATATCTAGATCCTGAAGCATAAAGAATAACAAAAAAGGTAAATATAGAAAGATTCATCCTGAGACATATAATTAACTTGTCAGAAGTTAAAGGTGAGAGAATCTTAAAAGCAACAAGAGAAAAAAATAACTTGTTATGTACAAAGGAATCCTCTTAAGATTATGACATTTTTCATTAGAAAATTTAAAGGCCTAAAGGAAGTGGTACAATATATTCAAAGTACTTAGAAGAAAAAACTGGCAATCAAGAATAATCTTCCCAGAAAAGTTATCCTTCACAATTGAAAGTAAGCTAGAGTTTTCTAGACTAGCAAAAACTGAAGGAGTCCATCATTGCTAAACTAACCTTACAAAAAATTTTTAAAGGGAGGTCTTCATTCTGGAATGAAAGAATGCTAATTAGTAACAGAAAAACCTATGAAATATAAAACTAGTAAAGGTAAATATATAGTTTAATTCAGAATATTCTAATGTAATGGTGGTAATGAAATACTATCTCTAGCATGAAGATTAAGACAGTATTAAAAATAATCATAACTACAATAATTTGTTAATGGATACACAAAGTAAATTGAGACATCAAAAACATACATTGTGGTGGGGAGAGTATAAAACTGTAGAGATTTTGTATGTATTTGAAATTAAGTAGTTATGAGCTTAAAATAAAACTCTTAGAACTATGTTTTATGTAAGCCTTAAGGAAACTACAAGTAAAAACCTGAGAAAAGATAGAGAAATATATCCATGCATACCTCTATGAAAGTCATAGAATTTCAAAGGAAAAGAGGTCAGGAACAAAAGAATTACAAAATAGAAAACAATTAGGAAAATGACAATAGTGAATTTAGATCTATCAATAAGTACTTTAAATGTAAATGGACTAAATTCTCCAGTTAATGACAGAATAGATTAAAAAAACAAGACTCAACTATGTTACCTTTAATAGACACACATCAAATGTAAGGATGCATATAGACCTAAAGTGAAAGGATGCAAAAAGGTATTCCATACAAATAGACATGAAAAGAAAGCAGATAAAATAGGTACAGAACCAAAGACTGTGACAAGAGACAAAGAGTTTCATTGTATAATGCTAAAAGGATCAATTTATGGAAAAGATACATTTTTATATATTTATGTACCCAACATAGGATCACCTAAATTTATTTTATTTTTATTTATTTTTTAAAAATCACATTGCCAGCTTTTTTTTTTTTTTTAAGATTTTATCTATTTATTCATGAGACAGAGAGAGAGAGAGAGATTGAGAGTCAGAGACACAGGCAGAGGGAGAAACAGGCTCCATGCAGGAAGCCCAATGTGGGACTCTATCCCTGGATTCTGGGCTCATGCCCTGAGCCAAAGGCAGATGCTCAACTGCTGCCACCCAGGCATCCAGATCACCTAAATTTATAAGGCAAATGTTAACAGATCTGAACAGAGAAGTAACCAATGCAAGTGTAGAGGACTTTAGTACCCCACTTTCAACAGTTCAGCATCCAGACAGAAAATCTTTAAGGAAATTTTGGATTAAAATATACATTAGACCAGATGGACTTAAGCACTTATATCACATTCCTCTCAACAGCTGAATATACATTCTTCTCATTCTCAATGGAACATTCTCCTAGATAGATCATATGTTTGGCCAGAAAACATTGATTTAAAAATTTTCCTAGTACCCAAGGCCATCTGCAGACTTGGTGCAATCCCTATCAAACTTTAGTAGCAGTTTTTGCAGAAATAGAAAAACTAAATCTTAAAATTTGTGTGGAACCACAAAAGAACCTTAATACCCAAAGCAGTCTTGAGAAGGAAAAACAAAGTTGGGGACAGAACACTTCCTGAATTCAAGCTGTATTATAGAAGTGTAGTAATCAAAACACTATGGTGTTGGTATAAAAAATAGACAAATAGATTAACAGAATAGAGATAAATTTATACATGGGGCAAGACTATAAAATGGGGAAATGGAGAAATGTCAGTCTCTTCAATAAATGGTATTAGGGAAACTGGATAGTCATGTGCAAAAGAATGAAACTAGTCCCCTGAAAAAGCAACTCACAATGGATTAAATAACATGAGGTTTGAAACCATAAAACTCCTAGAAGAAAACATAGGTGGTAAGCTCTATTATATCATTCTTGGTCATGATGTTTCAGATTTGACACCAAAATTAAAGTCAACAAAAGCCAAATACAGAAGTGGGGCTGCATAAAACCAAAAAGCCTGTGCACAGCAAAAGAAACAAAATGAAAAGGCAACTTGTGGAATGGGAGAAATAGTTGGCATTGATATATTTGATGATGGGTTAATGTTCAAAATATATAAAGAACTTAACATAAAAAATTCAATTAAAAATAGGCAAAAGGAGTTGAATAGATATCTTTTCACAGAAGACATCTGTGGCCAGTATGTACATAAAAAGGTGCTTAGCATCAAAAGCACAATGAAGTATCACCTTAAACCTGTTAAAATGGTAATCATCAAAAGACAAGGGATAACAAGTGTTGGTGAGGATATAGAGAAAAGAGAACCCTAGTATAGTGTTGGTGGGAATGTGAGTGGTGTAACCACAGTGAAAAAGTTGTAAGGTTGCTCAAAAAAGAAAAAATAGAACCACCATATGATCCAGCATTTTCTCTTCTGGGCGTATATCCAAAGGAAGTGAAAACAGATCTTGAAGAGATCATGTGCACTTTCATGTTCATTACATCATTCACAACAGCCAAGATACTGTAAAAACCTTGGTGTCTATTGATAGATGAATGGATAAAGGTGTAATGTATATATACGTGTATGTGTGTGTGTATATTACCTATACATTATATAACATATGCATATATATATAAATATGTATATTTGCTGCAATGGAGTATTATTCAGCCATGAGAAAGATGTTAATCTTGTTTTTGACGAAATGGATTGACCTTGAAGGTATTATGATATGTGAAATAAGTCAGATAAAGATAAATACCATATATCACTTAAATGTGGAATCTAAAATAGCTAAACTAATTGAAACAGAGACAAAGATGGTGTTTTTCAGGGACTGGGGAATAGGGGAAAATGGGGAGGTATTTGAGACAGTATGTTTCTGTTATAAGATTAATTAAGTTCTGGTGATGTAATGTATAGCATGGTGATTATAGTTAATAAAACTGTATTATGTATTTGGAAGCTGCCGTAAGAGTAGTAAATGTTAAGTGTTCTTACCACAAAAAGAAGTAATAATTGTGTGAGATGGAGATTTTAAGTGGTGGTAACAATTTTGCAGTATATATCACGTGTTATACAACTTAAACTTACATGGCATATGTCACTTATATTTCAATAAAGCTGGGGGTAAAAATCTTTCATTTGAAGATAGTTAAAAAAAAACAAACAGAAAACAAAAACAGCAAACTTCATGCCTAGGCTGAAATGGGAACTTAAGCAGTCTGTTAAAAAGACCATGAGAATATACCTTAGAGCTTTAATATTACTTAGTCACTACAAGTATATTCTAGGAAGTACTTCAAGATAACATGTTCTACTGTTTTAAAGATATACCTTTGTAAGTATTTGTTTCATACTAATTTTCCATTGGATTTGTGGAGCCAAAGACTTGGGTTATAATTTTAAATTTTTCCCTTTTTAAAATTTTAATATGAAGTATACTTGACATATTAGTTTCAGGTGTACAATATATAATTTGGAAATTATATAAATTATAAAATGCTTACCACAATAAGTATAGTTACCATCTGTCACCATACAAAGCAATTATATTTTTATTCAGTATATTCTATTGCTGTATATGCTGTAATTTCTATTTCCATGACATTTATTTTATAACTGGAAATTTATGCCTCAGAATCCCCTTCACTTATTTTGCCCAGTCCTCTCCCCTCTGGCAACCACCAGTTTACTCTCTATATTTTTGAGTCAGCTTTTGCTTGTTTTGTTGTTTACATTCTATGTATAAGTGAAAATAAAGTATTTATCTTTCTCTGACTTATTTCACTTAGCATAATACCCTTAGGTCTGTACATGTTGTCCCAAGTGGTAAGATACCATTTTTATTGCTGAATAATATTTCATTGAGTACATATAACACATTTTAATTAATTAATTAAGATTTATTTATTATTCATGAGAGACAGAGAGAGAGGCTGAGACACAGCCAGAGGGAGAAGCAAGCACAATCCCGGATCCTGGAATCACTCCCTGAGCAGAAGGCAGGTATTCAACTGCTGAGCCACCCAGGTTTCCCTAAAAATTTTATTATTGAATTATAGTTGACATGTAGTATTAGTTTCAAGTGTACAACATAGTGATTTGATTATTCTATACATTACTCAATGCTTACAGTAAGTGTAGTCAACGTCTGTCACCATACAATATTATTAAAATGCATTTGACTTTATCCCCTATAGTATACTTTTCATCTTAGTGAATTATTTATTTTATAATTAGAAGCTTGTATCTCTTAATCCCTCTTATATTTTTTGCCCATCCCTGTACCCACCTTCAGATCAGATCGTTCTCTGTATTTAAAAGGTTGTTTTGTTTTTTATATTCCACATATAAGTGAAAACATGTGGTATTTATCTTTCTCTAGCTTATTTATTTCACTTACTATAATGCCCTCTGGGTCCATCATTTTTTTTTTTTTTTTGCATATGGTAAGAGCGCGCGCTCTCTCTCTCTCTCTTTTATACTTGAGTAATACTCCATTTTATATATATATATATATATATAAATATACTACAAAATATGTGTAATATATATAACATATATTTAAATATATATAAATACCACATCTTCTTTATCCATTCATTTATTAATTGACACTTGGGTTACTGTGTATCTTCGCTCCTATAAACAATGTTGCAGTAAACCTAGGGGTGCATGTATATTTTTAAATTAGTGTTCTTTTTGGGTAAATACCTAGTAGTGGAATTACTGGATCATAGGTATTTCTATGTTTAATTTTTTCAAGGAACCTACATACTATTTTCCACCATGATTGTACCAGTTTATCTTCCCACCAACAGTTCATAAGGATTTCCTTTGGTCCACATCCTTGGCAACACTAGTTATTTCTTGTCTTTTTTGTTTTAGCCATTCTGACTGGTTTTGGTTTGCATTTCCCTGATGATTAGTGATGTTGAGCATCTTTTCATTTGTTAGCCGTTTGTATGCTTTCTTTGTAAAATGTCTATTCAGGTTTTCTCATTTTTAATCAGGTTATTTTTTCTGTTGAGTTGCATTAGTTCCTTATATATTTAGGAAATTAAACCTTTATTGGACATATCATTTGCAAATATCTTCTCCCTTCTCCTTTTTTTTTTTTTTTTTTGGACAATGGTATGACTATTTATTGTGCCTGGGAGGCAAGGGGAGGGAGAAACCTCAATGGGCTGAAATTGGGGAAAGTCTGGAGTCCTCAGTAGAAGATAGGATAGTCTCTGCTGGGCCCATTACAGAATGAAAGGAGGCTCTCAATAGATCATTCCTTTTGTTTCTCTCCTGGGCTTCTTGAGCTTCTCAAAGTTCTTCAAGATGATGTCATATAATATAGCATAAGCATTGCGGATCTCCATGACCATCAGCTGGATGTCCCGGTACTCTGCCTCATCTAGCTCGTGCACCAGCTGCCGATAGTCACCCACATGGGGCTGCTTGGCTGCTTTGGTCACAGCATCACCCCGCTCAGAGAAATACTTGGAGATTTGAGTGTGAAAGCCTTCCAGCTTGGTTGGCTTTCAGTAGGTTGCCCTTTCATCTTTTTTATGGATTTCTTCTTTTTGCAAAGCTTTTTAGTTTAATATGGTTCCAGTTGTTTATTCTTGCTTTTGTTGTCCTTACCTGAGCAGACAGATTGAGAAAAATATTGCTGACTGATATCCAAGAATTTACTGCCTGTGATTTTTTTTAGGGTTTTCATGGTTTCAGGTTTTAACTTTAGGTTTTTAATCTATTTATTTTTTGTATGATATAAGCAAAATAGTTTCATTTTTTTTTTGCATGTAGCTGTCTAGTTTTCCCAGCACCATTTATTGAAGAGACTGTCTTTTTTTCCCATTGTATATTTTTCCCTCCTCTGTCAAAGATTAATTTGACCATATAAATGTGGGTTTATTTCTAGACTCTATTCTCTTGATATATTTATTTTTTTACCAGTACCATACTGTTTTATTATAGCTTTGTAGTATAATATGGAATCTAGGATTGTGATACTTGCAATTTGTTAATGTTTTTCAAGGTTGCTTTGGCTTTTTGGAATGTTTTCTTCTGGTTCCATACAAATTTTAGGATTATTCTAGTTTTGTGAAAAATACTTACTTGTGTTTTCATAGAGACTGTACTGAATCTGTAAGTTGTTTTACATAGTGTAATAGTGTATTACATAGTGTAATATTTTTCTTCTCGAAATTCACGAGCATGAAGTATCTTTCCATTTATTCGTGTTTTCATCAATTTCTTTCATCAGTTTTCAGAGTACAAGCCTTTCACCTCATTGGTTAAATTTATTCTTAGTCATTTACTTGATTAATTAATTTTGATGCATTTGTAAATAGGTTTGTTTCCTCAATTTCTTTTTCAGATAGTTTGGTATTAGTGCATAGAACCACAACAGACTTACGCATATTGATTTTGTATTCTGGCAATTGTCTTGATTTAATTTACTAGTTTCCATTGTTTTTTGTTGGAGTTTTAGGGTTTTCTGCGAATAATTTCATGCCATCTGTAAATAGTAATAGTTTTACTTCTTCCTTGCTAATTTGAAAGCAATTTATTTCTTTTTCTTGACTACTTGCTGTGTTTAGGACTTCTAATGCTATGATGAATAAGTGTGGCAAAAGTGGGCATCCTTTTCTTGTTTTTCATCATAGAGGAAAACATTTCATCTTTTCACTATTGAGTATGATGTTAACTATGGGGTTTGTCATACGTGGCCTTTATTATGTTGAGATACCTTTCCTCTTTACCATTTGTTGATAATTTTTATAATGAATGAATGTTGAATCTGGTCATGCTTTTTCTGCATCTGTTGAAATGACCTATGATTTTATCTTTGATTTTGTTAATGCAATGTATTACGTTGAATCATCCTTGTAGCCCTTAAGTCAGTCTTACTTGTTTGTGGTGAATGATCCTTTTAATGTATTTTTGAATTTGATTTGCTAATATTTTGTTGAGGATTTTTGCATCTGTGTCAATAAGGGATATATGTCATTTTATGTATCCCTTGCATACTTATTATAATTTATTTTACTACTTTTGTTTTTCAGTCATTACATTAGTTTTATAAGTGATTAATGTATTAATTTTATTGCATGTTTGCTTTTTCCAGTGAAATTTTTTCCTTTAATTTTCTTCTAGTTATGGCCCTTTTTTGTTTACTTAAAGTGGTACTTTAAACATTTCTTGTAAGATTGATATGATTGTGATAAATTCCTTTCACTCATCTGGGAAACTATTTCTCCTTTAATTCTGAGTGATAACCTTTTTGAGTAGATTATTCTTGGTTGTAGGTTTTTTTCTTTCACTACTTTGTAGATATTTTGCCACTTTTTTTCTGGCCTGTAATTTTCTGCTGACAATTCAGCAGATATGCTTCTAGTGTTTCTCTTGTACCTTATTGTTTTTTTTCTTGCTGCTTTAATTTTCTTTAATTTCGCCATTTTAATATTATACTTCTTGATGTGCTCCACCTTGGGTTCATCTTGTTTGAGGTTTTCTTTGCTTTGGGACCTGGATGTTTCCCTCCCCATATTAGGGATGTTTTCAGCTATTACTTCTTCAAATAAGTTTTCTGCATCTTTCTCGTCACTTCTAGAATCCTTGTAATGTGACTATTATTACTCTTGATGTCATTGTAGATGCCCCTTAACATTTCCTCATATTTTACATTCTTTTTGATATTCAGCTTGATTGCTTTCCATATCCTGTTTTTGAGATTGTTGATCTCTTCTTCTGCACCTTCTAATCTACTGTTGATTTCTTTTAGTATTATTTTCATTTATTTATT